>NC_081369.1:66056045-66418407 GCF_030684315.1 Stegostoma tigrinum | reverse complement strand
CGCGAGAGAGAGAGAGCGCGCGCGAGAGAGAGAGAGCGCACGAGAGAGAGAGAGAGCGCGAGAGAGAGAGAGAGAGAGCGCGCGCGAGAGAGCGCGTGAGAGAGAGAGAGCGCGCGCGCGAGAGAGAGAGAGAGCGCGCGAGAGAGAGAGAGCGCGCGAGAGAGAGAGCGCGCGAGAGAGAGAGAGCGCGAGAGAGAGAGAGCGCGCGAGAGAGAGAGAGAGCGCGCGAGAGAGAGAGAGCGCGCGAGAGAGAGAGAGCGCGCGAGAGAGAGAGCGCGCGAGAGAGAGAGAGCGCGCGAGAGAGAGAGTGAGAGAGCGCTCGAGAGAGAGAGAGAGAGAGAGCGCGCGAGAGAGAGAGCGCGAGAGAGAGAGCGCGAGAGAGAGAGAGCGCGCGAGAGAGAGCGCGCGAGAGAGAGAGAGCGCGCGAGTGAGAGAGCGCGCGCGTGAGAGAGAGAGCGTGCGAGAGAGAGAGAGAGCGCGCGAGAGAGAGAGAGAGCGCGCGCGAGAGAGAGAGAGAGCGCGCGCGAGAGAGAGAGCGCGCGAGAGAGAGAGCGCGCGCGAGAGAGAGAGAGAGCGCGCGAGAGAGAGAGAGAGAGCGCGCGAGAGAGAGAGAGAGCGCGCGAGAGAGAGAGAGAGAGCGCGCGCGAGAGAGAGAGCGCGAGAGAGAGAGAGCGCGCGCGCGAGAGAGAGAGAGCGCGAGAGAGAGAGAGAGAGCGCGAGAGAGAGAGAGAGAGAGCGCGCGCGCGTGAGAGAGAGAGCGCGCGCGCGCGAGAGAGAGAGCGCGCGCGCGAGAGAGAGAGAGAGCGCGCGAGAGAGAGAGAGCGCGCGAGAGAGAGAGAGAGAGCGCGCGCACGAGAGAGAGACAGCGCGCGCGAGAGAGAGAGAGCGCGCGAGAGAGAGAGAGCGCGAGAGAGAGAGAGAGCGCGCGAGAGAGAGAGAGCGCGCGAGAGAGAGAGCGCGCGAGAGAGAGAGAGCGCGCGAGAGAGAGAGTGAGAGAGCGCTCGAGAGAGAGAGAGAGAGAGAGAGCGCTCGAGAGAGAGAGAGAGAGCGCGCGAGAGAGAGAGAGAGCGCGAGAGAGAGAGAGCGCGCGAGAGAGAGCGCGCGCGCGAGAAAGAGAGAGCGCGTGAGAGAGAGAGAGCGTGCGAGAGAGAGAGCGCGCGCGTGAGAGAGAGAGCGCGCGAGAGAGGGAGAGAGCGCGAGAGAGAGAGAGCGCGCGCGAGAGAGAGAGAGAGAGCGCGCGAGAGAGAGCGCGCGAGAGAGAGAGAGCGCGCGAGAGCGAGAGAGAGAGAGCGCGTGAGAGAGAGCGCGAGAGAGAGAGCGCGCGCGCGTGAGAGAGAGAGAGCGCGTGCGAGAGAGCGCGAGAGAGAGAGCGCGAGAGTGAGAGAGAGAGCGCGCGCGAGAGAGAGCGAGCGCGCACGCGAGAGCACGCGCGAGAGAGAGAGCGAGCGCGCGAGAGAGAGAGAGCGCGCGAGTGAGAGCGAGCGAGAGAGAGAGAGAGAGCGCGAGCAAACCATTTCCACTCCCCCTCCCATTCTTTATATGACATGTCCATCATGGGCCTCCTGCACTGCCACAATGATGCCACCCGAAGGTTGCAGGAACAGCAACTCGTATTCCGCCTGGGAACCCTGCAGCCATATGGTATCAATGTGGACTTCACCAGTTTCAAAATCTCCCCTTCCCCCACCGCATCCCTAAACCAGCCCAGTTTGTCCCCTCCCCCCACTGCACCACACAACCAGCCCAGCTCTTCCCTTCCCCCCCACCCACTGCATCCCAAAACCAGTCCAACCTGTCTCTGCCTCCCTAACCGGTTCTTCCTCTCACCCATCCCTTCCTCCCACCCCAAGCCGCACCCCCATCTCGTACCTACTAACCTCATCCCACCTCCTTGACCTGTCCGTCTTCCCTGGACTGACCTATCCCCTCCCTACCTCCCCACCTATACTCTCTCCACCTATCTTCTTTACTCTCCATCTTCGGTCCGCCTCCCTCTCTCTCCCTATTTACTCCAGAACCCTCTCCCCATCCCCCTCTCTGATGAAGGGTCTAGGCCCGAAACGTCAGCTTTTGTGCTCCTGAGATGCTGCTTGGCCTGCTGTGTTCATCCAGCCTCACATTTTATTATCTTGGATTCTCCAGCATCTGCAGTTCCCATTATCTCTGAAGCCCAACTGACTCTCACTATTCCGTATTGTCCATATGTTTATCCAACAACTATTTAAATGCCCTTAAAGTTGTCAAGTCTGCTACTAACCCCTGCCTGCAACAGTAGTGTACTCGACAACTTTATATAAGAATAATATAGATAATAAATATAGTAACCATTACTGGAGAAAAGTACAAGGAAAATTAATAAAAATAAAGGTCAGTAACTCTCCTTAACCTGACGGATTGCATCCAAGGATATTAAAGAACGAAGTTAGAGATAGTTGATGCATTGGTAGTAATCTTTCATCAATCTTTTGATCCTACAAATGTCTGAGAGGATTGAACAGAATGTTGGTGAGGCCTCTTCTGGAGTACTGTTCAGTTGAAATCTCTGTCATAGGATTCAGAAGAGGTTTACCAGGACGTTGCCGAGAATGGAGAGGTTGAATTATAAGGAGAGCTGGACAGGCTGGCTCTTTTGGATTGAAGCATAGGAGGTTGAGAGGTGGCCTCATTGTGGTTTATAAAATCATGATAGGTATAGATAGGATGATTGGCAGATGTCTTTCTCTAGGGTGGCGGATTTCAGGACTAGGGGCGTATTTTTCAGGTGAGAGGAGAAACATTTTAAAAAAAGGGGGCAATCTTTTTCTCCCAACACATGAGGGTGGTTCACATGTGGAACGGACTTGCAGAAAGTTAAGTGCTAAGCTGAGGCCATCAGAGAAGCCAACCTCCCATCCTCATTAAAGACCCCTCCCACCCTACTCATGCTCTCTTTCAACCTCTTCCGTCAGGCAGAAGATACTGAAGCTTGAACACGTGTGCTGAGGTTCAACAACAGCTGTTATTAGACTGCTGAATGGATCTCTCTAACTTCGAATACAGCTAGCTCTCCTATATTGCAATAGCTGCATTGTTGAATAACCTTGCCCTACAGAAAATCACATTATAAGGAATTTGCTACATCTGTAAAGAAAAAGTTCAAGTTATCCAAACAACATCCACTATTCGTCAATCGCATTACAGCCAATTAATGAAACACGTATTATAGCAGAACTACCTGTAATGTCGATTTTGCTTTGCGCACCTCCTATGCAGCCATAACCTTGTATGCCCCACTCTGTCTTAGTACCCCATGATATGTATGTGTCCTTTTTGCTACAATCTGCCTGTACTGCTCACAAAACAAAGCTTTTCACTGTACTTAGGTGCACGTGACTACAATAAATCAAATCAAAAGTGGTGGCTCTGGGTGCAGTTACGCCGTCTAAAAGACATTTAGACAAGTACATGAATAAGAAATGTTTGGAGGGACATGGACCAAGTGCAGACAGGTGGGACTAGTTTAGTTTGGGATTATGGTTGGCATGGACTGGTTGGGCCAAAGAGTCTGCTTCTGTCTGTATGACTCAATGATTGGAAATCTTCCAATTTCACAACCTTATTCAATAAAGGAGGGTTATAAATATTTGAAAGGGAAGTCCAAGGGTAGTCTCAGCTGTAATTCTGCTCTTTTATCTGCATTTGTGTATCAGTTTCACTTTGGATTATGCTAGCAGAGGCAAATCACTTGCCCATTGCAAGACAGGAAATGAATTATATTGGCAATGATGTCTATTCATATATTTCAGCATTTTCTTTTCAAGAAAATGAAAGCTAGACTATCCGTCATTTCGTGATTGGCACATCCTTGCAGCTTTGATATCATTCTTGTAAATGTATTTATGTCCTGTCCTGTGTCTCTATCTTTTTGAAGGAATGGTGGCCAAATATGTACGTATTCCAACAAGTGCAGATCAACCAAGGTTCAGTAAAATTTCACCATTATTCCTCTACTATTTAATTTAAATGGATTATAATTTCACTTGGCCACATCTGGATTACCTATTCATCACATATCGGCTGCTATGTTAGAGATAGTAGGAACTGCAGATGCTGGAGAATCTGAGATAACAAGCTGTGGAGCTGGATGAACACAGCAGGCCAAGCAGCTTCAGAGGAGCAGGAAAGCTGACATTTTGGGTCAGGGTCCAGACCCGAAACATCAGCTTTCCTGCTCCTCTGTTGCTTTCTTGGCCTGCTGCGTTCATCCAGCTCTACACCTTGTTATCTTGGCTGCTACATTAGACAGGAATCCAGGACATCACTCTTACTGGAGGGTTAGTTCTGTAGAGATTAGTGGCTCTAAGAGTGGGAGGATATTGGATATACAGAACGTGAAAATAAAAGTGTTTAGTGTGGTTTTTGAATGTTTCAAAGAACAGTTCAAAAGCTAAGCTTAGAGTGAGATGCCCTTCATTTTTTGAGGGTGAAATGGTCTGTTACCTTTGTCAGCATTTTCATCTGCATCTCTTCTCTTTGAATCCAGGCGAGTACATTAAATGGAATAGTTGTGGTGGAAAAAAGCCCATTGAGTGAGCAGTACTTCCCTGCAGTGCAGAGGTTTGTGGTGTTAGAGTTGGGAATGACTGTGCTGCCTGTAGCCAACCAGACTGAGGCCTCACATCTCATCTCTCAGTTGGTAAGAGTTTTAATGTTTTCCTTCAATTCCAGTTTCCCTTCAGCATATTTGTCCTATTTATCCTCAACACCACAGTTTGTGTCTTCTGCTGCCTGGGCCTCAGACTTTATAATTCCTTCCCTCAACCTCCATCTCACAATCTCTCTTTCCATCTTCTTAAAGACATTCTCCTTCAGCCAGCCTTGTGGTTGCTTCCCCTAATATTTCTTAAAAGTTACAAAATACTCAGCAAATCTTGGAGAGGGAGTGCAAATTAAAGTTTCCTTTCTTTTCAGGTTCATTCGTGGAATGTGGGTGTTTCATGAATTGCCCAAGCCTAATTGTCTTTGAGAAAATCAACACCTTCAAACCTGTTAGAAATGTAACTATTTTTCGGCAAGGAGAGAGAGAGGGGCGATTCTAGGGTGGAAGGCTTAAGAGGCAAAATCATGGCAAGATGATGCTGCAACAATAATTTTGTCATTGCAGTTGACAGCTTTTGTAGTCCCATCTTGTTTCTCTACTTGTTCTATGATATACTCTTTGACTTGCATCATCCCACCCAATGTAAAACAGATTAATTGTAATTTATTGCATTGCTGTAAATGGGAGCTTGCTATGCACAGATTGTCTATTGTATTATCCACTTTTTGACAGGAATTACCACATTGTTGGACAAACCCACTCCACACTAACGTGGAAACATACAGGGTTTGCTGTCAGGATTAACAGTCAATTCGATGGCTTAAGCTAACACGTTGTGGATGGTTGTGGTGCCACCAGAACTAGATCTCTCTGGCATGTGTTCAGTTGTGTGGTGGTGGTCTAACTTTTATACCCACTGTCACAATTTGAGTTGTTTCTCAGGTTCTCTGGTGCAGCAAGTGGTCACATCTCTCAAATTGCTTTGGTCAGGAACAGGGCTGGGGTCGGTGATGTTTATGGTGAACCAGGAGCTGGACCATCGAGAGTGAAAATGTCATCAGTTTGTGGAGTGTGCTGTGTGGTCAGTAGGGGCTAGGTTTTGAAGTTCTGTCTCAATATGAGTGCATCATCAGCTGACAGTCAGTGGTGTTTTTTTATGAAGGTTTTTCCTTGTGAACACTTG
This sequence comes from Stegostoma tigrinum, assembly GCF_030684315.1. Lineage (NCBI taxonomy): Eukaryota > Metazoa > Chordata > Chondrichthyes > Orectolobiformes > Stegostomatidae > Stegostoma > Stegostoma tigrinum. The sequence continues at coordinate 66,412,645 of NC_081369.1, read as the reverse complement.
GAGGTTCGACGCGTGCTCGCACTGGAAGCTAGTCTAGTCTGATGTCTCAAAATAATCCTCACGACTTCCTGGAGGTGGATTTCTACCTGGGTCCTGAGTCACTCTAAGCAGCAGAGTCCTCTGCTGTTAGCTAGACCAGGGCAAATGAAGTAGGGTGTCATCTGTTGGCTTTGCTGCCAAAGTGGTTTCCATCTGAGATTCAATCTTATTTTGACCTTGGCTGCAGTGGTTGGGAGGTGTTGCCATTCATTCAGTGTTTGGTTAAGTGATGCCAAAATATTTTTTAGATTTAGATTTCATTGTCATGTGTACTAGAGTATAGGAGTACAGTGGAAAGTGTACAAAGTCACCATTCTCCAACACCATTTTAGTATAAAAAAGACAATTGAAAACAGAAGCAGAAATAAAAGAAACAGCCAGAAGAAAAGGAAATGCTTAGATCACTTGCCCCGCCTCTGCCATGAGTCCTCGCTGCCAGAAAAAGGAAGCTACAAAGACCATCCCTCAGTTTTGGCCATGGGTCGTGAGTGAGTGGTCAGCCAGAGAACTGGACAATTAAATTCCTCTTGAAGTTGTTTGTGTGAAATGCTGCAAGAACAGGCTGTGCTGTGGTATGTGAACACTGATGAGATTGCGGAAGAAGGGAACAGAGAGTTATGTTGAATGAATTGTACAAGGAAGGATGAGAGAAGGTTCATGTCGAGCACGGAGTGGTTGGGCTGAATGACTCATTGGGGGTAAACACTTTGAGACGCCATGAGAACACAAGTAATGTGATAGAAAGAGATAGTAGGAACTGCCGATGCTGGAGTCTGAGATAACAAGGTGTAGCACTGGATGAACACAGCAGGCGAGGCAGCATCAGAGGAGTAGGAAAGCTGATGTTTCGGGCCTAGACCCTTCTTCAGCTATAATGAAAATGTGTTCTTTCATTCTAGTGCAGTGTTTGGAACAATTGGTGTCACGCGTTTGTGAACTAACCATATCCACTGTCTTCTTGCAGATTCATGAGGAGAGTAGGGAGCAGGGTCGCAACCCCTTCCAGCGCAGGGCCCGCTCTTGTTTGTCGGATGTTCGGATCCTGGCCAGCGTCCAGCAGATTCCTGGAGTTGGGAAAGTCAAAGCCATGAGTCTGCTGCAGCACTTCCACAGTATTCAGCAGCTCAGTGCTGCCAGTACCCAGGAGCTGGAAGCCGTGGTAGGACATGCACTGGCTCAGCAGATCACTCAATTCTTCTCATCAGTGAACTGATGCCTGGGCTTACAGATTGATGGTGTCAGTAATTTACTCAGGAGTTGCCTCCTGGTGGGGCTGTTGTCATTCATACAGTGCTCCACATTAACCAATTTGAGTGCCTTGTGTAAACGTTGCCATAGGGAGTGGGGGCATGACCAGAAGCTGCTGTAGTTCATTAACAAGGTGCTGCAGGAGATTCTCCTGCAACATCCTGTCAGTAATTGTTTGTGATGTTCCTGGCTCTGAATGGACATCTAACTTGGATTAGAGAATGGTAAACTCCAGGAATAATTTGGAGAATACTCTTTAGTCTAGCAGTGTCCGCTGCAGTGATCAGTGTTTTTACAGAGGCTTGTCCTGGAAGAGATTTTGAACACAGCATGCTGACTCAGAAATGCATTTGTACAAAAGATTCTTGAAGTAAAAATACTTTCAATGCTTCTTGCTCCCTTTGCTCTCAGTCATTGTGGGTAAAACTCCAAGAGATCAGATGCGGTTAGATTGGTGTCTGCAGCTTTTCCATCAGACACTCCATTGTTTCAAAACTCAGGAGATCTTTGTTGTTTTAGTGTTAACTACTCCAACAGTTAACACTATCTTGATAAGAAGATGGTGATGTGTGGTGATGTCACTTTCATACTAATCCACAGGCCCAGACTAATACTCCAGGTACATGTGGCAGTTGGTGCAGTTTGAATCAATCTGGAATTGAAAGCTTGTCTCAGTCACGATGACCATGACGCCATTATTGATACTTTAAAAACTCACCTGGAATCCTGCAGTCCCCACCCACCATGGCTTATATGGTCAACTCAAGTGCTGTCTGATGCACTTGGGCAAGCCCTTAAATCCAGGAGCATTACGATGGGCTATAAATGCTGCTGTTGTCAGTAACACTTCATGAAAGAACTGTTTTAAAAGATGAGATCAATGTTGCCTAAAGGAAAATTAATAAAACTTAAATATACAACCCAATGTGTTATTTGCAAGGCCATAAGATATATAGCAAAATTAGACTATTCAGCCCATCAGATCTGCTCTCCCATTTGATTATGGGTGATGTATTTCTCAACTCCAACCCCCTGCCTTTTTCCCCCCAAAACCTTTGGTTAGTTTACTAATCATGAGGAGTGGTGGCCCAGAGGTATTATTGCTAAACTATTAATCCAGAGACCCAGATATATGTTCTCAGGGCCGAGGTTTGAATTTTGCCATGGCAGATTATGTAGTTTGAATTCAGCAAAAATCTGGAATTAGAAATGATGACCATGAACCGTTGTCAATTGTTGGGGAGGGAAAAGAAGCATCTGGTTCACTAATGTCCTTTCCGGAAGGAGACTGCTGTCCATGCCCATGTGTGACTCTGGACCTACAGATGCCAGTGATGCCCACATCTTGTGAATGAAACAGTTTCTTAAATAAAGAACCAATTTATCACTTCTTTAAAGATACTCACTGACTTGGCCTACAGGCCGTCCGTGGCAATGAGCCTCACACAGTCACCACCCTCTGTACTTTCAGTACAACCAGAACGTTCATTTCCAAATATTGTGTTTTACAGTTGTTATTTCCTTTCTGTTATAGGATAGGAAAGAAAAGGAACCGGCAGATTTTTCAGATTTAGCAAAATATTGTCTTAAATAAAACAAACTGGAACTATTCAGGGAGAGAAGTAGAACTTATACTAGAGATCTGATAGCTATGTGCAGCTTCCTTTGTTTATTTTACTGACTTTGAAACAGCTGCAGAACCCTGTATTATTAAACCCAATTAGTTTAATTCTTTCACCAGTAGAATATACAACCAGGTCATGATTTTATTGATCACAATCACCTTGATATCTACAGGGGTAAAACATACAGGTCTTCCCAATCCAGAGGATTGAGGTGGGGCTGACTAGAGCCTGTGTTCAAAAGAGGCAACCCACTGGAAGCTGGGCTGTTTCCATCATTTCCTGAGAGAACATGGTCACTAAACTGACCATGTAGTTGCTGAAAATTTCTGCAGATTAGTGTTGGCTGTTCTTCCTCTAGTGTAATCCTGTTAAATGTTGCAACTCTCCTTCTCAGCTGCAGTTTACAATCATCATCTGGACTAACTTCTGTCATATTCCTGCTCTGTGGCAGTCACTCAAACTGTGAGGCCAGCAGATTAGAACTTCACATGTCTAACTAATACACATTATGTGAAGGTGCCAGTGTTGGACCTGATGAAGGAGCAACACTCCGAAAACTTCTGATTTCAGATAAACCTGTTGGACTATAACTAGGTGTCGTGTGACTTCTGACCTTAACTAATATACATGAGAGGTAGGCTCTAAATTATTACTGGAGACTGCAACTCTCTCCAGGAAGAATCCCACAGCTTCTCTGGTTCCTCTGGAGTCTGGTTGCTATTGACTATCATACTGGTCACAAAGTCAAGAAATTCAGGCAAGCAGTTTTACACTTAATTTGATCTTTACTTTCTGCAAATTACATCTGTACAATGAGATTTTATTTAATCACAACAACTAATCAATTATAAAACAATGGCTGAAGGATCAAGCTGTGGAAATTATGTGTCGTTCTCTCTCTCTCTCTTTGTTGTAGGTGTGATTGCTGGACCAGCAGGACAGAGTTCCAATAGCAATGACGTCCTTGTGGGCACCACCAGTTTGTTAGGGATAGCAGTAATAATCTTCACTGAGGAGTGTTCCTTACCACCTCCTCATTTCATAGGAAATAGCACTTCAGTTTAACCAGGAAGAAAATGCCATTCCTTGGGGAATGGGTCCTATCCTATAGAGTCAAGTGATCAGATCACAAAGAGCCATTAATCGGACTTCCCCATCCCACAGTACAGACAGAGTGGGACGGAGCTCAGTGGAAAGATAAAATCCTGCATATCTTGATTAAATGTTAAATATAGGACAAGTTCTGTACAAAACAATTTAAACAAGACAAAACAACTCACTGAAGTTAAACCCACATAGACCCTGTTAAAATACAGTTAAAGACATACCCAAAAATAAATCAGTCTAAGATTATATTCTAATTATTAAATTAAGGCACAATTTTCATTTGAGTATCAAACAGTAATATTTTAAATCTACCCTGTAGACAGTATTTATAAACTAACAAATTATTGTACTGGCCATACAACCTCCGCAATCCAAAACACAAATTTCTTTTTAAAATGGAGAGGAATCAGTTGCTTATTCACTCTTCAAAGACTCAAATTTGCTAGAGGAGATGTCAGTTTGCCTCAGGCTGTTTCAGCCCATTTCTGGGGTTTGCAACAACCAGGAGGATAATTGACCAGTGACCAGAATTTCTACCAGAAACTGAGACAGTGTCAGCAAGAAGTGTTCTGCCCTCTTCCTTCGTCATTTATTGGAATTTTCAATTGGAGACGGTGGAGCAGGATGTAAAAGCAACACATACACAATGCATGAAGAACCAGGACACCCCAGTTATTCTGTAGGACATCGAGACAGAAGTTCATTCTGGGGAAAAAAGCTATTGAAATGTGTATGAGAATGATACTTTCGGTCAGTCAGATTCAGTGAGCTGCACAGCAAGAGTTGAGAGTAAGGCAGTTGAACATCAAGCAGAAGACATACTGCATCTGCTATGAGGACACTTTGTGGGAGTTAAAAAGTGCTTGTCCATATCTTTCAGACATAATTCAGGAAGACTCCATTTTCTGGCTTATGGTCCAAGTGAGAGCACAGGCAGGGTGAGATGTCTACATTGTGTTAAGGGTTAGAATCAGGAGTCAAGTCAGCAGGAAGGATCCCTCAGTACAGGCAGCTTCCATCTGATGTCGGTCTGTTGGAAATTTGCTGGGGACTACTATCCACTGCCAAGGGAAGGCTAACTGTACTTGCTGTCTTCTTTGTGTTCTTAATGCCCCAGTTCAGGAATGATAGTTTCTTCACCACTTTCTTGCCTTTCCTGCTCTTTGCATCATCTAGAGTCAGGCACGTCAATGAGTATGTCTTGGGTAACCCTCCACTGTACGTTGCACACTTGGGCTGGGATCAGAAGTGAACAAATTAACAAGAGTCCAAAAATTGCCAAAAATCAGTCAATACACTATCTGTGCCTGAAAGGCACTCACTATTTGCTAAAGCATTTCAATTGGCTAAAACTTGAGGCTCCCAAACAAACCAGTTTTCTGTAGAATTAGCAAGTTGCCAGTGAAATAGTGGCAAATCACAGGTTGCAAAGTTACAAACTCACTATTGGCTTGAGGAAAAATAACCCTTCCCTGCTTTCACAGAAACTGACTCTTCGGTCCAACCCATCCGTACCAACCAGACATCCCAATCTGATCTAATCCCATTTGGCCCATTAAAGCCTTCTTATTCATGTATCCATCCAGTTGCCTTTTAAATGCTGTAATTGTACCAGGCTCCATCATTTCCACTGGCAGCTCATTCCAAACACGCACCACCCTCTGAGAAAGTGTTCCTGCTCAAATCCTTCTTAAATCTTTCCCCTCACCTTAAATCTACACCCTCTTGTTTTGAATTTCCCCTACCATAGGATTAGAGAGGACTCTTTCCCTTCCCATTTATTGCCAAAGTCTGTAATTCCTACAGGGGAATATTTGCATCGATTAGCTACAGCAGAAGATATGGTGTCCATCTAATGAACTGGATATTTTGACAGTAAAAATTCCTTTGACTAAGGCAGAGAGAGTGTTGTAGAGATCATTGTTCAAATAATTGAGGAAGAGCCTAGTAACCAGCAGCAGCAGAACACGTCCTGGTAAGTAGACTGCACCAAATGAGCTCCAAGTGGCTTGTTTTCAGAGACCACTCAAACCAGTTCGAGTCAGATTCAGTTCCAGGCCCCATCAGACAATGTACAGAGCAAGCAAAATGACGACATTATAGAAACATCAATATGCACAGACTCAGTTACACTCTGGGATAAATAGACAGAATTGAAATTACTCATTAACTATAAACGCCTGTAAAACAAGAATACAGATTTAACATTTCTCTCCTGGGACCAATATTTCCGAAGTTGCTGCTCACTTTCTTTAGAGAAAGTGGGTTTGTTGGAATAAATAAGTGGAAATACTTCTCTGTATTCCAACAGCAGTTATACTGCAGGCAATGAGAAGCTGAAGCTGTTGGAGATTTTAGGGAACAGGAGCTTGGCTACGGACTCTACCCCAGAGGAATAATCATATTTTTTGCAATCTACTCAACCTATATCAGCAACCATTGAGTTAATACCCACATTGTTTTTGACAGAATCCTTGATCCCAAAGTGTTTATTGACATGAGGCCAAGCAGGGCAGCTGAGGACATAGTCACCTGATCCTTGTGTACAGTAACCACATCTTGAAGAACTCATTTGCATTACGGTTGGGAAAACACTGGCACAGAAACAGGGTAGAGGTGTTGAGCTGAGACTCAACGACTGAGGTCACAAAGGCAAGGCTTCTAACAGCCCTATCCTTCACCCCAATCTTAAAATAGCCACCAAACACCATCATGCTTCTGCTGGGTAATTAGACCTGGCCAGTGGACACAGAAAAAAAAAAAATCAACATTTGCTCCCCCCCCCCCCGTCATAACTAACTTATGGAAGAACCTGGCTCTTCATTCACTCAACAGGTGGTCAGCATGTGAAGATTAGATTTGCAGTGAAATATTTTAAACAGACAGCAGGATTCTGATTGCAAAAACTGGACGGGTAGCTGGCACTGGGTTGCACTGTGCACAGAACAAACAGCAATACAGCACAGGAACAGGCCCTTCAGTCCATGTGACTGTGCCAAGACATGATGCCTTTCTAAACTGAAAGGTTTTTGCCTGTATGTGGTCTGTGTCATAGATCATAGAATCCCTACAGTGTGGAAACAGGCCATTCGGCCCAACACATTCACACCATCCCTCTGAAGAGCATCTGACCCCGACTCATTCCCCTACCCCTGCATTTCTCCATGTCTAACCCACCTAACCTAAACATCCCTGGACACTGGGCAATTTAGCATGGCCAATCCAACTACCTGCTCATCTTCGCACTGTGGGAAGAAACCGGAGGAAACCCACGCAAACACGGGGAGAGTGTGCAAACTCCACACTAAGTTACCCAAGGCTGGAACTGAACCCAGGTTCCTGGCACTGTGAAGCAACAGTACTAACTACCGAGCCACATTTTGACAGATAGATGAATAGGCAGGGAGGAAAAGGATGTTTGTTTTTTAAAAAAATGTTCTTCTACTCCCTGCCTATTCATCTATCTGTCAAAATGCCACTTAAAAAGTTGCCATTGTATCTGTCTCCACGACCTCCTCCGGCAGCACATTCCAGACACACTACCAACTTCTGCATTAAAAAAACTCACCTCTCATATCATCTTCAAAGTTACCCACTTTTACCTTAAACCTATGTCTCCTAGTAACTGACATTTCAACCCTGGGAAAAACATTGTGTACACCTAGATCCCTCTGTATGTTGATGTTTTTAAGTGTTCTGCCATTTACTGTATACATCCTCCTGCATTAGATCTTTCAAAATGCATCACCTCACATTTGTCTGGATTAAACTTCATCTCCCATTTCTCTATCGAATCCTCCAGCCTATCAATATCCTGCTGCATCGTCCAGCAATCCTCCTTGCTATCTGCAGCTCCCCCAATCTTTCTATTGTTCACAAACTCCCTAATCAGGCCACCTGCATTCTCCTCCAAATCACTTACATATACTACCCACAACAGAGATTCCAGCAATGATCCCTGTTGAACACTGACACCTGGGTGCCCTAGAGGGGAGCTCCGACACCTTGGGGAGGGGGTTGTTGCTCGTGATCCATTGAATTGTTGATCGACGTTTAGCAGCAACAGGAAAGGCCAGATTGCCCCTTGAGCTTGTTTGTCCCTCCATCCTTTCTTGCCAACAGACCAGCATTGAAGCAACCACAATAATACCATCCCCTAATAGCATCAAGGGTGACCCCGCACCCCGAGGACAGGTCACCACCAGCACCTTCTCCAGAATGATTAGGGACAGACAATGACGCCAACATCCTATGAGGTAATTAATAAATATTCCAACTGTTGCATTGCTTTTGTTGGAGTTGGGGGTCTGTATGGTGAACAATGAGATGAAAAGGGGTGACAAGGAACTCAGCTTATTTGAGATGCCCAAGGGGTCTGTTTCCATTGCTGTGGCTGGTTTGGTTGGGTGCGTGGGATGGCCAAGGTCAAAAGCACTATAGATGAGATTTTGATCCAAGTCTGTAGTTCAATCATATCTCATTTCCCTCTTCCTCGATCCCACTGGAAACAGTCGCACCACACTCACTAAACCCTCTTTGATAGCTTGTAAACTTGTGCAGTGTAACTAAGAGAATCAACCTCAAAGACAATCATGGACAGATCAGATAGTTGAATTCCGAGCTGCTCATACACGCATTCTGAGAAGAGTAATGAGGAGTAAGGACGAAGGCAGGATTTCTGGTCTCAGGATTGACTCAGACAGAAATTTTACTGTGAGGGGTAACACCATGCAGTTAAAGGCATGGGACCTGCTCTGCCTGAACAAAGCAAATCAGCACTGCCAATGTGTTTGATCATCTGTGTACAGGGTCCCTAACTATCCCAGCACAATCTGTGGATGTCTCACAATCACTCACCAGCTGCACAGTCTCCAGGCTTTGAGGGCTGATGACTTGAATGTCTAATCCATCCTCAGGCATTTGTTTCAGCATCTGAATCACTTCACTCACCGAGCCCCATTTACAGTCCTTCCCTGCAACAGACACAATGATATCTCCATCTCTCAGGCCTGACCGCTGAAAAAAAAAAAGAGGGACACACCGAGTCAGAACTCCTTCACAAACCACTCACTGATGCATTAATTTGCTCACACTCCTGCCAGGCATGAAGGAAACAGAGTGGGGAAGCACAAAGAAGGGAGTCAGAATATCAACCTGTGAAATTTGTGCCAGGGTGTGTCTGCTTGCTGACTGGGTTCTTGGGTATTCTCAAATTCCTGGACCATACCTTTGTGGACATTCTTGCTGCGAGTTTAGTTTGAGGGATAGTTAGCCTCGTTCTTGGAAAAGAGGCAGGGAAGGGCAAGTAACATCAGTATCCCCAATTCTAGCTCACTGATTCTGTTGTCATATGCTCACTGTTCCTGGACAGAATGTGGAGCTGAGCTGTGACCTAACAGCTCAGCACAGATCCTGATGTTTGGTAAACACTCCATCTGGTGTGGTTACGATGAGAGATGGGACTGAAAAACAAAAACAGCTAGGTTCTGCTCTTATAGCACCATGATCTTAGTAGAGAAAGGTGAGGCTTTACTTACAGCAGCATCACTGGTCGGGTCCAAGCTTGTAACCTGCACGGCTGACTCCCCGAGCAGTGTGAACCCACGGTCCTGGTCTCCTGCTGTCAGGTGGATTTTACGAGGTGCTGTCCATTTCTGTTTTGCTGAGAACACACCAATCGGCCCCTGAGAGAAACCATTCAACCACAGATTAATGGCACGTTCAAGAAACCAACTTGTATACAATATCTGGGTTAGTAGTAGGTGTTGACTGTGTGATCTTGCTGTGTCAAAGACACTCAATAGGGTTTTTTGGCTGTGCCGATTTCAGGTGGGATATTGGACCTGGGGAACTAACAGACTATTCATCCATGGAAGGTGGTTATTCTCTAAAAACCAAAAGAACTGCGGATGCTGTAAATAAGAGACAAAAATGGTAAATTTCTATTTTTGAGCTGATTATTGACACTGAAGACATGATCTTGAGAGCTTGGCTGAAGACCTGGCACATGGGGTCCAATCCCACGCTGGCAGATGGTGACATGTGAAGTCAATACAAACTTGAAATTAAAAACTGGTCTAATGACGGTGATGAAACCATCATTGAATGTATTAAAAACTGATCTGGTTCATTGATACTGATTAGGATAGTTTCCTTTGCTGAACCTTCCCTGGCATACTGGACTGGCATACACAACTCCAGACCCATGCGGTCGATTCTAAACTGTCCTCTGAAATGGTCTAGGAAGCCCCTTTGTTGCACCAAACTGTTAGACCATCACAGAAAACCAGGAAACATGTCAAAGCCTGGAGGGGTACAGCTCCATCAACATTGACAAAAAAAACTCAACATCATCCAAGAGAAAGTCAAAGAAGCCGAAGGAGAAAACTAATTTTGAGTGTTTGAAGAGCAGTTGCTTCAGTCACCACCAACTCCCAGAATCACCAGCATCCAGCTGCCCCCTTACCTCCCTCCAGAACCCTTAAACCTCTACCCCATGTGACAATCCCTGCAGACTACTGAACTGCCTGATGTTCCTGATCAACAACAAGCTTCTCCTTCCTGTTGGAGTGCTATGGAAATGCTGGTCTTGTTTATTTCAACAAACTGAAGTGGAAGCCAGCTCAACGTGGGTTGCCGTGAAAACAGACAGAGATTCAACCAACGAATAGCAGACCCTCCACTGAACAATGCCAGATGGCAGGTATTTGCTAAGTTTCCCCATGGCAGGCTGATGGAGAACGTGAAGTTGCATGGGGTCCAGGGTGTGCTAACTAGATGGATAGAGAACAGGCCGGGCAACAGGAGACAGAGTAGTAGTGGAAAAGGGTTTCTCAAATTGGAGACCTGTAACCAGTGGTGTTCCACAGGGATCTGTGCTGGGACCACTGTTGTTTGTGATATACATAAATGATCTGGAGGAAGGTGCAGATGGTCTGATTAGCAAGTTTGCTGATGACACTAAGATTGGTGGAGTAGCCGATAGTGAAGGGGACTGTCAGGTTACAGCAGAATATAGATAGACTGGAGAGTTGGGCAGATAAATGGCAGATGGAATTCAACCCGGAGCAAATGTGAGGTGAGTCATTTTGGAAGATCAAATTCACAAGCAAACTATACAGTAAATGGAAAAGTCCTGGGGAAAATTGATGAACAGAGAGATCTGGGTGTTCAGGTCCATTGTTCCCTGAAGGTGACAACGCAGGTCAATAGGGTGGTCAAGGCAGCATATGGCATGCTTTCCTTCATTGGATGGGGTATTGAGTACAAGAGTTGGCAGGTCATGTTGCAGTTGTATAGGACTTTGGTTCGGCCACATTTAGAGTACTACAGTTCTGGTCGCCACATTACCAAAAGGATGTGGATGCTTCGGAGAGGGTGCAGAGGAGGTTGACCAGGATGTTGCCTGGTATGGAGGGTGCTAGCTATGAAGAGAGGTTGAGTAGATTAGGATTATTTTCATTAGAAAGACGGAGATTGAGGGGGGACCTGGTTGAGGTCTACAAAATCATGAGCGGTATAGACAAGGTTGGTAGCAAAAAGCTTTTTCCCCCAGAGTGGGGGACTCAATTACTAGGGGTCATGAGTTCAAAGTGAGAGGAGGAAAGTTTAAGGGAGATATGCGTGGAAAGTTCTTTACACAGAGGGTGGTGGGTGCCTGGAACGCATTGCCAGCGGAGGTGGTAGACACAGACACGATGGCGTCCTTTAAGATGTATGTGGACAGGCACATAGATGGGCAGGGCACAAATGGACACAGACCCTTAGAAAATAGATGACAGGCTTAGGCAGAGGGTCTCAATTGGCGCAGGCTTGGAGGGCCAAAGGGTCTGTTCCTGTGCTGTACCTTTCTTTGTTCTTTGAGAGATGGACGTGTACCATCAAGACCAGCACTGAACTGTCAGGCCAAATGGTTGTTTCAGTATATTTTACATATCACTGATTTCTCAGTGAGTTATTGCTGCACCAACCAATCAGATTCTGATTCTCTAAATCCCTGCTGCATCTTGGCTTTAATGCTGCAATCTGCTTCAGACAGTAGCTGCTTACAGTGAAAGCTGGGCTGCAGCAAGTGCTCACAGAGAGGGAGTTAGACACGAATCCTAGGTTCTCTCCAGAAGTTATCACTGAATTGGTTGCTACATGTGGGTTTAGGATTTGGCTAAGCCTGTAACCCTGACCCCTCTCTGTCTCATCGGTCATCTTTACCACTCATTATGGAGACAAAGGATGGCCATCATGGAGGATGGGTCATAGATCATAGAATCCCTACAGTGTGGAAACAGGCCATTCGGCCCAACACATCCACACCATCCCTCTGAAGAGCATCCCACCCGACTCATTCCCCTACCCCTGCATTTCTCCATGTCTAACCCACCTAACCTAAACATCCCTGGACACTGGGCAATTTAGCATGGCCAATCCAACTACCCTGGTCATGGGTCACATCTCCTCATGCTGAGGAACCTACTCAAGGATGGGCTAGTGCTGGATATTGTGGAGACCAGTTGTCCTGTGTGTGTGTGTGTGTGTGTGTGTGTGTGTGTGTGTGTGTGTGTGTGTGTGTGTGTGTGTGTGTGTGCGTGCGTGTGCGTGTGCGTGTGCGCACACACACACACTCCTGGTCTCAGATTCCCTTTCCTCCCCATCCAAGCTCTCCCAGCCTCCAACTTCCTCACCCACAGTCCCAGCCTCAAAACACACCCCGACCCTTGCTCCACACCTCTCAGGCCCCTGAACTCCCTCGTCATGGACCTTGCTCCCAGATCATCCCCCCCACCCCCACCAAAGACCTGCTCCCCAATCTCGGTCATCACCCGCCCCCGACACCTGCTCCCCAATCTCTGTCCTGTCCCCCCCCGACCCCTGCTCCCCAGTCTCTGTCCTTTCCCCCTCTGATCCCTGCTCCCCAATCTCTGACCTGTCCCCCCACCACTGCTCCCCAATCTCTGTCATCACCCCCCTTGACACTTGCTCCCCAATCTCTGTCATCACCCCCCGATCCCTGCTGCCCAATCTCTGTCCTGTCCCCCGATCCCTGCTCCCCAATCTCTGACCTGCCCCCCTCCGATCTCTGCTCCCCAATCTCTGACCTGCCCCCCTCCGATCTCTGCTCCCCAATCTCTGACCTGTCCCCCCGCCGATCCCTGCTCCCCAATCTCTGACCTGTCCCCCCGCCGATCCCTGCTCCCCAATCTCTGACCTGTCCCCCCGCCGATCCCTGCTACCCAATCTCTGACCTGTCCCCCCGATCCCTGCTACCCAATCTCTGACCTGTCCCCCCGATCCCTGCTCCCCAATCGCTGTCCTGCCCCCCTCCAATCCCTGCTCCCCAATCTCCGTCCTATCCCCCGATCCCTGCTCCCCAATCTCTGTCCTGTTCCCCCGATCCCCTGCTCCCCAATCTCTGTCCTGTCCCCCGATCCCTGCTCCCCAATCTCTGTCCTGTCCCCCGATCCCTGCTCCCCAATCTCTGTCCTGTCCCCCGATCCCTGCTCCCCAATCTCTGACCTGCCCCCCTCCGATCTCTGCTGCCCAATTTCTGTCCTGTTCCCCCGATCCCCTGCTCCCCAATCTCTGACCTGTCCCCCCGATCCCTGCCCTGCCCCCCTCCAATCCCTGCTCCCCAATCTCTGTCCTGTTCCCCCGATCCCCTGCTCCCCAATCTCTGTCCTGTTCCCCCGATCCCTGCTCCCCAATCTCTGTCCTGTTCCCCCGATCCCTGCTCCCCAATCTCTGTCCTGTTCCCCTGATCCCCTGCTCCCCAATCTCTGTCCTGCTCCACCGATCCCCTGCTCCCCAATCTCTGTCCTGTTCCCCTGATCCCCTGCTCCCCAATCTCTGTCCTGTTCCCCCGATCCCCTGCTCCCCAATCTCTGTCCTGTCCCCCGATCCCCTGCTCCCCAATCTCTGTCCCCACCCTTGCTGTGATCATCTTTTTCTCAGCCATGTCCTCCTTTCTTCCCTCCTGACATCTGCTCCTCGGTCTCCCCTTCAATCCTGGTCATTTCCCCTTGAGCACCATCCCTCTCTTCCAGCCTGAAATACATACCAGCTTGTGGAAAAAGTCCCTCACTTTCACCTTGGAGAACTGAGGCTGTAGCATTTCAATCTTTTGATCACTTTTGGCTGCAGGAAGGAAACAAAATTACAATCATCGATCGGGATGGCACAGCACACTGAGTAAAGAATCTGCTCGAGAGACACAGGGGGAGACGAGAGAACCGTACCAATTATATTTGGGGCATTCATCATGTCAAAGTCATCCTCCTGTTCATGCTCAGAATACTTGGTGAGTGAGCGTTTGTGGGATACTCTCAGGATCTCCTGTAGGATCTCGATCTTCTTCAGAGATTTGCAGAGATTCTGAACTCTCACAGCTTCCTCGTGGCCCATTATGGCCTTCCTTAAATGTGCTTTTCCTGTAAACAGAGGACATGTATAAGGAAGACCTCAGCGTGGACTAACCAAGGAAAGTCTCCCAGCCCACCCAGACTGAACCTTGCTTTGCATCAGCCCATTAGTCCATTCAGCAGAATGCTCAGGATTTTAAAACTGCAAACATTTTAGAACTCCCCCTTTTTATGGGAAATATCAGAGCTGTAGGAGACAGTCTAGCATTTAATGACACTTCAGAACAAATATGTTCACAAAGAGAAAGACTCAGGACTCCTGAATGTAGATATTCATGGATGCCCAACAGCAGGCAGTACACAATAAAGCTAAACCAAAATGAAGTGTGTGTCAGATACAGCAGGAGCTCAACACTTACAGAAAGCTCAGGGTCTTAAAAACAGGGGAAATATAAAGTGAAATTTGGTAAACAGAGAAAGGGCATAATAAATATTGGAAAGTAAAATCAAGAAAAGCCCCAAAGGTGTTTTCTGAATATGTCAAAAGCAAGAGAATAATAATGGAAAGGGTAGAGTCAGCAGAGAGCTAACTTTTGTAGAGGTGGAAGATGCGAGAAAGCTTCTCACTTTGTATCTGTTTCCAACAAGAGGGAAGATGCAGATATTGTAATCAAGGAGGAACCAGCAGTATTGACTGGTATAAACACACAGTTGCACAGGAATTTTGCAAGGGCACACTTTCTGTGAAAGTGAAGGGCAAGGCAGGCTTGATGGGTTGAATGGCCTACTCCTGTTCCTCGGTTTATTATAGCAGAGGCTGTGACCATTTTCCAGTAACCCATAGTTCCTGGTTTGGAGGATTGCTAACATTATTGCATTGTTTAAAAAGGTGGGTAGAACAAGTAACGATAGTCCAGTCAGTCTAACCTGGGTGCTGGGAAATCGTCTCAAAAATTTCAGAGACAGAGACACAGTTGGCAGGCATCACGGTGGCTCAGTGGTTAGCACTGCAGCCTCACAGCGCCAGGGACCCGGGTTCGATTCCACCCTTGGGCGGCTGTCTGTGTGGAGTTTGCACGTTCTCCCTGTGTCTGCGTGGGTTTCCTCCGGTGCTCCGGTTTCCTCCCACAGTCCAAAGATGTGCAGGCTAGGTGGATTGGCCCATGCTAAATTGCCTGTGGTGTTCGGGGATGTGTAGATAGGGGAATGGGTCTGGGTGGGATGCTCTTTGGAGGAGTGGTGTGGACTTGTTGGGCCAAAGGGCCTGTTTCCACACTGTGAGGATACTATTACTATGACAGTCATTTTGATAAACACAAACTTATTCAAGGGCAGCAGTGACTGGTGAAGAGCAGGAACGTTTTGGAGAGTGGTACAGATATGGTTAACATGGTTTCTCATGGCTTTTCAAAGTGCCACACAACAACCTGGTCAGAAAAGTAAAACCCATGGCATCCAAGGACCAAGACTAAGTTTGGTTCCGAGGTGGGAGCCACAGAGAATGGGTAACTCGTGTTTTAGTGATAAGGACTGGCTGCTTCTGGTGAGGTTAGGCATTACAGTCAGAATTATTCTGTTTCCCCAAGGGGTCTTCCTGAAATTATCCTGAGCGCTGATGATGAAGGGTCTAGGTCCGAAACGTCAGCTTTTGTGCTCCTGAGATGCTGCTTGGCCTGTTGTGTTCATCCAGCCTCACATTTTGTTGTCTTGGATTCTCCAGCATCTGCAGTTCCCATTATCTCTCTCCATTATCCTGAGCACTACCTGTTATTTATCTGGGGCTACATTCTCACTAGGGGTGCACAATTCTCTTTGTTCTTTCTTCATACTTCCCCTCGAATTTGGATTCTAAATACAATTCACAATTTGCAATGATAACTAATCTCAGAATTGTTACAGGACAGCAGCAGGAAGCTATTCAGCCTGTGATACCTGCACGGGCTCACTCAACGAGCATATTCCTCAGAGCCATGCTCCTGCCTCCTCTGCATAGCTCTGCATATTCAAACACACACATTAGGATCAGGATTAGACCATTTGGCCCATTATTCCCACTCTGCTATCCCATAAGATCATGGCTGACCTGTTTGCCTTGAATTTCACATTCCCATCAACACCCACATAAATTCTGACTGGCTACCTAACAAGGAACTCTCGACCTTCGCCTCAAATATTCAATGACCTGCCTCCACCACCTTCCAAGGCAGAATTTCAGAGGCTCACAACCCTCTGTCCTGAATGAGTGACTCCTCATGTGAAACAGTGCCTCCTAGTTCTGACCAGACTGAGCCACAAGAAGAAACATCCTTTCCACAAGCAGCTTGTCAGGACCACTCAGGCTCTGAGACACTTCAGTCAAGTCATGCCTCAGTCTGCAAAACTCCAAGGGATGCTCTCACTTGAGGTCATTAACCCTGCCACTTCACACAATACCAAGTCCAGCATAAACTACTCTCAGGCTGCTCCACAAAGTGGTGCTCGAAGAAATTCTCTTGAAAACATTCTATTAACATCTCATCAAGCAATACTTACAGCCAGAGCCCCATCACTCGGCTACAAACTGATGTCCTGAGTACAGGCTGCTTTCTTACCGACACGTTTACGTTCCTCTTTGCTTCTCAGAATGGAAAGTGGTGCGAGGCCATCGGGCATTGCATCGTAGAGTTGGCAGAGAAGCATCTCCTGTTGGTCAGTGTCATCCTGGGAATTCACTACAACAGGCAGGGAGGGAACACAGACACGGTAAACACAGTACCGCCAGGCAGGGAGGGAACACAGACACGGTCAACACAGTACCGCCAGGCGGGAAGGGAACACAGACACGGTAAACACAGTACCGCCAGGCAGGGAGGGAACACAGACACGGTAAACACAGTACCGCCAGGCGGGAAGGAAACACAGACACGGTAAACACAGTACCGCCAGGCAGGAAGGGAACACAGACACGGTAAACACAGTACCGCCAGGCAGGAAGGGAACACAGACACGGTAAACACAGTACCGCCAGGCAGGGAGGGAACACAGACACGGTAAACACAGTACCGCCAGGCAGGGAGGGAACACAGACACGGTAAACACAGTACCGCCAGGCAGGGAGGGAACACAGACACGGTAAACACAGTACCGCCAGGCGGGAAGGGAACACAGACACGGTAAACACCGTACCGCCAGGCAGGGAGGGAACACAGTACCGCCAGGCGGGGAGGGAACACAGACACGGTCAACACAGTACCGCCAGGCGGGAAGGGAACACAGACACGGTAAACACAGTACCGCCAGGCGGGAAGGGAACACAGACACGGTAAACACAGTACCGCCAGGCGGGAAGGGAACACAGACACGGTAAACACAGTACCGCCAGGCGGGAAGGGAACACAGACACGGTAAACACAGTACCGCCAGGCAGGGAGGGAACACAGACACGGTAAACACAGTACAGCCAGGCAGGGAGGGAACACAGACACGGTAAACACAGTACCGCCAGGCAGGGAGGGAACACAGACACGGTAAACACAGTACCGCCAGGCAGGAAGGGAACACAAACACGGTAAACACAGTACCACCAGGCAAGGGAAGGGAACACAAACACGGTAAACACAGTACCGCCAGGCAGGGAGGGAACACAGACTCGGTAAACACAGGACTGCCAGGCAGGGAGGGAACACAGACACGGTAAACACAGTACCGCCAGGCAGAGAGGGAACACAGACACGGTAAACACAGTACCGCCAGGCAGAGAGGGAACACAGACACGGTAAACACAGTACCGCCAGGCAGGAAGGGAACACAGACACGGTAAACACAGTACCGCCAGGCAGGAAGGGAACACAAACACGGTAAACACAGTACCGCCAGGCGGGAAGGGAACACAGACACGGCAAACACAGTACCGCCAGGCAGGGAGGGAACACAGACACGGTAAACACAGTACCGCCAGGCAGGGAGGGAACACAGACACGGTAAACACAGTACCGCCAGGCGGGAAGGGAACACAGACACGGTAAACACAGTACCGCCAGGCGGGAAGGGAACACAGACACGGTAAACACAGTACCGCCAGGCGGGAAGGGAACACAGACACGGTAAACACAGTACCGCCAGGCGGGAAGGAAACACAGACACGGTAAACACAGTACCGCCAGGCAGGAAGGGAACACAGACACGGTAAACACAGTACCGCCAGGCAGGAAGGGAACACAGACACGGTAAACACAGTACCGCCAGGCGGGAAGGGAACACAGACACGGTAAACACAGTACCGCCAGGCAGGAAGGAAACACAGACACGGTAAACACAGTACCGCCAGGCAGGGAGGGAACACAGACACGGTAAACACAGTACCGCCGGGGGGGGGAGGGAACACAGACACGGTAAACACAGTACCGCCGGGGGGGGAGGGAACACAGACACGGTAAACACAGTACCGCCGGGGGGGGAGGGAACACAGACACGGTAAACACAGTACTGCCAGGCAGGGAGGGAACACAGACACGGTAAACACAGTACCGCCAGGCAGAGAGGGAACACAGACACGGTAAACACAGTACCGCCAGGCAGGAAGGGAACACAGACACGGTAAACACAGTACCGCCAGGCGGGAAGGGAACACAGACACGATAAACACAGTACCGCCAGGCAGGGAGGGAACACAAACACGGTAAACACAGTACCGCCAGGCGGGGAGGGAACACAGACACGATAAACACAGTACCGCCAGGCAGGGAGGGAACACAGACACGGTAAACACAGTACCGCCAGGCGGGGAGGGAACACAGACACGGTAAACACAGTACCGCTAGGCAGGGAGGGAACACAGACACGGTAAACACAGTACCGCCAGGGGGGAGGGAACACAAACACGGTAAACACAGTACCGCCAGGCAGGGAGGGAACACAGACACGGTAAACACAGTACCGCCAGGCAGAGAGGGAACACAGACACGATAAACACAGTACCGCCAGGCAGGGAGGGAACACAGACACGGTAAACACCGTACCGCCAGGCAGGAAGGGAACACAGACACGATAAACACAGTACCGCCAGGCAGGGAGGGAACACAGACACGGTAAACACAGTACCGCCGGGGGGGGAGGGAACACAGACACGGTAAACACAGTACCGCCGGGGGGGAGGGAACACAGACACGGTAAACACAGTACTGCCAGGCAGGGAGGGAACACAGACACGGTAAACACAGTACCGCCAGGCAGGGAGGGAACACAGACACGGTAAACACAGTACCGCCAGGCAGGGAGGGAACACAGACACGGTAAACACAGTACCGCCAGGCAGGAAGGGAACACAGACACGGTAAACACAGTACCGCCAGGCGGGAAGGGAACACAGACACGATAAACACAGTACCGCCAGGCAGGGAGGGAACACAAACACGGTAAACACAGTACCGCCAGGCGGGGAGGGAACACAGACACGATAAACACAGTACCGCCAGGCAGGGAGGGAACACAAACACGGTAAACACAGTACCGCCAGGGAGGGAACACAGACACGGTAAACACAGTACCGCCAGGCGGGGAGGGAACACAGACACGGTAAACACAGTACCGCCAGGCGGGGAGGGAACACAGACACTGTAAACACAGTACCGCCAGGCAGGGAGGGAACACAGACACGGTAAACACAGTACCGCCAGGCGGGGAGGGAACACAGACACGGTAAACACGTTACTGCTGATCAGCACCTACTGATTGGCCAAGGATTGTTGCACTTTTAAAAGCGAGTAAGCTGCAACTGATTGTGAGTGCTGTTTACATCGCCGCTGTTGAGGCAATGGGGAAGATCCTACTGAGGAGCTGGGGGTGCGTTAGAAAGGCAGATTCAGTCAGCAACAAGTAGCTGATTGGTCTGTGGACTGGTGACCAGTTATTGGTGAGAAAAGGCTTCTGCCGGCCGACATTTAGGGAGCTGAACAGCTTGTGGATGTGAACATTTTATTAGGAGCTAAAAGGCCTCCAGAAAGGAAGGTACCATCCTTTTTCCTCAGTCAATACCATCTCAGATCTGAGGAGAGCCACTTTATTTCCCCTCACCAGTTGCTGTAAACTGAGCGTCTTAATGAGTAAGTCAGAGGCTTTTCTAAGTGTGAACCAGCCATTCTGTGCCTCCTGCAAACAAGGGAGGGAACCTGGAGAAGGAAGATGGAGAAGCAGCTTTCTTCGTCAGCAAAAGGTTCACCTCAGTAAACCCCGTGGGACAGGGATCATTGATCTCTCTTCCCTGTCTTTCATTCTGCCCATAACATCCATTTTTTCGTTTGGTCTGCATGTCCTTATAAGGGGCTGAAGTTTTACTCACGGAGTGATACCATAACAGTTGATGATTGCCTGTGACTATTCCAGGAATAGTGGGTCCTGATGCCCCAGTGAGATGGGATGGTTATTATGAACTGACTATTTGACTGCAGAAGGTGAACATATACAGCTGGCCTCCTTCCAGCAACTAAAATAAAAGAACTGTAGATGCTGGAAATCTGAAACAAAAACAGAAATTGCTGGAGAAACTCATTTGAGAGTGCTGTTCTGAAGAAGGGTCACTGGACTTGAGACATTAACTCTGTTTTTCTCTCTCCACAGATGCTCTCAGAGCTGCTGAGTTTCTCCAGCAATGTTTGTTTCTCTTACCAGCCACAGAGCCCACAGTATTCTCACTCGGCTAACAGCACACAGTACTCACACTGATGATCCAGCATTGCTAGAGCCACAAAGTAATGGGCCAGCGCTCTGTAATGTTCCAGCTTGACCTGCACAGTGTATGACCAGGCTATAGGGACATGCTCCTTGATAGGAGCCTGCATGATCAACTGGTGAACAGTGCTGTACACCTCAGACACCTAGAAAATCCAGAGCGAAAGCATTAACTTAGTCCATCTGCAAAAAAAAATCCATTTTCAACATCAGCAATCACTTGGGTTGTGTACAAAGTACCTGCAGTGTTCCCAACATGACAATGACTGTGTTTCCTGCAGGGCAGATCACCGCGAGGGCACTCCCCCCACCCCGCAGACATACCTACAGTCGCTTAGAGATTGACAGTAAATGCTAGCCACTCCAGCAATACCCATATCCCAGGGAATTAGCAACAAGCCCTAGTGAGTGGGGAGGGGCCTGGCAAACACAGCAGTGACATGACTAAACAAGCAGCGGTGAGCCAGGAACCCAGGGGCCGCGGCTAATATTCTGGGAGCCCCTGATTCCAATCCCAACGCAGCAAATGGTGTTATCCGAATTCAAGAAGAGCTGGAGATGTCAGCTGTGAAATGTCGTCTGGTTTACTGATGTCCTTTAGGGAAGGCAATGTGCCATCCTTACCCGCTCTGGCCTAAATGTGACTGCAGACCCACAGCAATGTGGGTGACTCTTCACTGCCCTTTGGGAAATTCAGATATGTGCATCCATATGCCATAAAAAAAAAAATTCAGAGGCCCAGTTAAAGTTCTCAGCACTGAGGTTCAATCCCACCATAGTAGCTGGGAGAAATTAAATGGATTTAATTAAGTCGATCTGGAATAAAAGATGGTCCTAATGGTGACCATGTGCTGAGTGGAATACTGAGAAACCCAGCCGAATCGCTCATGTCCTTTCGGGATGATGTGAAGGTGCTGGACTGGGCTGGATAAAGTCTGAAATCACATGATACCTGTTGGACTATAACCTGGCCTTGTGAGACTTCTGGCAACGTCCTTTAGGGAAAGAATCTGCCATCCTTACCTGGTCTGGCCTACATGTGACTGATCCACAGCAAAGTGGGTGACTCTCAACCAGCCTCTGAGATGTCACTCAGTTGTATTCAAAGTGGCTGGTTACCATCTTCGGAGGCAACGGGAAATGACTCCCAACCCAATGATATAAAACTTAACAATGCCACCCACCTTGGCAGCTTCCTGTGCCACCCGCAGCAGGTTGAAGTATTGGTTGTGGATCCCAGGCAGAACCATCTTCTCAAAGGCACACTCCTGAGCTTGAGCCAACATCAAACGGATCAGCATGTGCTGCATCGAGGGGCTCATGTCGAAACTCGGAGTGTGTGTGAAGGTTTCTATCAGGTGGCTCAAAACTCCTGAAAACAGAGAGACATTAGAGACGTGTAGAAGAGATCCAGGAAGCACACTGACAAAGCCTCACTCACACTGCTGTTTCACTTAAAACACTCTTTTATTTCTCCGTTATCGGTAGGAATCTCATCATCCAGTCACACAACCCCCTAAACTGGCCCAGAAATAAATAACATGACCCAGGGAGAGAAGCTGAACCAATCAAAGTTATAGCAGTTAACAAACCCATGGAGTTTCTGCAGAGCCTCTTGTTAATGGAACTCTCTGCATCGTTGTGATTTGTCTTGAACATACAGCATGAAGAATCTGTCTGACATAAGTCACAGGATCACTTCTCTGTCTCACCATTCAGAGACCTTCTTCACCATTCCATTAGATCACAGCTAGATTTCCCACATCCTTCCAGTTCAGTGTTCAGTCAGATTCGATTTGCACATACCTGCGACTGAGCATCCACAGCCCTCTCAAAGCTTAGAGATTTCCACAAGATTCATAACCTCAAGTTATTTCTTCCCCAAGGCCTACCTGGCTGAATGCTTGTCCCGAAACTGTGCCTCTACTCCCTCCAGCCAGGGAAACAGCTTCACAGTCTCTACCCCAACGGGTGCCCTGTAATGGTTGTACCTTTCTATGAGATTACCTCTCATTTCTACTAACATGAGTAACATTTGTGTCACACAAATGCCAAGCAATGACCGTCTCCAATAAGAGACATTGCACTGCCCTTTGACATGCAATGAAGTTACTGTCTCTGAATCCCCTCTATCAAGATCCTGGCCATTTCCATTGACCAGAAGCGGTACTGGACTTGCCATATGAATACCGTGATTACAAGAGCAGTTCAGAGGCTGGAAGTTCTGCAGCGAGTAACTCACCTCCTGACTCCCCAAAGCCCGTCCACCATCTACAAGGCACAAGTCAGGAGTGTGATGGAATACTCGTCACTTGCCTGGATGGGTGCAGCCCCAACAAAACTCAAGAAGTTTGACACCATCCAGGAGAAAGCAGCTCCCGCTTGATTGGCACCACATTCACAAGGATCTACTCCCTCCACCGCCAATGCTCAGAAGCAGCAGTGTGTACTAGCTACAAGATGCACTGCAGACATTCACCAAACATCCTTGGACAGCACCTTCCAAACCCACAACCACTTCCATCTAGAAGGACAAGGGCAGCAGCTACAAGTTCCCCTATGAGCCACTCACCATCCTGACTTGGAACTGTGTCACCATTCCCTCAGTCTCAGTGGGTCACAATCCTGGAATTCCCTCCCTGAGGACATTGTGGGTCAACCTACAGCACATGGACTGCAGCGGTTCAGGAAGGTAGCTCACCCCCACCTTCTCAAGGGGCAACGGGGGACAGGCAAGAAATGCTGGGCCCAGGCAGTGACACATCGTGTGGCTGAATGAAAGAAAATCAGCACAGACCCAGTCTACTTGATCTCCCCTCCCCTCTCATCGCAAGGGATCGTGATTACACTCCTTTCACGGCAAATAACTCTTACCAAGTAAGGATACGATGACTGTAAGATGTGTTCTCTCTGAGGCCCTCTAGATTTGAGACAAGAACTGGTTTTGCTGACCTCCTTGCTGTTTGTATAGCACCTGTCTAATAGCTTGCCGGAGCTGGATGTTCATTCCTGCGAGTGAGGCCAAGTGGAGTTGATGAGAGGGAGAGGGAAGATTTCCTCGAGAGGTGGTGGTCAGGAACAAAAGCAGCTCAATGTTTGTTAGAGCCAGGCCTTTTGGGGCTGATCTCAGAACATATGTTACAAAGAGAGGCAAGGGATCTGGGACTCTCTCCTCAAGAAACCTGTCAAGTCTTGTAATCAAAAGTTCCCATTCCTGGACATCATGGTGGAATGCAGGGCCAAAGGGGAATTCCTAACAAAGGTACACACACAGACCAAGTGCTGAATTTCAACAGCCACCATCCCAACACACACAAACAAAGCTGCGTGAGAACATTATTGAAATGGGCAACAACACACTGTAGCAGTACACAGCTACACCGAGATGATGATATCTCTTCCAAGTGTTCGAAGACAACAGACAGCAAAAAACTGGGTCAGAAGATGCCTACACAAACAACATCAGGAAGATACTACATGCCCCGACACACTCAGCACACCACCCTACATCAGGAACACAACGGAACTAACCAGAAGACTCCTACAACCACTGGGTATCAGAGTGACACACAAGCCCACGTCAACCCTATGACAATTGCTCACCCGAACTAAAGACACACTGCCCGCCATGGACAGGACCAATACCATCTATAAGATCCCTGCAGAAACTGCGAGAAGCACAACATCAGACAAACAGGAAGGAAACTAACAACAAGAGTACACAGACAGCAACTGTCTACAAAAAGACACGACCAGTACTCACTCGTCTCAATCCACATGGACAAGGGGAACCACCAATTCGACTGGGACAACACCGAAATCCTGGGACAAGCAAGAGACAAGCACGAGAATTCCTAGAAGCCTGGCACTCCACAAAGAAACCCATCAACAAACACAGAGTACTCGACCCCATATACATTCCACCACGAAGGAAAACCAGAAGTGAGTCAATCCAGCTCATGGGACCCCAGAGCTTAAAAACCAGGCGGGAAAACGCATCAACGTTTCATCAGAGGCTGCACTGAGGATGTTACCCAGCATGGTAATGAAACGTCTGCGGAACAACTAACCAGCTCGGTGAGCCAACCAACCTCAACACCCACTACCCAAGCTACAAATCTACCCTAAACCCTGACACAGCTGGGGCCCACTTGAATGGTGTAACTTGCCAAAGAGGGTTCCAAGTGGCTTCCTCTGTGCTTATGTTGCTGACACAGAGCAGTAAGGTACTCAGAGATTGCTCCATGCTGCTGGCTTCTAGCCAGTCACTAGAGAATCAAGAACTGGAACCTTGGTCAATGCCATCCAGTTCTGAGCCTTGGGTGTAAACCTGGAGGAGAGCTGAGAGGACAGGAAGCTGGTTCTGTCTGACCATGTCCTGCTTCAGGTGCTACACACACAGCTGCTTCATTATCTCACACAGCAAAGGCAGACAGCCCTGCGTCTATAAACAAACACAGCCCCTACAGCTGGATACACCAGACATCATCCCAACAGTATTCCAGGAACTGTTTGCTGGTGAATCATAGACAGCAGCTGTAGCACCCCATCTGCCCCACTTTCCCCAGGATCATTAACATGACAAACACCCATGCCAGGTTACCATGGAAATCACAAACTTCCTTTCCCCATCCGTGTGGGCAATTCACACCCAAGGTACAGTGAATGACCCTTTCCCTGCTGAATAAACACAGTCTCTGTACGGTTACACAGTGAGTGAACCTTTCCCTGCTGAATAAACACTGTCTCTGTACAGTTACACAGTGAGTGACCCTTTCCCTGCTGAATAAGCACTGTCTCTGTGCAGTTACACAGTGAATGACCCTTTCCCTGCTGAATAAACACAGTCTCTGTACAGTTACACAGTGAGTGATTCTTTCCCTGCTGAATAAACACTGTCTCTGTCCGGTTACACAGTGAGTGACCCTTTCCCTGCTGAATAAGCACAGTCTCTGTACAGCTACACACTCTTACCCTCCCTAATAAACGCAGATGAAGTGTGCCAGTAGCAAAGTGGGTTGGGTGGAGATGGCAGGAAGAGAGGGGCTGGGATATGGGAGTGAGGGGTTGGAGGAAGAGTCAGTGTGAATTCTGACCTGCTGCTTTCTGGAAGGCATCGATGGAGCTGTCGAGACCAGCCTGGGTCTTGCGATCACTGCGGGTGCCAATCTGAGTGTACAGGCCTGCGATATTGAACAGAATGCTGGCCTTCTCCAGAGACAGGTGTTGCTGGCATACAGGCACACCAGTAAATGAGTCATACCTAGTAATAATGGAAACAGTCAAATCACAGTCACACAGTGAGGGGAAACAATTCAATTCTTACAATGGGGCAAGAAACCTGACTTTTACACAAAACCTCCTGTAACACTGCAGAGTTTCATATCAAACCAATTGAGGCACATTCACTGCTTCACTACACTGTAGGACTCAATGGAAATGCAGCATTAATTTCTAAATTTTCAAGATGTGAGCGTTGCCGACTGGCCAGCATTTATTGCTTGCCCCCAGTTACCTTGCTAAGGTGGCAGTGAGCTGCCTTCTTGAATCACTGCAATGCACCTAAACTGATGAGCTGTTTCCTTTTGAAGGATACATATAGGTCCAGACACCCCAGCTCACCCTGCAGCGACATTGCATTCATTAACATCCCTCATCAAGCACACAGATAGAATCCCAGTTTAAAGTTTTGCACTTTGACAGCGCGGCGCTCCCTCAGCGCTGACCCTCCGACAGCGCGGCGCTCCCTCAGCGCTGACCCTCCGACAGCGCGGCGCTCCCTCAGCGCTGACCCTCCGACAGCGCGGCGCTCCCTCAGCGCTGACCCTCCGACAGCGCGGCGCTCCCTCAGCGCTGACCCTCCGACAGCGCGGCGCTCCCTCAGCGCTGACCCTCCGACAGCGCGGCGCTCCCTCAGCGCTGACCCTCCGACAGCGCGGCGCTCCCTCAGCGCTGACCCTCCGACAGCGCGGCGCTCCCTCAGCGCTGACCCTCCGACAGCGCGGCGCTCCCTCAGCGCTGACCCTCCGACAGCGCGGCGCTCCCTCAGCGCTGACCCTCCGACAGCGCGGCGCTCCCTCAGCGCTGACCCTCCGACAGCGCGGCGCTCCCTCAGCGCTGACCCTCCGACAGCGCGGCGCTCCCTCAGCGCTGACCCTCCGACAGCGCGGCGCTCCCTCAGCGCTGACCCTCCGACAGCGCGGCGCTCCCTCAGCGCTGACCCTCCGACAGCGCGGCGCTCCCTCAGCGCTGACCCTCCGACAGCGCGGCGCTCCCTCAGCGCTGACCCTCCGACAGCGCGGCGCTCCCTCAGCGCTGACCCTCCGACAGCGCGGCGCTCCCTCAGCGCTGACCCTCCGACAGCGCGGCGCTCCCTCAGCGCTGACCCTCCGACAGCGCGGCGCTCCCTCAGCGCTGACCCTCCGACAGCGCGGCGCTCCCTCAGCGCTGACCCTCCGACAGCGCGGCGCTCCCTCAGCGCTGACCCTCCGACAGCGCGGCGCTCCCTCAGCGCTGACCCTCCGACAGCGCGGCGCTCCCTCAGCGCTGACCCTCCGACAGCGCGGCGCTCCCTCAGCGCTGACCCTCCGACAGCGCGGCGCTCCCTCAGCGCTGACCCTCCGACAGCGCGGCGCTCCCTCAGCGCTGACCCTCCGACAGCGCGGCGCTCCCTCAGCGCTGACCCTCCGACAGCGCGGCGCTCCCTCAGCGCTGACCCTCCGACAGCGCGGCGCTCCCTCAGCGCTGACCCTCCGACAGCGCGGCGCTCCCTCAGCGCTGACCCTCCGACAGCGCGGCGCTCCCTCAGCGCTGACCCTCCGACAGCGCGGCGCTCCCTCAGCGCTGACCCTCCGACAGCGCGGCGCTCCCTCAGCGCTGACCCTCCGACAGCGCGGCGCTCCCTCAGCGCTGACCCTCCGACAGCGCGGCGCTCCCTCAGCGCTGACCCTCCGACAGCGCGGCGCTCCCTCAGCGCTGACCCTCCGACAGCGCGGCGCTCCCTCAGCGCTGACCCTCCGACAGCGCGGCGCTCCCTCAGCGCTGACCCTCCGACAGCGCGGCGCTCCCTCAGCGCTGACCCTCCGACAGCGCGGCGCTCCCTCAGCGCTGACCCTCCGACAGCGCGGCGCTCCCTCAGCGCTGACCCTCCGACAGCGCGGCGCTCCCTCAGCGCTGACCCTCCGACAGCGCGGCGCTCCCTCAGCGCTGACCCTCCGACAGCGCGGCGCTCCCTCAGCGCTGACCCTCCGACAGCGCGGCGCTCCCTCAGCGCTGACCCTCCGACAGCGCGGCGCTCCCTCAGCGCTGACCCTCCGACAGCGCGGCGCTCCCTCAGCGCTGCATTTAAAATGTAGTGTTCATCTGTGAAACGTGATATAAATGCACAATGTTCTTACTCAAAAGTGGAAGTGGTTCAAGAGCTATCCAAATACATTAGCATTCTCATTAAGATAAAGGTAAAGACATGCTGTGAGCTTGCTGGAAAGCCAGGTTTAAGGTGAATGTTCAGTGAAGTTGCAGTGGGGAATGTGAGGAAGTGAGAGAGGGGCACTGTCCCTCACCAGGTGAAGAAAACACCGAGGTGTCTGTTCGGCTGTAGGAAGCGACTCTCCAACAAGTTGAGCTGGTTGTAGTATGATATAAGCAGCTCGACACCCAGATCATTCCGACTCGGAGTGCGGACAGCCTGCAGACACAGGACACATTTCAATCAAACACCAAAACACGGGCAAACCCTCTCCCCATCCCTGTTTTCTGATGAAGGGTCTAGGCCCAAAACATCAGCTTTTGTGCTCCTAAGATGCTGCTTGGCCTGCTGTGTTCATCCAGCTCCACACTTTGTTATCTCTTAATCTGAAGGCATGTGACTTCAAGAGGTCCAGTGTTAATGTTGAGGACTCATAGGGCAACTCCCTTCGGACTGTATCCCACCGTGCCACCCCGTCTGCTGGGTCTGTGCTGCCGGTGGGACAGGACATACCCAGAGACAGTGATGGTGTTGTCTGTGAGGTATGATTCTGTGAGTATGACTGTCAGGCTGTTGCGTGACTAGTCCGAGAGACAGCTCTCCCAATGTTGGCTCTAACCCCCAGACGTTGGTGAGGAGGAATGTGCCGGATCAACAGGGCTGTTTCTGCCGCTGTCTTCTCCAGTGCCTAGGTTGATGCCAGGTGATCTATCCTGTTTCACTTTTTTGTTCAGGCTTTTTGTTTCAATTGGTACAACTGAACGGCTTGCTTGGCCATTTCAGAAGGTACTTGCGAGTCAACCACATTGTCTGGGATGAGGCAGCTGGAGAGGGAGTACAGTGAGGTCCAGAACCTCTCTCCAACTCAAACACTTCACGAAGGAGTCACGTTCTATCAGTCTAGGCAGAATGGGCTAAATGACCTCTTTCTGTGCTGTAACAATTCTGTGAGATGTTTACGTCCCTCTGGATTGGAATGTTACAGGTGCCGGACCTGTCACCCAAGAGGGAACATCCAGTTATCCCTTTGGAAGTTAGCATCATGGGATGTACAGCCATTCGGCTGGTGTTTATGGTCCACCTGAATCCCCTCTCATGCTGCTCACTCTCTCATCATCAGTAAATTCTTCCAATATTCCCTTCCTCATGTTTATCCAGCTTCCCCTTTAAATTTATCCATGTAATTCACCTGCAACTCTCCCCGTTGCTGTCTCCTCTACCTTCTCCCCGCTCTCTGGAGGAATGATTTTACGATTGGATTTGTTTGAGATTATCACATACTGGGGGAACCCTAGTTATGTTTTCACCCATAAAGGGAGGCATGTCTGTGTTGATTTTATGCCTGGCACATGGCCATTCTGCCAGCCATTCACATGCTAGCCATTTCAGAACAATCCAGTGAGTATATGCTTTCCCCATTAGATGTGAAACTGAACTCATGAAATCTGGCCTTGAATTAAGCAAAAGGAATTGTATTGTTAACAAAGTAACTGCTTCCTGAGTGACCTTCAGGGACTGAGAGCCTCCTGCCCCCCTGACTTTACACTGTCAACTCCCAACTGCCCAACACTGCAGTTTTGCTCACAATCCCGGAAAGCTTTAGATTTTCAGCATAATTCCCTCTCTGACCAACTCAGAAAATGGACAGCTGGTCCCTAATGAAATCCAGCTTTCTGAATTAGCCAACCTGAACGAGAATGGCAGAAAGTGAACTCGAATGATCACCGTGAACAAACCTCTGCTGGAAAAGCATATCATAATCACAGGAGGCCAGTCTGCAGGCTCTCCTCCATTCAAGTCAACAATCAATTCTCTAGTTTGGCCAGGAGACTGTTTCAAAGAAAGGGACCTTCTCCTTCAGCTGAAGGTGAGGAGACATTTCAGTGGGTCAGTGGCATTCTCTCACACTGAGTCGTGGGGGCAGGGGGGTGGGGGGAGCTGGGTTATTGAGCATATTGAAGGCCACATTGGACAGATTCTTGCTCTGCGATGGTTATGGGGGCCACACAGGAAAGTGGGGTTTGAGTCTATAACTAGAGCAGCCATGACCTTAGTGAAGGGTGGAAGGCTGCAGAGGTTGACTGACCTCCTATTTCTGATGCTTTTGGCTTTTATGTCCTCACTGCAGGAGTTTTCAGGAGATAATCTAGATATTTTTGTTTGGTTATGGGATGTGGAAGTCACTGGGTAGACCAGCATTTATTGCCCAACCCTAAGTATGAACAGCCAAATACATTGCTATGGGTCTGGAGTCACATGTAGGCCCGACCAGGTAAGGATGGCAATTTCCTTCCCTAAAGGACACTGGTGAACCAGATGGGTTCTTCCCAACAATTGACATATGATTTCATGGTCACCATGGGACTAGATTTTTACTGAATTAAATTCATCTGCCAGGGTGATATTTGAACCCATGCCCCTCCAAACAAGATGTAGAGCTGGATGAACACAGCAGGCCCAGCTTCCTGCTCGTCTGATGCTGCTTGGCCTGCTGTGTTCATCCAGCTCTACACCTTGTTATCTCAGATTCTCCAGCACTGGCAGTTCCTACTATCTCTGGAACAATTTACCACGTCCCCCCCACACCACACCCCCAACCCCACTGCTGAACATGAGCCTGGAAATCTGGATTCCTAGCCTAGTCCACCACTGCCTCCCCAACACATGGCCAGCCTAGTCCTCCGGCTGTAGACGGCTCTTTCGGGAATAGGGAGTAACATATACAGTGTTACAGGACACTGGCTTCCCTCTGAATGGCTGGCACTGATCTCCCTTGTACATGGAACAGCCAACACAATTCTCCCACAATGAGTCCTAACCTGCCGCAGGTCCATAAGATCCAGGATCTCGTCCTCATATTCTGCTGGATCCTCACTGTAGTGCTCCTCGATGAAATCCTGTGGGAAACAGAAACATAAAGCAATTATCAGTCACACTGAAGATGTCAGAGAACCGATGAAAATTCATGTGGGTGAAATCAAACAAACATGAGGAAGAGCAGCATCACATCACATCACATCAGCACAGGAACAACTCAGCACATGCACATCTCTATTCTGCTCCAGAAATGCTCCCATTGCCCCCACCGATTAATGCCCCTTCCCAATTTCATCCTTCGCCCAAAGGTCACTGAGTAAAGAGACAGCTCCCATTACAAACCCAACCCATGGCCTGAGAATTAGGGCCAGGTCATTCAGGAGCAATGTTAGGATGCACTTCTACACACAAAGTGGGGGAAGGTTTGGAACGCTCTTCCACAAACGGCAGTGGATGCTGGATCAGTTGTTAGTTTAAAATCTGAGGGAGATACAGTTTTGTTAAGCAAAGGTATGAAGGGACACGGGTCAAAGGTGGGTTATATGGAGTTAGGCCACACATCAGCCATGACCTCACTGAATGGTAGAACAGGCTTGAGGGGCTGAATGGCCTGTTCCTAAGTAAATGGGCAGGTCAGTAGGCAGTGGATTAACATTTGAATGTCAACAAACAGGAAATCGAATTGGTCACTCACAGGAAGCTCATGGATGTGTGTCTGTGCTAGCAGCAACTGTTTTGTGCACATCATGGGAATGCACAGCACAGAGTGAACCTCGACCTACCTGCAGGTTCACAGAGACAACATTCCTCCAAGGCCCAGTTTTAACCCTCACTACAAACAGTAAAACAGGATTCCTCAACAATATCCACCACCTGCATTTATATATCACCTTCATCATTCATATGTTTGGCACAGAACTGGAATATTGCTGACAAGAGACATTTTATACAAGCTTTTTGTCTTGCTCTCAGAATAATTTTCAAGAAAACCCACAGCGAAGGGAAAATGACACTGAATCTGTGCGAGGACAGGGTGCAGAGTTGTCGGCATGTGGGAGGGGCTTTGCCGTGGAAAATGTACCAGTTAATGACAACTGAGATCTTTTGTTTAAATTTTAAAACCTGCCTGTCTCCTCAGATGGCCATAAAAGTAATCCAAGACTGGGAGCTCTTCCCCATCCAACCGTTACCACATACGCAACGTTATGTTTTAAAAGAGGTCCAATGATATTGTTTGTGGGATCTTGCTGTGCTCACATTGGATGCCTGATTTCCTGCATTACAACCAAGATCACATATCAGTCCTCTGGAATGCCCTGAGATGGTGAAAGGTGCTATGGAAATGCAAGATCTAATTTGAAGTTTTGAAATGAAGGATAAACAGAAATACAGTTGCCCAGGAAACTGTCTCCTTGACAGCCAGTGTAACTCAGATCTTACCCTCAAGGACGTCACAAAGTCAACTTCCTTCGTCTCTTTCAGTCCCAGTGGAATGAGGGGAAGGCAGAGTGCAGCCCTGTAAAATAAAACAGACACACTCAGGCACATCCCTACAGTCAGTTCATAAATCACTCACACACACAGGCTCTGCAGAAACCAGTTACTGAGCTAAACAGTGCACATTGTGGCAGGTATCCCAGTGTCAGGCAGGTTTACACTGTCAATCCCATTTCACATCAAATAACCCCACTCGAAAAATCAGTCAGGGGTGGGGAAAGAGACAAATTCAAATCCAAACCAACTGGGTACGAGTTGGATTGTTAGTATTAAAGAGTTTTCATCTTCCTGGGAATGTGGACAGGATTTAAAGGGTTAAAGTTGCAGACTCAGAAGTGAAGTACAAATTTACTGGAAGGACAACAGAGACAAAATCTGGCTGCAGAAGCCTTGAAAAGACAGACAGTGAGAAAGGAAAAAAATAGGAAATCTCTCTGTGCGGCTATCAGTGAAATGAGACGGAGTTGGTGAGGTTAGGACACAAAGAGGATTTTCATCACAGCATCTGATGGATTTGAACAAGGCTGAGTTGCACTGAAT
This sequence comes from Stegostoma tigrinum, assembly GCF_030684315.1. NCBI lineage: Eukaryota > Metazoa > Chordata > Chondrichthyes > Orectolobiformes > Stegostomatidae > Stegostoma > Stegostoma tigrinum. The sequence continues at coordinate 66,379,247 of NC_081369.1, read as the reverse complement.
GGGCAAGGAGTGAGTCCTGCCAGTACATTCCACACTGCGGTGCCAGGGAGACTGGCACAGACACTGCCTTTGTTCAGGGCACTCAGCAAAAGGACGTCTCTCCAAGTCCCAGACTCCTCGTCCTGGCTCATGCCTCGCTTGTACGGAGGTCAGTTATCAGCAGTGGGCTCCTTCTCCCCTCTCTTACCTAACCCTCCGACCCCTCTCCCTCTGTCCCACTCTGTACCTCAGTTTCCACCAAAAGGGAAGGAATTGGTAGACTAGCCCAGTGTGCAGTTTGGAGGTAGACTACCCTTTGCAGAGTCAGGGTTTTAAAACAAAACTTATTTACAGGACATGGGTGTCACTGTATTGTGTCAACAATTATTGCCCCGTCCCAAGTTGCACCCCTTGAGAAGGTGGGGGTGAGCTGCTGCAGTCCAGGCACTGTACATAGACCCACAATGCCATTAGGGAGGAAATTCCAGGATTTTGATCCAGTGACAGTGAAGGAACGATGGTATTTTTCCAGGTCAGGATGGAGAATGGCTTGGAGGGGAACTTGTAGGGAGTGGTGTTCCCATGTGTCTGCTGCCCTTGTCCTTCTAGATGGAAGTGGTCGTGGGTTTGGAAGGTGCTGTCTGAGGATCTTTGGTGAATTTCTGCAGTGCATCTTGTAGATAGTACACACTGCTGCGACTGAGTGTCGGTGGTGGAGGGAGTGGGATGTTTGTGGGTGGAGTGCCAGTCAAGCGGCTGCTTTGTCCTGGATGGTGTCAAGCTTCTTGAGTGATGTTAGGGCTGCTCCCATCCAGGCAAGTGGGGAGTGTTCCAACCCACTCCTGACTTGTGCCATGTAGATGGTGGACAGGCTTTGGGGAGTTACTCACTGCAGTATTCCCAGCTTCTGACCTGCTGTTATAGCCCCTGTGTTAATGTGGTGAGTCCAGTTGAGTTTCTGATCAATGGTAACTCCCAGGATGTTGATCGTGGAGGATTACACCCAGAGGAAACCCATTAGTCCCAGGACTGACAGATAAATACTCACAGTCAGACAGGACGGGCTGAAGGAAGAGGGATCCAACTGAGATTGGCACAGGACAGGGAGAGGGGCCAAATGGTGACCAATTGTTACTAAAAGGTAAGCCCGAGAGAATCAGCAATTTGAGCCTGAGCCACACATAGACCAACTGCAGGTCTTAATCAGGGCACTGTTCGTACATGCCCCCACCCCCACCACAGACAGATGACCTGGTCAGACCCCTGAGGTGGGGGGGGTGGGGGGGGCTCACAGAGAGGAGCAGGGCAGCTGGGACAATAGGGGTGGTCACGACAGAGTCCCTACAATGTGGAGTACCACCACATCCACACTGCCCCTCCAACAAGTACCCCACCCAGACCCACCCTATCCCCATTACACCCCTCTTGCATCGCTAGCCCACCCAGCCTGCATGTCCCTAGACACTGCAGGTAGTTTAGCTCAGCCAATCCTCCTAATCTACACAGATGGGGGGAAACTGGAGCACCCGGAGGAAACCCACGCAGACACAGGGAAACCATGCAAACTCCAAACAGTTTTCTGAGGCTGAAATTTAGCCCAGGTCCTTGGCGCTGTGAGGCAGCAGCATTAACCAATGAGCCACCCTGTCACCCCTATGGTAATCGTGCAATGGTAATGGTGGAGATGTTGATTTTGATGCTGATGGTGGTTTTATAAAAGCCTGACCCATCAGGTGGTTTGAGGACTCACTTTTCATTCTGATAAACTTCGACAGAGCTGTTTAACCCTTCGAGCTCCTCCTTCAGCAGCTGTAGGTTTGAATTGACAAAGCTCAGTTCCAGCAGCACTGTTTCCCTGACCTTGCTGTTGTCGGTCGCCCTGGAGACACAGAATCACAGGTTATACTGTCAGCCTGATCCAGGTAAATGCAGTAAGATAGACTCTACCCACTAAATACACCCCCGCCCCCGCTGCCCATTGTCCTTTAGTCTCCCCGGTGACAGGATCAGAAACCTCTAAACCCTTCCTGTTGATGTATCCCTTTGAGATATTCTGATTGTACCAGGAGTTGGGAGGTCATGTTGCAGCTGTACAGGACAGACCACATTTGGGACACTGTGTGCAATTCTGGTCACCCTTCTATAGGCAGGATGCTGTTAAACAGGAGAGGGTGCAGAGAGGATTTACAAGGGTGCTGTTAAACAGGAGAGGGTGCAGAGAGGATTTACAAGGGTGCTGTTAAACAGGAGAGGGTGCAGAGAGGATTTACAAGGATGCTGTTAAACAGGAGAGGGTGCAGAGAGGATTTACAAGGACGTTGCCGGGACTCGAGGCTTTGAGTTGTAAGGACAGGCTTAACAGGTTGGGGCTGTTTTCCCTGGAGGTGGTGGAGGCTGGTACAATTACAGCATTTAAAAGGCATCTGGATCGGTATATGAATAGGAAAGCTTTAGAGGTACCAAATACTGGCAAATGGGACTCGAGGCATTTCGGGTATCTGATCAGCATGGAAAAGTTGGAGCAAAGAGTTTGTTTCCATGCTGTATGAAGCATGACATTGAACTAGGCGAGGCTGCATAGTTTAGTCTTGCTCTTGTTTTGCAAGAGTCGGTGAGCTGCGTTTGGACAGTGGGAAGGGACAGCTCCTCGGGAACAGTACCCATAGAGAGCTAACTGCTCGGTAGTGAGAAAGGCAGAGAAACACTGTTCACACAGAGTCACAGCTTCCCACTGCAGCTGCTCCTTTAGGGGACAGTGGCTACTGCTGCAGTCCGTCTGCTTTGGGGCTGGCATTTACTCCTTCTGCTGCTGGTTGGCACCGTGAGGCCAGGTGAGAACAGCTGAAGAGTCCTTGCTGTGTTTGATCAGGAGCCAGGGGAATACGCACACAGAATGTATCCAGCTGGGAACTGCATGTTCGTGTTCTCAATGAGGGCACAATGCCTGTACCTTCAAGAAATCAAAGGACAGAACATCACTGGACAGATCCCACAGAGTGGGAGAGCACAGCCTGAATCTGACTGCACCCGGGGAACTGGAGAAAGGTAGGGTCACTCCCAGATCTCAGGGCCTATGGCCACCAACAGTTCACACAGTCTCTCTGTCCATAGAAACAGAAAGAGGCAAACAGAGAGGGGTGGGGAAGGAGAGAAAGAGAGTGACAAGTAGACACACACACACAGACACAGAGAGAGAGAGACACACACACAGACACAGAGAGAGAGAGAGAGAGAGAGAGACACACACACACACACACACACAGAGAGACACGTGCGCATACAGACACACGTGTGCGCGCACACACACACAGACACAGACAGATAGACACACACACACACACACACACACACACACACACACACACACAGACAGATGGAGATACAGAGAGAGAAAGAGACACAGACACACACGCGCACACAGAGACACAGACAGACACACACGCACAGAGACACAAACGGGACTTACCGGAGGAGGTTCTCAGCTCCAGCCCGCAGTCTCATGGCTTTAATGATCTGCTGATTGAGGGTCACTCTCTGACTCTGCAGCTTGCTACGCCCAGTCTGAGCGTATGGATTGCAGCCCTGAAAATAAGGCAAGGTGGTACATGGGGTCACAGCCAGGGTGGGCAGGGTCAGCAAGACCAGAGTACAGTAATGTCTCTCCAATCTAACCCCCCCCACAACCCCCACCTTAGTCACACACAGGCCGCTGACTGGACCCAGCTCGAAGGAAGTAATGGCTGGAAAGAAAAACACATCCAACCATTTGAAAATCTAAAACACTGACAGTTCTCCCCACAATATAAACAGTTAGAGTGAGAGGACACACCAAGTGTATCGCTCAAATCACCAAATAACATTATCACCAATAGCAGGCCTTTTGGCCCAGATCTGTATGAGAAACCAGAGAAAACAGGGGCAGGGTGGGCCATCAGCCCTCTGGGCGCAGTCCACCATTCAGTATGATCATGGTCAACCATCTAGCTCAGTCCCCTGCTCCTGCTTACCACCTCCCCCCCCCCGCCACCCCACCCACTCCATACCCTCGATCCCTTTAACACTAAGTTGTATTTAACTCCTTTTTGAACAACATTCAATGTGTTGGCCTCAAGCTCAGACAGAATTCCACAGGCTCACCTTTCCACTCTCCGGATGAAGACAGTTCTCCGCATCTCAGTCTAAAATGGCTGACCTGGTAATGCTGAGAGTGTCAGCCCTGGTTCTGGACTCCCCTACCATCAGGAACATCCTTCCTGCTGATCCCAAATCAGCAAAACAACTCCCTGAGAGCGTGAGAGAGCGAGAGGGGGTGCGAGACCTTCCCTGTCAGTTTTCAGCCTGCCCCTCAATCTGTCCTCAAACAGGCTGGTGCCACAGTGACAGAGAAACTGGATTCTTGCAAAGTGGAGAGGAAAGTTTCGGAATGACACAAAGAGGCAGACTGACATCAGGCAGGCTCCTGGGCAGCTTTTTAATTCAGCCTCTGGCTGGACCAGTGTCCTTCGCGTTCAGTAAAGGAACATCACACCCAAAAGGAAGGAGATGCTAACTCCAGAATCGTTGAGCTGGAACATCAGGGACTGAGAGATAACCTGCAGCCACCTATAACACTCTCAACGGCTGTAATCAATAGTGATTCCACACGGAGAGGCTCAACACCGACCTCACCTTAGTACAGGGAAGTTGCCTTGCCGAGAGTGGATCACTGAATCACCAACATCTCGCTGGCATAACAAGAGTGGGTTCACTGGCTTGCCGAGGATGGTTCACTGGCAGGCATCCATCCTGCAGGGCCACATTTCTGAGGAAAAACCCACTCCTCTTGGTGAGAATTCCTCAACCGTGTGCGGGAGGCTGAGTTCTCTCCATCCACCTCTCGACTCAAACATGGCCAGGCAACTACCTGCCTAACCCCGCCCCAACACGGTGCTCCTCCGCAGGAGATGATAGAGCAGCTCAGATCCCAGCTCCACACTGCCCTCAGCACACTCTCCAAGTCCCTCCTTTCAAGGTCAGAAGGACGCGCCCCACCCCCACCCCACCTCGTGTTACCACCAGTCACACCATCTCCCCCACCAGATACAAACCAAAACTCAATAGGCCAGACTCCTACTGCTGTCCCGACACAGAGTACGTGAGGGAAATCAAACAGACTTCAAAGCTCCATCAATAACACCACAATCTCAACATATGGGAAGCACCAATGGGCTTATTTGAGGTTAACTCCACTGCAATGGAAACAGTCACTGCAGATAAGGGTCTGCTCTCATCAGTTACAAGGGACATCGAGGAGACAATACTCTGACTGCCTGAAGAGTCACTCAGAGGCAAGTCTAACAGACCGCAAGACACCGTGCCAATGACCTCTGGTTACAACTCTGCCAGGATATCCAGATGTCCTTTCACACAGAGTGACTGAGGCACAAGGAGATCAATAGGCAGTAGCCCATCAGCGAAGGAATTGGCTTTGTGAAAATGAAGCCTGCTGGAGAGGAGTCACTGCAGTTTGCAGACATTTGGAGAAATGGTGGAACATGTCCTGGAGTAGTATTCTTAACATTACCATGAAGACAGTTTTAGAAATCTGAGAAAGCCTGTCTTTTGACCACATCTTTGTTAAACTTCTGTTTTTCAAACAGAGTCACACAGCACAGTAAAATGGACCTTTCAGTCTAACCTGGCAACGCCCATCAAACATCCCCATCTGACCTGGTCCCATTTGCCAGCATTTGGCCCATATCCCTCTGAACCCTTTCTATTCAAGTCCAGATGCTTTTAAAATGCTATAACTGTTCCAGCCTACACCGCTTCCTCTGGCAGCCCATTCCATACACACACACCACCCTCTGTGTGAAAAAAGGACCTAAGGGGCAACTTTTAAATCTTTCCCATCTCACCTTAAACCTGTGCCCTCTGGTTTTGGACTCCCTGCTCTGGGAAAAAAGACCTTGACTATTCAAACTATCCATGCCTCAGCCTCTCAGCCTTCTGCGCTCCAGGGAAAATAGCTCCAGCCTATTTAGCCTCTCCCTATAGCTCACACCCTCCAATCCTGGCAACATCCCTGTAACTGGTATACAGTATTCTAAAAACAACCTCACCAATGTCCTGTACAGCCACATAACCTCCCAACTCCTATACTCAATGCACGGATCAATGAAAGCAAGCGTACCAAATGCCACCTTCACCAGCCTATCTACCTGCGACTCCACATTCAAGGAACTATGCACCTGCATCCCCTCTGCCTGTTTGCTCCGCAGCACTCCCCAGGGCCTTACCATTAAGTGTATAAGTTCTGCCCCCGGTTTGCCTTTCCAAAATGCAACACCTCACATTTAGCTAAATTAAACTCCACCTGTCACTCCTTGGCCCATTGGCCCGTTTGATCAAGGTCCAGTTATACTCAGACAATTTTCTTTACCTCCAATTTTGGTGTCATCTGCAAACTAACTAACCATACCTGCTATATTCACATGCAAATCGTTTCTATAAATAAGAAAAAGCTGTGAACCCAGCACCGATCCTTGTGGCATCTTTAGTACGTTTACTTGTTAAAAACTTTCTAAGTTTCTGTTTCTCCCACTTTCTCTGGCCAGGCAGCTTCGTTCCAACTACCTCCATCAGAAAGAAAGGGTTTAGCTTCACATGAATTAAAAAGTTCATTTGCACCCAAACATGTGACAAATCATGAAAAATAAATGGACAACATTCTGGATGATGGTTTCTAAAATAGTATCATGAGGTCGTACTTGTTCTGTCTGGAATAAAATCTCACGGTAGGAGTCTACTCAAGACCACACTTTTATTGATATAGCATCTTTACTGGATAGAAGTACCCTGAAGTACTTCACAGGAATATTATAAAACAAAGTCTAACAGTGAGCAACAAAAGCATATTAAGCCAGGTGACCAAAAGCTGGGACGAATTGAAGACACTTTGTGAGAACAGAGTAAGACAGAGAGGTGCAGACAGGCATTTCCAAAGCTCAGGCCCCAGGCAGCTGGGCGCATAGCTTCTGTGGTGGAACGACTGTATTAAAAACATACAAGAGGCTGGAATTTGAGGAATGCAGAGATCTCAGGGACCGGAAGAGATTACAGAGATATGAAGCGGGTGAGACAATGGTGGGAGTTGAAAACAAGGTTGAGAGTTTTGAAATGAAGATAATACTTGGCCAGGGGCCAACACTGGTCAGTGAGCAAGGGGGGATAGGGGAATGGGATGGGGAATCAGGTAGGTGTGGGCAGAACCTTCAACTAGTTCATCAGGCTCTGATCCACACCTAATGACCCCACAGCCCCTGTGGGAACAGGAGACAGTGGATCCTGTGCAATGGTTCCTTGTGTAAACTGTCCCAGGTTATTGAGCAGGTGCCTCATTATGCTTGTTAGACTGTTCTAAAGCAAAGCAGCCTGGGTGATGGTATAGATGGATCTCCCAGACAGATATGTCTGCATAATTAGAGTCTCACTCTTTCTGCAATTGGCCCCCATTGGGAGGAGGCGCTCATACCTCTGTTTGGTCTGGAGAGCGATCCAGTGGATCTTGTCGAGGTTCGTCCTGAGCAGATCCGAGACACGGGACTCTGTGCTCCACAGGACACAAACTGAGACAAACTGACTGTAACTGGTGGACCAGTGGCTCAATGAAAGATGCTCTTTGGTCTGTTTGTACCTCACTGGTTCTTCCAGTGTAACGAGCTGTCGTCGACTGAGTGCTGTAGACTGGTGCAGGATCTCCTGCTGAGGGACACAGTGAGGCTGGGGGCAATGGGGAAAGCTTACTGCTAGAGATTGATACACTGGGATCTGCGTAAAACACCTGGGATATACACCCCAGAGATTATTTAACATAAAATGGAAATATACACTGTAAAGACACACTTTAAATACACTGCATTCAAGTAACAATTCTGAACAGATATTTAACATAACTCTACAAATTTAAATGAACAAAGTATACATTTTTGAAAAATATTAAAGGAAACAAAAGGATAAGGGGAGAGGACAAGAAAATGGATAATATTATTGAATGGCCTCCTCCTGGTCCCAGCAGTAGGACATGAGACCAGGAGACTGGAGGCACTTGAGGCAGAGAGAGAGAGTCTGCTACCCTCGCTGGAGTTCCCTAACTTTCTTCAAAGAACTAGAATCAATACAAAGGGCTGAATGGCCTCCTCTGCATTGTGGCATCTTGTGAATCTCTGAAAATCGGAAGGGGGGAGTTTTCGGTTGGAAACAGGGGGTGAAAGTGAACGGCATTATGGAGAAGAGCATTTTCCTCACAATTCACTCTGTCTCCACAACCAGCTCAGCTGATAATCAGAGGGACCCTCGGCCACAGGCCATAGAATCCCTAATGTTGGAACAGGCCATTTGGCCCACGGGTCCACAGTGACTCTCTGAAGAGCATCCCATCCCCTACCCTATGCCTGTAACCCTGCATCTCCCATGGCTAACACATCTACACATTGCTGAAGACTATGGACAATCCACGCCACCCTGCACATCTTTGGAGTGTGGGAGGAAACCGGAGCACCCGGAGGAAACCCACGCAGACACGGGGAGAATGTGCAAACTCCCCAAAGGAGGTTGCCCGAGGGTGGAATCGAACCCAGGTCCCTGGTGCTGTGAGGCTGCAGTGCTAATCACTGAGCCACCGTGCCACACCTAAAGGGTTTAAGGTAAGGGGAAAGATTTAAAAGGGTCTTAATGGGCAACTTTTTCATGCAAAGAATGGTATCTGTGTGGAATGAGCTGCCCCAGGGAGTGGTAAAGGCTGGTACAGTTACAACATTTTAAAGACATATGGACAGGTACATGGGCAGGCAAGGTTTAAAAGGGATATGGGCCAAACGCAGGTCAATGGGTCTAGCTCAGTTTAAGAAACCTGGTTGGCATGAGCGAGTTGGACTAAAGGGTCTGTTTCCTCGCTGTAAGACTCCACAAACCCCCCCCCCCCACAAACCCCCTCACCCATCCCCTCATACGCCCTCAGACCCCCTGCAACATACCCACTCCCACCCCACACACATACCCACCCACTCCCCAAACACCCCCACATATCCCCAGCCTGCACACATACACGCTGACACACCCCATACCTCACGCACAGCCAATATCTCACTTACACCATCAAACTGAATTTATATGGCACCGTTAATACAATAAAACTTCAAGGTGTGTCACAGGAATGTTACAAAGCAACAGCGTAACACTGAATCAAAAATGAAATGCCTGGGCAGATTGCCCAAACCTTGATAAAAGTTAGTTGCGGGGAGTGTCCTGAGGAGGAGAGTGAGACAGAGAGGGTTAGCGAGAGAATTCCTGAGCATGGGGCGTAGGTTGGAGAGGACACAGCCCTGACTGGAGCAGTGATGGAGATGAGGGACATGCTGGAAAGCAGCAAGCTTTACCAACACAACAGAAATCCCCTAGGTCCCAAACACCACCCTGACCGCCCAGGCACCAGCTAGTGCTACCACACGCACACTCTCATTTACATGCTCACATACACAGTCTCGTTTACACACACTCTCATCCACGCACGCACTCTCAGGCAGTCACACACACGCACGCACTCCCATGCCGTCACACACACGCACGCACTCCCATGCCGTCACACACACGCACGCACTCCCATGCCGTCACACACACGCACGCACTCCCATGCCGTCACACACACGCACGCACTCCCATGCCGTCACACACACGCACGCACTCCCATGCCGTCACACACACGCATGGACACACCCACGGTGAGCAGTGACCAGCCCTTGCTCTAAAATGGTGAGGCTGAAATAACAATATGCAATGTTTAAAAGTGATTGAAAAACTCAAGCCCCCATTCTACCTAATCCCCTCATCTCACATTCCTTGTACTATCGTACCCATGGTAACACTCTGTTATCATCGTGGATTAGTACACATTCCAGAAGCTTCTCTCTCTCACACACACACACACCTTTGTGTACATAAAGCGATCAGTGCCATCACCTCAAAGCAGTCAGAAACAAACTACCTCCAAATCTAACACCTGGCCAGGCTCATTACCTAGTACCAAATCTAATGTGGCTTCGCCCCTTGTTGGCCTATCAACATACAGTGTCAGGAAGCCCTCCAGCACACACTGGGCAAAAACTGACCCATCTATAGTACTCGGGCTTCCTGACACTGTATGTTGATAGGCCAACAAGGGGCGAAGCCACATTAGATTTGGTACTAGGTAATGAGCCTGGCCAGGTGTTAGATTTGGAGGTAGGTGAGCACTTTGGTGATAGTGACCAGTTCCCATTATCTCAGAAACAAACTCTGCATCTCTCCCCCCGCCTCTCTACACCCCTCTCCCTCTCAGCAGCACCCCCCTCCACACACACTCCCTCCCCCTCTACACACCTCTCCCTCTCTACACCCCTCCACACACATTCCTCCCCCTCTCCACCCCTCTCCCTCTCTACAGCAACCCCCTCCACACACACTCCCTCCCTCTCTCCCGCACCCCCCTCCACACACACTCCCTCCCTCTCCACAGCACCCCCTTCCACACACACTCCCTCCCTCTCTCCCGCACCCCCCTCCACACACACTCCCTCCCTCCCTCTCTACAGCACCCCCCTCCACACACACTCCCTCCCTCCCTCTCTACAGCACCCCCCTCCACACACACTCCCTCCCTCTCCACAGCACCCCCTTCCACACACACTCCCTCCCTCTCTCCCGCACCCCCCTCCACACACACTCCCTCCCTCTCTCCCGCACCCCCCTCCACACACACTCCCTCCCTCTCTACAGCACCCCCCTCCACATATACTCCCTCTCTCTCTACAGCACCCCTTCCAGACACACTCACTCCCTCTCTAGTTGTGACACTGTTAGTCAAGGACAGTATTACGGTGGCAGAAAGGACGTTTGATGAGGACTCATCTACTGAGGTAGTATGGGCTGAGGTTAGAAACAGGAAAGGAGAGGTCACCCTGTTGGGAGTTTTCGATAGGCCTCCGAATAGTTCCAGAGATGTAGAGGAAAGGATAGCAAAGATGATTCTCGATAGGAGTGAGAGAGACAGGGTAGTTGTCATGGGGGACTTCAACTTTCCAAATATTGACTGGGAATGCTATAGTTCGAGTACTATAGATGGGTCAGTTTTTGCCCAGTGTGTGCTGGAGGGCTTCCTGACACTGTATGTTGATAGGCCAACAAGGGGCGAAGCCACATTAGATTTGGTACTGGGTAATGAGCCTGGCCAGGTGTTAGATTTGGAGGTAGGTGAGCACTTTGGTGATAGTGACCACAATTTGGTTACGTTTACTTTAGTGATGGAAAGGGATACTGCAGGGCAAGAGTTATAGTTGGGGGAAAGGCAATTATGAGGTGATTAGGCAAGATTTAGGATGCACAGGATGGGAAGGAAACTGCAGGGGCTGGGCACAATTGAAATGTGGAGCCTGTTCAAGGAGCAGCTACTGTGTGTCCTTGATAAGTACGTCCCTGTCAGGCAGGGAGGAGGAGGTCAAGTGAGGGAACCGTGGTTTACTAAAGAAGTTGAATCTCTTGTCAAGGAGAAGAAGGAGGCTTATGTAAAGATGAGGCGTGAAGGCTCAGTTAGGGCGCTTGAGAGTTACAAGTTAGCCAGGAAGGACCTAAAGAGAGAGCTAAGAAGAGCCAGGAGGGAACAGGAGAAGTCTTTGGCAGGTTGGATCAAGGAAAACCCTAAAGCTTTCTATAGGTATGTCAGGAACAAAAGAATGACTAGAGTAAGATTAGGGCCAGTCAAGGACAGGAGTGGGAAGTTGTGCGTGGAGTCTGAAGAGATAGGACAGGCACTAAATGAATTTTTTTTGTCAGTATTCACACAGGAAAAAGACAGTGTTGTCAAGGAGAATACAGACTACACGGGATTGAGGTTCGTGAGGAGGAGGTGTTAACAATTCTGGAAAATGTGAAAATAGATAAGTCCCTTGGGCCGGATGGGATTTATCCTTGGATTCTCTGGGAATCTAGGGAGGAGATTGGAGAGCCTTTGGCTTTGATCTTTATGTCATCATTGTCTGCAGGAATAGTGCCAGAAGACTGGAGGATAGCAAATATTGTCCCTTTGTTCAAGAAGGGGAGTAGAGACAACCCTGGTAATTATAGACCAGTGAGCCTTACTTCGGTTGTGGGTAAAGTGTTGGAAAGGATTATAAGAAATCGGATTTATAATCATCTAGAAAAGAATAAATTGATTAGGGATAGTCAGCATGGTTTTGTGAAGGGTAGGCCGTGCCTCTCAAACCTTATTGAGTTCTTTGAGAAGGTGACCAAACAGGTAGATGAGAGTAAACCGGTTGATGTGGTGTATATGGATTTCAGCAAGGCGTTCGATAAGGTTCCCCACAATAGGCTATTGCAGAAAATATGGAGTCATGGGATTGAGGGTGATTTAGTGGTTTGATCGGAAATTGGCTTGCAGTAAGAAGACAGAGGGTGGTAGTGGATGGGAGATGTTCATCTTGGAGACCAGTTACTAGTGGTGTACCGCAAGGGTCGGTGTTGGGTCCACTGCTGTTTGTCATTTTTATAAATGACGTGGATGAGGGCGTAGAAGGATGGGTTAGTAAATTTGCAGACGACACTAAGGTCGGTGGAGTTGTGGATAGTGACGAAGGATGCTGTAGGTTATAGAGGGACATGGATAAGCTGCAGAGCTGGGCTGAGAGGCAGCAAATGGAGTTTAATATGGGAAAGTGTGAGGTGATGCACTTTGGTAGGAGTAACCAGAAGGCAAAGTACTGGGATAATGGTAAGATTCTTGGTAGTGTGGATGAGCAGAGAGATCTCGGTGTCCATGTACACAGATCCTTGAAAGTTGCCACCCAGGTTGATCGGGTTGTTAAGAAGGCATTTGGCGTGTTAGGTTTTATTGGTAGAGGGATTGAGTTTCGGAGCCATGAGGTCATGTTGCAGCTGTACAAAACTCTGGTGCGGCCACACTCGGAGTATTGCATACGGTTCTGGTTGCCGCATTATGGGAAGGATGTGGAAGCTTTGGAAAGGGTGCAGAGGAGATTTACCAGGATGTTGCCTGGTATGGAGGGAAGGTCTTACGAGGAAAGGCTGAGGGACTTGAGGCTGTTTTCATTAGAGAGAAGAAGGTTAAGAGGCGACTTAATAGAGATATACAAGGTGATCAGAGGGTTAGATAGGGTGGACAGTGAGAGCCTTTTTCCCCAGATGGTGATGGCGAGCACGAGGGGACATAGCTTTAAATTGAGGGGTGATAGCTATGGGACAGAAGTCAGAGGTAGGTTCTTTGCTCAGAGAATAGTAACGGCATAGAATGCCCTGCCTAAAACAGTAGTAGACTCGCCAAGTTTAAGGGCATTTAAATGGTCATTGGGTAAACATATGGATGATAATGGAATAGTGTAGGTTAGATGGGCTTCAGATTGGTTTCACAGGTCGGCACAACATCGAGGGCCGAAGGGCCTGTACTGCGCTGTAATGTTCTATGTTCTATGTTTCACGCACTCTGTCTCTACAGCTCCCCCACTCATATTCCCTCTCTCTACAACCACCCACTTATACTCTCTCTAACAACCCCCCAACTCACACTCTCTCTCTCCCCACCCTCCTTCTCTCCCTCTGGGCCCCCCCACCGCCACCACCGCTCAATCTTCTCAACAGGTCGCCCAGATCAAACAGTATGATTCCCTGGGGTCCCACAGTCAGGCCGAGTGGATAGCCAAGGTAAAAGGGATAGAATAGTAGGATGGGTCTGAGTTGGGTGATCTTCAGAGGGTCAGTGCACACTCGATGGGCCAAATGGCCTCTTTCTGCACTGCAGGTATTTTATGATTCTCTGACTGTAGAGTGCACAGTGATGGTACGTCGTGCTTGGGAGACGGTGAGATTCTCGCTGTTGTCCTGCTACAATTGAGCACAGCACTGCCCGGGCAGCAGCATGTGTCCCTCACACCATCTAAAGGCAGTGCTGGTCCCTGTAATCCAGGGCCTGGGGTTAGTGTTCAGGGGGCATGGGTTCAAATCCCACGACAGCAAGTAGCAAATGGTAAACTCTGAACCATTAACCACCCAGGAACAAGATCTGGCCCTGTTACCGACACTGAAACTAACATCAACGGCTGCAAAGGCCCCATCTAATTCACTAATGTCCTTCGGGGAGGGAAATCTGCCACCCCTTCCTCGTCTGGACCTACCTGTGACTCCAGACCCACAGCAATGTGGTGAGCTCTTAAACTGCCCTCTGGGCAATTAGGGATGGGCAATAAATGCTGTGTCAGCCAGTAATGCCCATTTTAAAAAGTCAAGCAAATTCATCAAACACCAGCATTGGCTTGGGGTGACCAGGAGTCACATGGATATCTCAGCACCCAATCGCAGTCACCAATCATTTCCAACAGGAGCCAGTAGAACAAAGAGCTAGGACCATGTCTACACAATCTCCAAGGCCAGGAATAAACAAGGGCACCCTGGGTTTAGGTGCTGAAATGAGGGAGCAGTCATTATGGTCCATCGTTCACTGCATGTGCCAATAAAACCTGGGTGTGAAGCATGTCATGGGTTTGCCAGGCTGATGAGGATTGTCAGGAACGCCATGTTGACGAAATAACTGCAGCAAGTCTCAAACCCAATGGTGATATCTCCAAAACTCAAACTCTCTAAGCTCCAGGAGAATACCTTCTTTACTCATTCATGGGATGAGGGCGTTGGTGACCAGGCAGCATTTATTGCCCATCCCTAATTGCCCAGAGGGCAGTTAAGGCTGCATTGCTGTGGGTCTGGAGTCACCTGTAGGCCAGACCGGGTAAGGATGGCAGTTTCCTTCCCTCAAGGGGATTAGTGAACCAGATGGAGTTTTCCCAACAATTGACAATGGATTCATGGTCACCATTAGATCCTTAATTCCGGATATTTATTGGGTTCAAATTCCAACCCCTGCCGTGGCCGGATTTGAACCTGGGTCCCCAGAACATTACCTGGGTCTCTGGATTGATAGTCCAGCGATAATACAGCTAGGCCATCGCCTCCCCCTCATCAAAGACCCAATTCACAATCCCAACCTTGTCCCGGATACCAAAGGCAATGCACTTGTTGGCTTTGTGAAGGGGGGAAAGGCGAAGATTCCAAAGGGGGTTTGACAAGGTGGATGTAGAAAGGATGTTTCCCCTTTGAAGGGAGAGACTGGAACAACACTGCATGGTATAAACGTTAGCAGAATCCTGCTTAAAACAGCAATGAAGCTGTTTTCTCTCTCAGAAAAGGGAGAGCCTTTGGAGCTCTCTTCCCCAGACAGCAGTGAAGGCACAGGCATTGAATATATTTGCCGGGGGGTGGACTGAGATAAAACTTTCACTAGCAAAGGAGTTTAAGGTTACTGCTCACACTACAAGCGTTTGCAGACCTCCCAGTCGGCATTTTGAATTTCCTGTTGCTGCAGTGTTTTGTTTTTTGTTCACAGAAGCTTCTTTTTAATTCTTTCTCTGGATGTGGGTGTCTTTGACCTGGGCAGCATTCGGTGCCCACCCTGAGCTGCCCTGGAAGAGGGTGGTAGCTCGTGACACTTTACAGACAGCACTGTGTTCGATCAGACCCAGTCAGGGCAGGACCATGTGAACTGGCTAAACACCACTATAACCAAGGGCACTATAAGGTTTGTGAGGCACGGCCTACCCTTCACAAAACCGTGCTGACTATCCCTAATCCTGCTACTATCTTCTGTGTTTCTATGATTGCCCCGAGGGGGGCAAGTGAATGACAAAGAAAAACAGGATGGCTCCAACTGGGTGTCTCTTTACATCCTTCAGTCATCTCAGTAGATTCGCCAACTTTAGGCACATTTAAGTCGTCATTGGACAAGCATATGGACGTACGTGGAATAGTGTAGGTTAGATGGGCTTGAGATCGGTATGACAGGTCGGCACAACATCAAGGGCCGAAGGGCCTGTACTGTGCTGTAATGTTCTATGTTCTATGTTGTATGTTCAGTTCACAGAGCTCAAAAAGAAACCAAACATTGCAGAAACAGATGCAATAACTGTATTGACTCTAGATAGTGAGTGAGTCAGCTGTTTAAACATCAACAACACCCAACGCAGCTCAGGAACAAAATACTGGGCAGTCCAGCCTCAGCAGCAGCACACAGAATGAACCTTTGCATTGCTGCTGTCCTGCTATTACACAGCACACAGCTTCATTAAACACTTACACAGTTCACCACTTCGCCCAGTCCTGGCCACAATGAAACAACCTTCCCTGCTTTATAAAGCAGTAAGGCAAACACTTTAAATAATTCAACACCTCCCACCCCACGCCCCAGGGCCCAATATCCTTTGCTTCCCTGCAGTGTTGTCAGTCAGGAGTGTGTGTCTGTCTGTCTCTGCGTGCGTGTCTGCATCTGTCTGTGTCTGCGTGCGTGCGTGTGTCTGCGTGCGTGTCTGTTCAATGTACAGGAAAGCACATAAGTACAGAACCTTGGATAAGCAGATGGATGATGATGGGATAGTGTACGAGGAGGGGCTTAGATTAGTTCACAGGTCGGCGCAACATTGAGGGCTGAAGGGCCTGTTCTGCGCTGTACTGTTGCCTCTGTGGGATGTGTTACACAGACTAACACATATTAGCAGTCCATCCCCAGGCTGCTGATCTCCCCACAACATTCTGAAATTAATGACATAACAAGGTGTGAAGCTGGAGGAACACAGCAGGCCAAGCAGCATCACAGGAGCAGGAAAGCTGACGTTTCGGGTCTGGACCCTTCTTCAGAAATGAAGAATTCTCCAGCACCGGTAGTTCCTACTATTCTGAAATTAATGATTCCCTCTCATCAATCAGGCTGAGGAGACACAATTTCACCATCACCATTCAAACACGCCAGTTTAATAATGCCTGGTCAACTTCTACTTCTGAGAAAGTCCTGTGTAACAGACTGGGTAACAAAATGGGGCTGGGTTCGAGGAGAATGTAGT
Organism: Stegostoma tigrinum; assembly: GCF_030684315.1. Taxonomy (NCBI): domain Eukaryota; kingdom Metazoa; phylum Chordata; class Chondrichthyes; order Orectolobiformes; family Stegostomatidae; genus Stegostoma; species Stegostoma tigrinum. The sequence continues at coordinate 66,362,301 of NC_081369.1, read as the reverse complement.
GAGATCGACATAGAATGGCTGCAGTGGCAGGAACCAAAAGGTTGGTGGTGATTAATGACTGGAAGGCTGGTTCCCGGGGCATTCCGTGGGGCTCAGTCTTTCTCCTTTTGTGCTTTTTATCAAAGACTTGGACATAATCAAGAAGTTTGCAGACAACACAAAGATTGGCTGCATGGTCAATAGAGAGGGAGGGAATCTGGAGACTGTGGGAGGGTACCAATAGTCTGATGGGGACGAGAGAAGAGTGGCTGGTGGAGTTCAGCTGGGAGAAGTGAGAGGTGGTGTATTCACAAGGGTCAGATCCAGGAAAAAAAAATCAATACTGTAGTGAAGAATGTTTGAGAGGAAGTGAGAAACCTGGAGCAAACATCCACAGATCCCTGTAGATCACAGGGCAGGTCGTGATAGTATCAGTGATAATGGGAACTGCAGATGCTGGAGAATTCCAAGATAATAAAATGTGAGGCTGGATGAACACAGCAGGCCCAGCAGCATCTCAGGAGCACAAAAGCTGACGTTTCGGGCCTAGACCCTTCATCAGAGAGGGGGATGGGGTGAGGGTTCTGGAATAAATAGGGAGAGAGGGGGAGGCGGACCGAAGATGGAGAGAAAAGAAGATAGGTGGAGAGGTAGGGAGGGGATAGGTCGTGATAGTGTTTGGGAAGATGGGTCTTGCTTTTTGACTAAATGATGACTGTGTGGCTGGTTTGCAATGCAGGATGTTGCCAATGAGCATGGGTTCAATTTCTGCACTGACTGCGGTGACCAGGAAAGACTCTCCTTCTCACTCTCTCCCCCCTCACCCGAGTGTGGTGACCCTCCGGTTAAACCACCAGCCATCATATCGCTTTCTCTGTGTCTGTCTCTAATGAGGGAGCAGCCCTCTGGTCTGGTCAGAATATGTCAATTTTAACTTTTACCTTTAGAATATCAGAGCAAGGTGGTTATGCTGGAACTGTAGAGATGAGCACTGTGTTCAGTTCTGGTCACCCCATCACAGAAAGAGTGCCAACAAACTAGACAGGGTACAAAGAGGGTTTACAAAGTTTACCAGGGCTGGGAATTTGTAACTATGAGGAAGCAACAGCCTGACACAGTCATACTCACAGAATCATACCTTACAGACAGTGTCCCAGACACCACCATCACTGTCCCTAAGTACGTCCTGTCCCACCTTCTGCGCAGACCCAGCCGAGGAGGGTGGTACAGTGGGATACAGTCGGGAGGGAGTTGCTCTGGGAGTCCTCAACATTGACTGTGGAACCCATGAAGTCTCATGGCTTCAGATTAAACATGAGCAAGGAACCCTCCTGCTGATTACCACATACCGTCTTTCCTCAGCTGGTGAATCTGTATTCTTCCATGATGAGTATCACTTGGACGAAGCACAGAGCGGGGTAAGGGCACAAAATGTACTGTGGGTGGGGGATGTCAATGTCCACCTCCAAGAGTGGCTCGGCAGCAGTACTACTGATCGAGCTGGTCAAGTCCGAAAGGACAGAGCTGCGAGACTTGGTACTCCCGTAGCCAAGCTGTTCCAGTGCAGCTACAACATGGCATCAAGCAGCCCGAGCAAAATTGCAATCAGTGGGTATCGGGGGCAAACTCTCCGCTGGTTGGAGTTATACCTGAGACACAGGAAGATGATTGTGGTTGTGGGAGGTCAGTCATCTCAGCTCCAGGACATCTCTGCAGGAGCTCCTCAGGGGAGTGTCCTCAGCCCAACCATCTTCAGCTGCTTCATCAATGACCTTCCCTCCATCATAAGGTCAGAAATGGGGACATTCACCGATGATTGTACAATGTTCAGCACCATTTGCAACTCCTCAGATACTGAAGCAGTCCGTGCTCAAAATTCAACAAGATCTGGACAATATCCAGGTTTGGGCTGACAAGTGACATTCGCGCCACACAAATGCCGGGCACTGACCATCACCAATAAGAGAGAATCTAACCACTGCCCCTTGACATTCCCTGTACTGCTGCACTGACCACATGCTCAGTCAGAATCTACGAAACCTCAACTGGCCACGCAACCCCCAACCCGGCATCACCCCCAAAACCCCTGGGGCCCCCCACCAAACCCCCAGGATCACACACACCCCAAAATCCCAGGGATCCCCGAAACCCCACATCACCCCCCCAAAGCCCTGGGATAGCCCCCCCCGAAATCCCAGGGATCCCCCAAACCCCACATCACCCCCCCAAACCCCTGGGATTGCCCCCCCCGAAATCCCAGGAATCCCCCAAACCCCACAAACCCCGGGATCGCGCCCCCCCAAACCCCGGGATCGCGCCCCCCCACACCCCGGGATCGCGCCCCCCCACAAACCCCGGGATCCGCCGCCCCCAAACCCCGGGATCCGCCGCCCCCAAACCCCGGGGATCACTAAACGCCGCGACTACAGCCCAAGCCCAGAGTGAGCCCGATCCCCCGCGGCACTGACCTTACGGAAGTGGCTGCTATCCCCGGTCGGACTGACCGAATGGCCGCTGGTTCGGAGAGTGTCGGTCATCGCGGGACCGACTCTGGATCCCGGGATCACCGCACCGCTCTCGCACTGGATCCTGGCTTGTTCTCTCCGGGTCCGGCTGGATCCCTCTCTCTCTCTCTCTCTCACACTCTCTCTCACACACACACACACACACACACACACACACACACACACAGCCTGTGCCGCTAGATCCGTCTCTCTCTCGATCCCCCGCTCCACTGGATCCGGTTTCACTGCTGAATCCTCTTTAAAATCTCAGCCCAGGATCCGCCCCGTTCAAACAGCCAACCAGAGGCGGAGAGATCCAGATCAGCCGGAGCCAGATCCACCAACACATCCAAAACTCGAACAAAGCGATCCCTAGAGGTCGGCGGCCAGATCCCGTTCAATCAACACCTTATTCCGATAATTTAATCAACAAATTAAATTACCAGATCCCACAGAATCAATTGATCAAATACCTGCTCCCGTTTCATTTATGAAACAACAGGTGATCCAAAAAAATCTAACCAGTCCCAATCCCAAAAATCAACACCTGACCTCAGTAAATCAAGGAATCAACACCTAGGGATCTTGTGATCCATGTGCCATTTCATTCTGGAACTGAAGCCTTGCTCTGGAATTAATCAACTCTGCAGCTATTCCCAGGATAGGCCCCTCTCCCACAGTCAGTCGCTCTCCCAGGAGTCTGTCCCTCTACCAGGGTCAGTCCCTCTCCCAGGACGTGTCCCTCTCCCTGGGTCTGCCTCATTCCCAGGGTCTCTCCATCTCCCAAAATCTGCCCCATTCCCAGGGTCTGTCCCTCTTCCAGACTCTGTCCCTCTACCAGGGTCAGTCCCTCTCCCAGGATCTGCCCCTCTCCCAGTGTCTGCCCCTCTCCCAGTGTCTGCCCCTCTCCCACGATCTGTCCCTCTCCCAGGGTCTGTCCCTTTCCCAGGGTCTGTCCCTCTCCCAGACTCTGCATCTCTCCCAGGGTCTGCCCCATTCCCAGACTCTGTCCCTCTCCCAGGATCAGCCCCTCTCCCAGGGTCTGGCCTCTCCCCGGGTCTGTCCCTCTTCCAGGGATCTGTCCCTCTCCCAGGATCAGCCCCTCTCACAGGGCCTGTCCCTCTCCCAGGATCTGTCCCTCTCCCAGCGTCTGTCCGTCTCCCAAGATCCATCCCTCTCCCAGAATCTGCATCTCTCCCAGGGTCTGCCACATTCCCAGGATCTGTCCCCCTCCCAGACTCTGCCCTTCTCCCAGTGTCTGTCCCTCTCCCAGGATCTGACCCTCTCCTAGAGTCTGTCCTTCTCTCAAGGTCTGCCCCATTCCCAGGTTCTGCCCCTCTCCCAGGATCTGCCCTTCTTCCAGAGCTGGTCCCTCTCGCAGGATCTGCCCCTCTCCAAGACTGTGCCCACAGAATGGGATCTTTCCCAGAAAATCTCCTTTATTTAGCCTTTTCCATTAAACCAGAAGCTTCATAAAGAACTTGAAGCTTCTGAATGATGTTGGACGTGTGGTCACAGCTGTAATACAAACAAGCCAGGCCTGCTAATGTGTGCAAAATGATATCCCACAACAACAGACTGAAAGGAACCGGGCTTTCTGGTGAACGGTGAGGAATAAATATTGATCCAGATTGTAGGCAGAACGTCTCCTGCTCTTGTGCAGACCAGTACCATGTCTTTGTTTACAGGTACCTGAGAGGGAACGGCTTGGGGGCTCACCATCCAACGGCCAGGGTCCTTGCAGAAAGACGACAGCTCGAGTTGTAAGGACAAACTTTCCAGTGATGTCACCTGGGGTGGAGTGTGAGTCCACACCCACAGCGCACCGTCACTGTTAGTACAGTGACGGCAAACAATTCCTCTGTAACCCATGATCTACCAGCTCAGACAGCACAGTGTAGAGGCAGCTTACTCTGTATCTAACCCCGTGCTGCCCCTATCCCTGTCCCTCGGAGTGTTTGATGGGGGACATCGTAGAGGGAGCTTTACTCTGTGTTTAACCCTGTGCTGTCCCTGTCCCTGGGTGTGTTTAACCCTGTGCTGTCCCTGTCCCTGGGAGCGTCTGTTGGGGGACAGTGTAGAGGGAGCTTTACTGTGTTTCTAATCCCATACTGTCCCTGTCCCTGGGAGTGTTCGATGGGGACAGTGTAGAGGGAGCTTTACTGTGTTTCTAATCCCATACTGTCCCTGTCCCTGGGAATGCTCAATGGGGACAGTGTAGAGGGAGCTTTACTCTGTTTCTCACCCCATACTGTCCCTGTCCCTGGGAGTGTCTGTTGGGGGACAGTGTAGAGGGAGCTTTACTCTGTATCTAACCCCATGCTGTCCCTGTCCCTGGGAGTGTTTGATGGGGGACAGTGCAGAGGGAGCTTTACTCAGTATCTAACCCTGTGCTGTCCCTGTCCCTGAGAGTGTTTGATGGGGGACAGTGCAGAGGGAGCTTCACTCAGTATCTAACCCTGTGCTGTCCCTGTCCTGGGAGTGTTTGATGGGGGACAGTGTAGAGGGAGCTTTACTCTGTTTCTCACCCCATACTGTCCCTGTTTTTGGGAGTGTTCGATGGGGACAGGATTGTACATACCGATGAAAATGAGCGTCTCGTTGCCACTTGGACCTATTTTCCCTTCTAGTTCCACCGAGCAAGACCAGAATCCCCTGTCCAAGAGCAATATGATAGTTTACAGAACTCTCCATTCGTCACCATTGGCTCTTGCTGTGGGCAGTATCTGTTGATCTTTGGGTTTGTATTCCACTCGGAATGAACAGCTATGAAATTGAACTAGTGATGTGTAGTAGCTGCAAATCTCTGAGTGTGCTGTTCTGGGCCTAACTTTTTCCTCTGGCCAAGGTGCTGGAAGAACCTGTTTTTATTGAAAGCAGGTTGTCAGGGTGTTACTGTTCATGTCCTAATTTCAAAGAGGAAATTCCACTTGAGAGAATAGGGCAGTTTTTCAGAACCTTTTAGTTGATTTTTTCCTGTGTGATTTCTAAGGGAGGTTCCTGGAACCGACACAGGCCTCCTGAACTGAGCAGGCCAAGCAGCATCAGAGGAGCAGGAAAGCCCGAAACGTCAGCCTTCCTGCTCCTCTGATGCTGCCTGATCCTGCTGTGTTCATCCAGCTCCACACCTTGTTATCTCAGATTCTCCAGCATCTGCAGTTCCTGCTGTCTCTGCCTCCCAAGTTGGTTCTATCAGCCCACTGGGCCGTGAATGATCTGCACCTGAATTTCATTTCTCTTCCTTAGCCCGTGATTCAGTGGGGCTCGTGTGGTGTAGTGGTACTGTCCGCACCTCTGAGCCAGGAGGCCTGGGTTTAAGTCCCAACTGCCCCTGCAGTATGTAATAACATCTCTGAGCTGGTTGTTTAGAATTCTTTTTTCTCAGTCGCTGTGTGGGAACTTCATTGGAATAGGAATGCAATGAACCAGACGAATGGCCTGGGAACATGGGATTGAGCCCAGTTGTGGCAGGTTGTGAAATTTGAATTCAGTGAAAATACAGGGGGAGAAATGATGGCTGTGAAAGCACTAGCAATATTCAGAAAAACCCATCTGGTTCATCAATGTCCTTTAGGGAAGGAAGCCTGCTGTCCTGGCATCGTCTGGCCCAGGTGTGACTCCAGACCAACAGCAAAGGTGTGGTCTCTTTACTGCCCCCAGGATGGGCAATGCATGCTGGCTGGGGATTGAGGGGTGTGGCGAGAGGGGTTGGGGGGAGGTCGGTAACAATGACAGGGAGATCACGGCCAGGGATCACAAAGTGAAGGATCTAAACAATCTGCTCCTGGACTATTGGCTCCATCACGTCGCCTGGCATGAGCCTGAGGTTGAAGGGACTCTGTACACGACACAGGGTCACATTCAGAGCCAGGGTCAGTTTCTGACCATACATGCTCCCTGTCAGTCAGACCACCCTGACCATCTCCCCCTCACCCTCACCCTCACCCTCGGTGCTCTCCACAGACAAGAAATATCTTGATATTAAAATTCCCGTTTGTGTTTACAATCTCGCCCTGACTGCGTCCCTCCCTACCTTTGTAATTTGTTTAACTCCATAACCCTTGAAGATATCTCCTCCTCACTTTCTGCCCTCCTGAGTTCACCCCCCCCACCCCAACCACCACTATTACAATCATTGCAGCCTTGGTCACTAGGCCTTAGGCTGTTCAGGCCCCAACTGCTGGCATTTCCGCCCTATACCTCTCCATTTCTCCCCCTCTTCCTCCCCACTTCTCTCCCCCTTTCCATATCCCCCTTCCCTGCTCCCTCTCCATCTCTCCTCACTTCACCCTCCCATTCACCTCATTTTCTCCCTCCTCCTCCACCTCTCCCCATCCCACTTCCTCTCTCTCTCCCTCTTCCTCTCCCCTCCTTGCTCCACCTCTCCCCCTCCCCTTACTTTCATTCCTTAAGAGACCCTGAGAGACCTGCTCTCTGACTAAGTTTTTAGTCATGAGGTTTGGTTTAATAGTAATTACAGAATTGTTACAATGCGGGGAAGGCCATTCAGCCCATCATGTTGGGATGGAGTCCCCAGATGAACAGGACTCCTTCCCTGTCTTCATGTAACACTATCACACAAGCTTCCGTTTCAAATCACTTTGACAGAACCTGTCTCCCCCACAGCCCCAGGCAGGGCATTACACCCCCTCCCAACTTGTACCCTTTCCTCACTTCACTTCCAGCTCTTACGCAAATGAATTTAAATCTGGGCCGTCTCGTTCTCGGTCCTTCCTGCGTTGAAACCTTTTCTGAAAGTTTCATTCTTTGTAATTGCTCCTGTGAATCATCTTAAGACCATTCACTCTGTTAAAGAGACAATATGAATCTAAGATGTTGTTGCAAATCTGAACCAGCTCCTTAATGGATTTCCCTGCTCACTATCCATTTTGTGAAACTGAGAGAAACACAGGGCTAACATCTCACCAACAACAATGAGCTGAATGATGAGCGACTTCCTATAGAGATGTACAGCACCAAAACAGACCCTTCAGTCCAACTTGTCCATGCCAATCAGACATCCGAAATTAATCTAGTCCCATTTGGCCCATGTCCCTCTAAATCCTTCCTATTCATGTACCCATCCAGATGCCTTTTAAATGTTGTAATTATACCAGCCTACACTTCCTCTGGCAGCTAATTCCATATATGTGCCCTCCTCTGCATGAAAAAGTTACCCCTGAAGTCCCTTTTATATCTTTCCCCTCTCACCTTACAAACTTATGCCCCCTAGTTTTGGACTCCGCTACTGAGGGAAAGACCTTGGCTATTCACCGTTTTCAGTGGCCCTCTGATTTTGTAAACCTGTATAAAAGGTCACCCCTCAGCATCTGACTCTGCAAGGAAAACAGCCCCAGCCTATTCAGCTTCATCCTAAAGCTCAAACCTTCAATCATGGCAATATCCTTATAAATTGCTGCTGTTGTTTAAAAAGAAATTCTTCTACACTAAGTTGGTGGATATGCAAAGTTATAACTAAAACATGGGAAGGTTCAGCCACATTGGAGCATTCCCTGCTCTTCTTCAAAGGCCCAGATGATCTTCAATATCCACCGTCTTTACCAAGAGCTGGGCACAGGCCTCACAGGACAGTGCCTGAGGCCAACACCTTTCCAACAGCAGGAAACTGAAAAGAAAGAGAGCTCGTAAAAAATCATTAACAGAATGGACAAACTCAAAGAGTTGTAACGTTGAACTGGGAGAGTTACACAGTGAGTGTTACACAGGGAGAATTACACAGGGAGTGTAACACAGGGAGAGTTACACAGCGAGTGTGACACAGGGAGAGTTACACAGGGAGAGTTACACAGGGAGTGTTATACAAGGAGAGATACATGGGGAGAGTAACACAGGGAGAGTAACGCAGGGAGAGTTACACAGGGACAGTTGCATAGGGAGTGTCACACAGGGACAGTTACGCTGGGAGTGTTACACAGGGAGAGCTACACAGGGAGAGTTTCACAGGGAACATTACACAGGGAGAGTTACACAGGGAGTGTAACACAGGAAGAGTTACACAGGGAGTGTTACACAGGGAGTGTAACACAAGGAGAGTTACACAGGGAGTGTTACACAGGGAGTGTAACACAGGGAGAGTTACCAGGGAGTGTTACACAGGGAGTGTAACACAGGGAGAGTTACACAGGGAGTGTTACACAGGGAGAGCTACACAGGGAGTGTTACACAGGGAGTGTAACACAGGGAGAGTTACACAGGGAGAGATATACAGGGAGTGTTACACAGGGAGAGTTACACAGGGAGAGTTACACAGGGAGTGTAACACAGGGAGTGTTACACAGGAAGAGTTACACAGGGAGTGTAATGCAGGGAGAGTTACACAGGGAGTGTTACACAGGGAGTGTAACATAGGGAGAGTTACACAGGGAGTGTTACACAGGGAGAGTTAAACAGGGAGTGTTACACAGCGAGAGTTACACAGGGAGTGTAACACAGGGAGTGTAACACAGGGAGAGTTACACAGGGAGTGTTACGCAGGGAGAGTTACACAGGGAGTGTTACACAGGGAGTGTAACACAGGGACAGTTACACAGGGAGAGATATACAGGGAGTGTTACACAGGGAGTGTAACACAGGGAGAGTTACACAGGGAGAGTTACACAGGGAGCGTTACATAGGGAGTGTAACGCAGGGAGACTTACACAGGGAGTGTAACACAGGGAGAGTTACACAGGGAGTGTTACACAGGGAGTGTAACACAGGGAGAGTTACACAGGGAGTGTTACACAAGGAGTGTAACACAGGGAGAGTTACACAGGGAGTGTTACACAGGGAGTGTAACACAGGGAGAGCTACACAGGGAGTGTAACACAGGGAGAGTTACACAGGGAGTGTTACACAGGGAGAGTTACACAGGAAGTGTAACACAGGGAGTGTAACACAGGGAGAGTTACACAGGGAGTGCTACACAGGGAGAGTTACACAGGGAGTGTTACACAGGGAGTGTAACACAGGGAGAGTTACACAGGGAGTGTTACACAGGGAGTGTAACACAGGGAGAGTTACACAGGGAGTGTTACACAGGGAGTGTAACACAGGGAGAGCTACACAGGGAGTGTAACACAGGGAGAGTTAAACAGGGAGTGTTACACAGGGAGAGTTACACAGGGAGTGTTACACAGGGAGTGTAACACAGGGAGAGTTACACAGGGAGTGTTACACAGGGAGTGTAACACAGGGAGAGTTACACAGGGAGTGTAACACAGGGAGAGTTAAACAGGGAGTGTAACACAGGGAGAGTTACACAGGGAGTGTAACACAGGGAGTGTAACACAGGGAGAGTAACACAGGGAGTGTGATACAAGGAGAGGTACATGGGGAGAGTAACGCAGGGAGAGTTACGCTGGGAGAGTTTCACAGGGAGAGCTACACAGGGAAAGTTTCACAGGGAACATTACACAGGGAGTGTTACACAGGGAGAGTTACACAGGGAGTGTTACACAGGGAGTGTAACACAGGGAGAGTTACACAGGGAGAGTTACACAGGGAGTGTTACACAGGGAGTATTACACAGGGAGAGTTACACAGGGAGTGTAACACAGGAAGAGTTACACAGGGATTGTAACACAGGGAGAGTTACACAGGGAGTGTTATACAAGGAGAGATACTTGGGGAGAGTAACACAGGGAGAGTAATGCAGGGAGAGTTACGCAGGGACAGTTGCATAGGGAGTGTCACGCAGGGACAGTTACGCTGGGAGAGTTACACAGGGAGAGCTACACAGGGGGAGTTTCACAGGGAACATTACACAGGGAGTGTTACACAGGGAGAGTTACACAGGGAGTGTTACACAGGGAGTGTTACACAGGGAGAGTTACACAGTGAGTGTTACACAGGGAGAGTTACACAGGGAGAGTTACACAGGGAGTGTTACACAGGGAGTGTAACACAGGGAGAGTTACACAGGGAGTGTAACACAGGGAGTGTAACACAGGGAGAGTTACACAGGGAGTGTTACACAGGGAGTGTAACACAGGGAGAGTTACGCAGGGAGTGTTACACAGGGAGAGTTAAACAGGGAGTGTTACACAGGGAGAGTTACACAGGGAGAGTTTCACAGGGAACATTACACAGGGAGAGTTACACAGGGAGTGTAACACAGGAAGAGTTACACAGGGAGTGTTACACAGGGAGAGTTACCAGGGAGTGTTACACAGCGAGTGTAACACAGGGAGAGTTACACAGGGAGTGTTATACAGGGAGAGTTAAACAGGGAGTGTTACACAGGCAGAGTTACACAGGGAGTGTAACACAGGGAGTGTAACACAGGGAGAGTTACACAGGGAGTGTTACACAGGGAGAGTTACACAGGGAGTGTTACACAGGGAGTGTAACACAGGGAGAGTTACACAGGGAGAGTTACACAGGGAGTGTAACACAGGGAGAGTTACACAGGGAGTGTAACACAGGGAGTGTAACACAGTGAGAGTTACACAGGGAGTGTTACACAGGGAGAGTTACACAGGGAGTGTAACACAGGGAGTGTAACACAGGGAGAGTTACACAGGGAGTGTTACACAGGGAGTGTAACACAGGGAGAATTACACAGGGAGTGTTACACAGGGAGTGTAACACAGGGAGAGTTACACAGGGAGTGTAACACAGTGAGAGTTACACAGGGAGTGTTACACAGGGAGAGTTACACAGGGAGTGTAACACAGGGAGTGTAACACAGGGAGAGTTACACAGGGAGAGTTACACAGGGAGTGTTACACAGGGAGTGTAACACAGGGAGAGTTACACAGGGAGTGTTACACAGGGAGTGTAACACAGGGAGAGTTACACAGGGAGTGTTACACAGGGAGTGTAACACAGGGAGTGTTACACAGGGAGTGTTACACAGGGAGTGTAACACAGGGAGAGTTACACAGGGAGTGTTACACAGGGAGAGTTACACAGGGAGTGTAACACAGAGAGTGTAACACAGGGAGAGTTACACAGGGAGTGTGATGCAAGGAGAGATACATGGGGAGAGTAACGCAGGGAGAGTTACGCAGGGACAGTTGCATAGGGAGTGTTACACAGGGACAGTTACGCTGGGAGAGTTACACAGGGAGAGCTACACAGGGAAAGTTTCACAGGGAGCAGTACACAGGGAGTGTTACACAGGGAGAGTTAAACAGGGAGTGTTACACAGGCAGAGTTACACAGGGAGTGTAACACAGGGAGTGTAACACAGGGAGAGTTACACAGGGAGTGTTACACAGGGAGAGTTACACAGGGAGTGTTACACAGGGAGTGTAACACAGGGAGAGTTACACAGGGAGAGTTACACAGGGAGTGTAACACAGGGAGAGTTACACAGGGAGTGTAACACAGGGAGTGTAACACAGTGAGAGTTACACAGGGAGTGTTACACAGGGAGAGTTACACAGGGAGTGTAACACAGGGAGTGTAACACAGGGAGAGTTACACAGGGAGTGTTACACAGGGAGTGTAACACAGGGAGAATTACACAGGGAGTGTTACACAGGGAGTGTAACACAGGGAGAGTTACACAGGGAGTGTAACACAGTGAGAGTTACACAGGGAGTGTTACACAGGGAGAGTTACACAGGGAGTGTAACACAGGGAGTGTAACACAGGGAGAGTTACACAGGGAGTGTTACACAGGGAGAGTTACACAGGGAGTGTTACACAGGGAGTGTAACACAGGGAGAGTTACACAGGGAGAGTTACACAGGGAGTGTTACACAGGGAGTGTAACACAGGGAGTGTTACACAGGGAGTGTTACACAGGGAGTGTAACACAGGGAGAGTTACACAGGGAGTGTTACACAGGGAGTGTTACACAGGGAGAGTTACACAGGGAGTGTAACACAGAGAGTGTAACACAGGGAGAGTTACACAGGGAGTGTGATGCAAGGAGAGATACATGGGGAGAGTAACGCAGGGAGAGTTACGCAGGGACAGTTGCATAGGGAGTGTTACACAGGGACAGTTACGCTGGGAGAGTTACACAGGGAGAGCTACACAGGGAAAGTTTCACAGGGAGCATTACACAGGGAGTGTTACACAGGGAGATTTACACAGGGAGTGTTACACAGGAAGAGTTACACAGGGATTGTAACACAGGGAAAGTTACACAGGGAGTGTTATACAAGGAGAGATACTTGGGGAGAGTAACACAGGGATTGTAACGCAGGGAGAGTTACGCAGGGACAGTTGCATAGGGAGTGTCACGCAGGGACAGTTACGCTGGGAGAGTTACACAGGGAGAGCTACACAGGGAGAGTTTCACAGGGAACATTACACAGGGAGTGTTACACAGGGAGAGTTACACAGGGAGTGTTACACAGGGAGTGTAACACAGGGAGAGTTACACAGGGAGTGTTACACAGGGAGTGTAACACAGGGAGAGTTAGACAGGGAGTGTAACACAGGGAGTGTAACACAGGGAGAGTTACACAGGGAGTGTTATACAAGGAGAGATACATGGGGAGAGTAACACAGGGACAGTTACGCTGGGAGAGTTACACAGGGAGAGCTACACAGGGAAAGTTTCACAGGGAACATTACACAGGGAGAGATACACAGGGAGAGTTACGCTGGGAGAGTTACATAGGGAGAGTAACACAGGGAGAGTTACTAAGGTAAAGTTATGCTGGGATTGTTCCGGTTGGAGATTAACACAGGGAGAGTTACACTGAGAGTAACACAGGGAGAGTGACACAGGGAGAGTTACACAGGGAGAGTTACAGAGGGAGAGTGACACAGGGAGAGTTGCGCAGGGGGATTGAAGCTGTGGTGATTTTCATGTTGTGTAGCAAATCTATGATCAGGTTTGTGAAGAGTTAATGAACCTTTCTGTGAGAACATGAGGAGTTGATGAGGCAGGCGAACCAACCCAAGTGTGATCTGACAGTGCAAGGCACCATTCCACCCACTGTATGTGTGACCTCCTTCTGAAAGTTTTCTGAATTGCTCCATCTCCCCTGTGTTGTTGTAGCTCCGCAAATGTTTCCCTTCCGAAGTAAATATCAAACCAATGAGATTGTACGAGAGCAGCCTGATGCTGCCTGAGGTTACTGTTGCAATGATGTGTGCAAACGTTGCCATATTAATAGACATGTTTTCTCTTTTAATTCCTAAATGACACATCTCTATAAAAAGAGGACAGCGACAGAAAAACCACTGTGCTGGTAAATTCTGTGACTGTCTGGAAAAAGTTGCATCTGACACCTCTGGAATGTCATATCTGTGAAAAATTGGTGAAACAGGGAGAGGATTAACAAGAACAGATATAGATGGGGAGAGTGTATCCTTCGCCATTCAGCAGATACTCACTTCTCACAGACACATCAGCTTTACTCTCCTGCAATCGGCAGGATGTAGTTACAAACTGAGACAGCATTAATCAGTGTGTGGTAGTGGTCAGGTTTCCCAATGTGCAGGGAGAGTGCTTTGAGGACACCCTTGCATGGCAGGTAAAAGGGCGAGGAAACCCCTACACTATCATTGCTGCCAGCTGGTTCAGAAGGAATCGGAACAAAAACATTTCAATCAGTCAAACTAACCAAGAATGTTGTGATCAAGTGATAAACTGGCAACATGAACTCTGTAGCTGAGTGTCTTTGTGTTTCAACTTCATCAGCAATTCACAAACTGATCCGTACAGTTTTTGTTTTACTTTTGTTTTTGCTCTCACCCATTGTTTCCAATCGGGGTTTCCGTGTTTTTCAATTGCTTCCTGCATTTAGTAATTAATAAACTCACTCTTTTTGTGAACTCAGGAAAGCCTGGGTCCTTTTCAAGCATAAGTTCTTTTGGGCTGTGAGTAATGGCAATTGTTGTGATCAGCCAAAGAGGGGATTGTGAATGAAGTGGGGGAGCCAGTTCATTCCTCCGCCAGGAGCTGACTGATTTGGGGCACCTGGAACGATGAGAACTCAGGGGAAGTCACTGAATTGGGTCAGAACACTACGTTCATTATCTCTCTGTGCAAGCTGTGACAAAATGGGCAGTTACCATTGAATACAGAGAGCAAAAACTGCAGATGCTGGATCCAGAGATTTCTGAGGAAGGGTCCCGACCCGAAACGTCAGCTTTCCTGCTTCTCTGGTGCCACCTGGCCTGCTGCGTTCATCCAGCTCCACGCTGTGTTATCATCAAATCATAGAATATAGAACATAGAACAGTACAGCACAGAACAGGCCCTTCAGCCCACGATGTGCCGACCATTGATCCTCATGTATGCACCCTCAAATTTCTGTGACCATATGCATGTCCAGCAGTCTCTTAAATGTCCCCAATGACCTTGCTTCCACAACTGCTGCTGGCAACGCATTCCATGCTCTCACAACTCTGTGTAAAGAACCTGCCTCTGACATCCCCTCTATATTTTCCTCCAACCAGCTTAAAACTATGACCCCTCGTGTTAGCCATTTCTGCCCTGGGAAAGTCTCTGGCTATCAACTCTATCTATGCCTCTCATTATCTTGTATACCTCAATTAGGTCCCCTCTCCTCCTCCTTCTCTCCAATGATAAAAGTCCGAGCTCAGTCAACCTCTCTTCATAAGATAAGCCCTCCACTCCAGGCAGCATCCTGGTAAACCTCCTCTGAACCCTCTCCAAAGCATCCACATCTTTCCTATAATAGGGCGACCAGAACTGGATGCAGTATTCCAAGTGCGGCCTAACCAAAGTTTTATAGAGCTGCAACAAGATCTCACGACTCTTAAACTCAATCCCCCTGTTAATGAAAGCCAAAACACCATATGCTTTCTTAACAACCCTGTCCACTTGGGTGGCCATTTTAAGGGATCTATGTATCTGCACACCAAGATCCCTCTGTTCCTCCACACTGCCAAGAATCCCATCCTTAATCCTGTACTCAGCTTTCAAATTTGACCTTTCAAAATGCATCACCTCGCATTTATCCAGGTTGAACTCCATCTGCCACCTCTCAGCCCATCTCTGCATCCTGTCAATGTCCCGCTGCAGCCTACAACAGCCTTCTATACTGTCAACGACACCTGCAACCTTTGTGTCGTCTGCAAACTTGCTGACTCATCCTTCAATCCCCTCATCCAAGTCATTAATAAAAATTACAAACAGTAGAGGCCCAAGGACAGACCCCTGTGGAACACCATTCACCACTGACTTCCAGACAGAATATTTTCTGATAGTCATAATAGTCAGATAGTCATAAATCCTATCCCTCAGAATCCTTTCTAACACCTTGCAGACAACAGACTTACTGGTCTGTAAATGCCGGGGATTTCCCTATTTCCTTTCTTGAAGAGAGGAATTACATTTGCCTCTCTACAGTCCTCAGGTACGACTCCAGTGGAGAGCGAGGATGCAAAGATCCTCGCAAGTGGCGAAGCAATTGCATTTCTCGCTTCCCAAAGCAGCCGAGGACAAATCTGATCCGGGCCTGGCGACTTGTCAATCTTAATGTTTGACAAAATTCTCAGCACATCAGCTTCCTCTATCTCTATCCATTCCAGCATGCACACCTGCTCTTCAAAGGTCTCATTCACTACAAAGTTCGTTTCTTTCGTAAAGACAGAAGCAAAAAACTCATTTAGGACTTCCCGTACCTCCTCAGGCTCCACACACAAGTTCCCTATGCTATCCCTGATCGGCCCTACTCTTTCTTTGACCATTCTCTTATTCCTCACATAAGTGTAAAATGCCTTTGTGTTCTCTCTAATTCGTTCTGCCAAGCCTTTCTCGGACCCCCTCCTGGCTCTCCTCAGACCATTTTTGAGCTCCTTCCTTGCCTGCCTGTAATCCTCTCTAGCTGAGCTTGACCCTAGCTTCCTCCACCTTATGTAAGCTACCTTTGCTGCAAGGCTCTTTCTCCCAATGGGGGCACACCCTACCCCTTGCTACAAAGGACTGGTGTAGACTTGGTGAGGGTACAGCATCGAGACACAGCAATGAAGCCTCTTGCAGTCAAATAGCAGCCCACCCCTCCCCCCGACCGCAAAAATAGTGTCTGTGAGTTCAGCAGCATGGTGGGGAGAGGCTGCAGCACTGGGAAGATGTCTGAAGCTCCAGGGCAGCAAGGAAACAAAACAACCTGCTGAACGGAGCAACCTTGGACAAAAGGACTGGTACAGAATGTAATAAAGATCGAGCAGATCTAATCACAGCCCGTTCCGAACAGAGTGGCTCCAACAATGACAGCAGAATGGAAACATTAACTGTGCAATGTAGTCTATCCAGCTCCAACAATGTCGATTCAGATGTCACCCTGATATGTTGGAATACTGCCCAATTACCTGAGCTGAACAAATTGGAAGTGTTCCTGTGAAACACAGCCCTCTCTGTTACCCCTAGTGTCCACACACTCCCCTCCCTGGACAGTCAGCATGCCAATAAAATCCGGACCAGAATGGGCAGCTGCTGAGCAATCCCCCAACAGATCCAATACAAGCAAACTGTGAAACAAGGCAAGTGTGACGCTGCCCAGACCCTGCACCTTAATGAACAAAGCTACAGTGCCCGAGTCAGGAGTGGGATGGAATACACCCCACTTGCCTGGATGGGTGCAGCCCCAACAACACTCAAGATGCTTGACACCATCAAGGAGAAAGCAGCCGCTTTATTGGCATCACATCCACAAACATCCCACTCCCTCCACCACCGACACTCAGTTGCAGCAGCGTGTACTATCTACCAGGTCTGCAGTCATTCAAGGAGACAGCTCCACACCACCTTCTCGAGACCGACTGAAGGTGGCAATATATGCTGCCAGCCAAGTGACACCCACATCCCGACCAATGTTACAAAGGAATAATCCCTCAAACAACAGAATAAAAATGGATCATTAATGAATTTCACATGCAGTTTATGGGGTCCGAAACTACATAAATTGGCTGTTTCTTGCATCATCACAGTCAGCTTCGCAGTCAGTAAAAAACCATTGTTAGCTGTAAACTCTTTTGGGACATCCAGAGGTCAACGAAAGCGACACACAAATGAACTTCTCTCATTATTTGCAACTGCATCGTAGTTGCAATTCCTCCTGCACCAAATCCTCACAAAAACACCACAATTAAAATTGAGGGCGTGGAATGCCCTGCCTGCAACTTCAGTAGACTCGCCAACTTAAAGGGCATTTAAATGGTCATTGGATAAACATATGAATGATAATGGAATAGTGTAGGTTAGATGGGCTTCAGATTGGTTTCACACGTCAGCACAACATCGAGGGCCGAAGGGCCTGTACTGCGCTGTGATGTTCAATGTTCTATGTTCTATACAAAGGCGTGGAACGGTTTGCAGATCATAGGTTCACTCAGTAATTTTTAGACATGTAACATCATGCTGAGGGAGCGCCGCACTATTGGGCACTGCTGGAGGGTCAGTGCTGAGGGACCGGGCACTGTCAGAGGGTCAGTGCTGAGGGAGTAGGCACTGCTGGAGGGTCAGTGCTGAGGGAGTGGGCACTGTCGGAGGGTCAATGCTGAGGGAGCAGGCACTGCTGGAGGGTCAGTATTGAAGGAGCAGGCACTGTCAGAGGGTCAGTGCTGAGGGAGCGCCGCACTGTCGGAGGGCCAGTGCTGAGGGAGTGGGCACTGTCGGAGGGTCAGTGCTGAGGGAGTGGGCACTGTCGGAGGGTCAGTGCTGAGGGAGTGGGCACTGCCGGAGGGTCAGTATTGAAGGAGCAGGCACTGTCAGAGGGTCAGTGCTGAGGGAGTAGGCACTGTCAGAAGGTCAGTATTGAGGGAGTGGGCAGTATCGAAGGGTCAGTGCTGAGGGAGCGCCACACTGTCAGAGGGTCAGTGCTGAGGGAGTAGGCACTGTTGGAGGCTCAGTACTGAGGGAGCACTGCCATGTCGGAGGTTCAGTGCTGCAATGATGGAGGGTCAGTGCTGAGGGAGTGGGCACTGTCGGAGGGTCAATGCTGAGGGAGCAGGCACTGCTGGAGGGTCAGTATTGAAGGAGCAGGCACTGTCAGAGGGTCAGTTCTGAGGGAGCGCCGCACTGTCGGAGGGCCAGTGCTGAGGGAGTGGGCACTGTCGGAGGGTCAGTGCTGAGGGAGTGGGCACTGTCGGAGGGTCAGTGCTGAGGGAGTGGGCACTGCCGGAGGGTCAGTATTGAAGGAGCAGGCACTGTCAGAGGGTCAGTGCTGAGGGAGCGCCGCACTGTCGGAGGGTCAGTGCAGAGGGAGCACCGCACTGTCGGAGGGTCAGTGCTGAGGGAGTGCCACACTGTCAGAGGGTTAGTGCTGAGGGAGTAGGCACTGTCGCAGGGTCAGTACTGAGGGAGCACCGCACTGTCGGAGGGTCAGTGCTGAGGGAGTGCCACACTGTCAGAGGGTTAGTGCTGAGGGAGCGGGCACTGTTGGGGGGTCAGTGCAGACGGAGCGCAGCACTGTGGGAGGGTCAGTGCGGAGGGAGCAGGCACTGTCAGAGGGTCAGTGCTGAGGGAGTAGGCGCTGTCGGAAGGTCAGTATTGAGGGAGCGGGCACTATCGGAGGGTCAGTGCTGAGGGAACGCCGCACTATTGGAGGGTCAGTGCTGAGGGAATGGGCACTGTCAGAGAGTCAGTGCTGAGGGAGTGCTGCACTGTCGGAGGGTCAGTGTGGAGGGAGTGCCGCACTGTCGGAGGTTCAGTACTGAGGGAGTGCCGCACTGTTGGAGGGTCAGTGCTGAGGGAGTGCCGCACTGTTGGAGGGTCAGTGCTGAGGGTGTGGGCACTGTTGGAGGGTCAGTGCTGAGGGTGTGGGCACTGCCGGAGGGTCAGTATTGAAGGAGCAGGCACTGTCAGAGGGTCAGTGCTGAGGGAGTAGGCACTGTCAGAAGGTCAGTATTGAGGGAGTGGGCAGTATCGAAGGGTCAGTGCTGAGGGAGCGCCACACTGTCAGAGGGTCAGTGTTGAGGGAGTAGGCACTGTTGGAGGCTCAGTACTGAGGGAGCACTGCCATGTCGGAGGTTCAGTGCTGCAATGATGGAGGGTCAGTGCTGAGGGAGTGGGCACTGTCGGAGGGTCAATGCTGAGGGAGCAGGCACTGCTGGAGGGTCAGTATTGAAGGAGCAGGCACTGTCAGAGGGTCAGTTCTGAGGGAGCGCCGCACTGTCGGAGGGCCAGTGCTGAGGGAGTGGGCACTGTCGGAGGGTCAGTGCTGAGGGAGTGGGCACTGTCGGAGGGTCAGTGCTGAGGGAGTGGGCACTGCCGGAGGGTCAGTATTGAAGGAGCAGGCACTGTCAGAGGGTCAGTGCTGAGGGAGCGCCGCACTGTCGGAGGGTCAGTGCAGAGGGAGCACCGCACTGTCGGAGGGTCAGTGCTGAGGGAGTGCCACACTGTCAGAGGGTTAGTGCTGAGGGAGTAGGCACTGTCGCAGTGTCAGTACTGAGGGAGCACCGCACTGTCGGAGGGTCAGTGCTGAGGGAGCGGGCACTGTTGGGGGGTCAGTGCAGAGGGAGCGCAGCACTGTGGGAGGGTCAGTGCGGAGGGAGCAGGCACTGTCAGAGGGTCAGTGCTGAGGGAGTAGGCGCTGTCGGAAGGTCAGTATTGAGGGAGCGGGCACTATCGGAGGGTCAGTGCTGAGGGAACGCCGCACTATTGGAGGGTCAGTGCTGAGGGAATGGGCACTGTCAGAGAGTCAGTGCTGAGGGAGTGCTGCACTGTCGGAGGGTCAGTGTGGAGGGAGTGCCGCACTGTCGGAGATTCAGTACTGAGGGAGTGCCGCACTGTTGGAGGGTTTGTGCTGAGGAAGCGCCGCACTGTCGGAGGGTCAGTGCTGAGGGAGTGCCGCACTGTTGGAGGGTCAGTGCTGAGGGTGTGCTGCACTGTTGGAGGGTCAGTGCGGAGGGTC
This sequence comes from Stegostoma tigrinum, assembly GCF_030684315.1. Classification (NCBI taxonomy): domain Eukaryota; kingdom Metazoa; phylum Chordata; class Chondrichthyes; order Orectolobiformes; family Stegostomatidae; genus Stegostoma; species Stegostoma tigrinum. The sequence goes on along the minus strand of NC_081369.1, from coordinate 66,342,026 downwards.
AGTGCGGAGGGAGCGCCGCACTGTCAGATGGTCAGTGCTTAGGGAGTGTTGCACTGTTGGAGGGTGAGTGCTGAGGGGGTGGGCACTGTCGGAAGGTCAGTATTGAGGGAGCAGGCACTGTCGGAGGGTCAGTGCTGAGGGAGTAGGCACTGTCAGAAGGTCAGTATTGAGGGAGTGGGCAGTATCGAAGGGTCAGTGCTGAGGGAGCGCCACACTGTCAGAGGGTCAGTGCTGAGGGAGTAGGCACTGTTGGAGGCTCAGTACTGAGGGAGCACTGCCATGTCGGAGGTTCAGTGCTGCAATGATGGAGGGTCAGTGCGGAGAGAGCGCCGCACTGTCGGAGGGTCAGTGCTGACGGAGTGGGCACTGTCGGAGGGTCAGTGCTGAGGGAGGGGCACTGTCGGAGGGTCAGTGCTGAGGGAGCGGGCACTATTGGAGTGTCAGGGCTGAGGGAGCGCCGCACTGTCGGAGGGTCAGTGCTGAGGGAGTGCTGCAATGATGGAGGGTCAGTGCAGAGGGAGCGGGCACTGTCGGAGGGTCAGTGCTGTGGCAGCGCCGCACTGTTGGAGGGTCAGTGCTGAGGGAGTGGGCACTGTCGGAGGCTCAGTACTGAGGGAGAACCGCCATGTCGGAGGTTCAGTGCTGCAATGATGGAGGGTCAGTGCTGAGGGAGCGCCAGAATGTCGGAGGGTCAGTGCTGAGTGAGCGGGCACTGTCGGGAGGTCAGTGTTGAGGGAGCGCCGCACTGTTGGAGGATCAGTGCAGAGGGAGCGGGCACTGTTGGTGGGTCAGTGCTGATGGAGGGCCGCACTGTCGGAGGGTCAGTGCAGAGGGAGTGCTGCAATGATGGAGGGTCAGTGCGGAGGGAGCGCCAAAATGTCGGAGGGTCAGTGCTGAGGGTGCGGGCACTGTCGGAGGGTCAGTACTGAGGGAGTGCCGTAATGTCGGAGGGTCAGTGCTGAGGGAGCGGGCACTCTTGGTGGGTCAGTGCTGAGGGAGCGCCGCACTGTCGGGAGGTCAGTGCAGAGGGAGTGCCGTAATGTCGGAGGGTCAGTGCTGAGGGAGCGGGCACTCTTGGTGGGTCAGTGCTGAGGGAGCGCCGCACTGTCGGGAGGTCAGTGCAGAGGGAGAGCCGCACTGTCGGAGGGTCAGTGCTGAGGGAGCGCCGCACTGCCGGAGGGTCAGTGCTGAGGGAGTGCTGTAATATCGGAGGGTCAGTGCTGAGGGAGCGGACACTGTCGGAGGGTCAGTGATGAGGGAGCGCCGCACTGCCGGAGGGTCAGTGATGAGGGAGCGGGCACTATTGGAGGGTCAGTGCTGTGGGAGCACCGCACTCTCGGAGGGTCAGTGCTGAGGGAGTGGGCACTGTCGGAGGCTCAGTACTAAGGGAGCGCCGCCATGTCGGAGGTTCAGTGCTGCAATGATGGAGGGTCAGTGCGGAGGGAGCGCCGCACTGTCGGAAGGTCAGTGCTGAGGGAGTGCTGCAATGATGGAGGGTCAGTGCGGAGGGAGTGCCGCACTTTCGGAGGGTCAGTGCAGAGGGAGTGGGCACTGTCGGAGGGTCCGTGCTGAGGGAGTGCCGCACTGTTGGAGGGTCAGTGCTGTGGGAGTGCTGCACTGTTGGAGGGTCAGTGCGGAGGGTCAGTGCGGAGGGAGCGCCGCACTGTCGGAGGGTGAGTGCTGAGGGGGTGGGCACTGTCGGAAGGTCAGTATTGAGGGAGCGGGCAGTATCGAAGGGTCAGTGCTGAGGGAGTGCCGCACTAACGGAGGGTCAGTGCTGAGGGAGTGGGCACTGTCGGAGGGTCAGCGCTGAGGGAGTGATCACTGTCGGAGGGTCAGTTCTGAGCGAGCGCTGCACTGTCGGAGGGTCAGTGCTGAGGGAGCGGGCACTGTCGGAGGGTCAGTGCGGATGGAGCGGGCACTGTCGGAGGGTCAGTGCTGAGGGAGTGGGCACTGTCGGAGGGTCAGCGCTGAGGGAGTGATCACTGTCGGAGGGTCAGTTCTGAGCGAGCGCTGCACTGTCGGAGGGTCAGTGCTGAGGGAGCGGGCACTGTCGGAGGGCCAGTATTGAGGGAGCTGGCACTATCGGAGGGTCAGTGCTGAGGGAGCGCCACACTGTCAGAGGGTTAGTGCTGAGGGAGTGCTGCAATGATGGAGGGTCAGTGCGGAGGGAGCGGGCACTGTCGGAGGGTCAGTACAGAGGGAGCACCGCACTGTCGGAGGTTCAGTGCTGATGGAGTGCTGCACTGTTGGAGGGTCAGTGCTGAGGGAGTGCTGCACTGTTGGAGGGTCAGTGCAGAGGGAGTGCTGCACTGTTGGAGAGTCAGTGCGGAGGGTCAGTGCAGAGGGAGCCCCGCACTGTCGGAGGGTCACTGCGGTGGGAGCGCCGCACTGCCAGATGGTCAGTGCTTTGGGAGTGCTGCACTGTCGGAGAGTGAGTGCTGAGGGGGTGGGCACTATCGGAGGGTCAGTGCTGAGGGAGTGCTGTAATGTCGGAGGGTCAGTGCTGAGGGAGCGCCGCACTGTCGGATGGTTAGCGCTGAGGGAGTGGGCACTGTCGGAGGGTCAGTGCTGAGGGAGCGCCACAATGTCGGAGGGTCACTGCTGAGGGAGCGGGCACTGTCGGAGGGTCAGTGCTGAGGGAGTGGGCACTGTCGGAGGGTCAGTGCTGAGGGAGCGGGCACTGTCGGAGGGTCAGTGCTGAGGGAGCGGGCACTGTCGGAGTGTCAGTGCTGAGGGAGTGGGCACTGTCGGAGTGTCAGTGCTGAGGGAGCGGGCACTGTCGGAGGGTCAGTGCAGAGGGAGCGCCGCACTGTTGGAGGGTCAGTGCTGAGGGAGTGCTGCAATGATGGAGGGTCAGTGCTGAGGGAGCGCCGCACTATCGGAGGGTCAGTGCAGAGGGAGTGGGCACTGTCGCAGGCTCAGTACTGAGGGAGCACCGCCTTGTCGGAGGTTCAGTGCTGCAATGATGGAGGGTCAGTGCGGAGGGAGCGCCGCACTGTCGGAGGGTCAGTGCTGAGGGAGCGCCGCACTGTCGGAGGGTCAGTGCTAAGGGAGAGGTACTGTCAGAGGGTCAGTGCTGAGGGAGCGGGCACTGTCGGAGGGTCAGTGCTGAGGGAGCGCCGCACTGTCGGAGGGTCAGTGCTGAGGGAGTGCTGCAATGATGGAGGGTCAGTGCGGAGGGAGTGCCGCACTATCGGAGGGTCAGTGCAGAGGGAGTGGGCACTGTCGGAGGCTCAGAACTGAGGGAGAACCGCCATGTCGGAGGTTCAGTCCTGCAATGATGGAGGGTCAGTGCTGAGGGAGCGCCAGAATGTCGGAGGGTCAGTGCTGAGGGTGCGGGCACTGTCGGAGGGTCAGTGCTGAGGGAGCGGGCACTTTCGGAAGGTCAGTGCAGAGGGAGCGCCGCACTGTCGGAGGGTCAGTGCTGAGGGAGTGCCGTAATGTCGGAGGGTCATTGCTGAGGGAGCGGGCACTGTTGGTGGGTCAGTGCTGAGGGAGTGCTGCAATGATGGAGGGTCAGTGCGGAGGGAGCGCCGCTTTTTCAGAGGGTCAGTGCTGAGGGAGCGCCGCACTGTCGGAGGGTCAGTGCTGAGGGAGTGGGCACTGTCGGAGGCTCAGTACTGAGGGAGCACTGCCATGTTGGAGGGTCAGTGCTGAGGGAGAGCCGCACTGTTGGAGGGTCCGTGCTGAGGGAGCGGGCACTGTCGGAGGGTCAGTGCTGAGGGAGCGCCGCACTGCCGGAGGGTCAGTGCTGAGGGAGTGCTGTAATGTCGGAGGGTCAGTGCTGAGGGAGCAGACACTGTCGGAGGGTCAGTGATGAGGGAGCGCCGCACTGCCGGAGGGTCAGTGATGAGGGAGCGGGCACTATTGGAGGGTCAGTGCTGAGGGAGCACCACACTCTCGGAGGGTCAGTGCTGAGGGAGTGGGCTCTGTCGCAGGCTCAGTACTGAGGGAGCACCGCCTTGTCGGAGGTTCAGTGCTGCAATGATGGAGGGTCAGTGCGGAGGGAGCGCCGCACTGTCGGAGGGTCAGTGCTGAGGGAGTGCTGCAATGATGGAGGGTCAGTGCTGAGGGAGCGCCGCACTGTCGGAAGGTTAGCGCTGAGGGAGTGGGCACTGTCGGAGGGTCAGTGCTGAGGGAGCGGGCACTGTCGGAGGGTCAGTGCTGAGGGAGTGGGCACTGTCGGAGGGTCAGTGCTGAGGGAGCGGGCACTGTCGGAGGGTCAGTGCTGAGGGAGCGGGCACTGTCGGAGGGTCAGTGCTGCAATGATAGAGGGTCAGTGCGGAGGGAGCGCCGCACTGTCGGAGGGTCAGTGCTGAGAGAGTGGGCACTGTCGGAGGGTCAGTGCTAAGGGAGAGGCACTGTCAGAGGGTCAGTGCTGAGGGAGCGGGCACTGTCGGAGGGTCAGTGCTGAGGGAGCGCCGCACTGTCGGAGGGTCAGTGCTGAGGGAGTGCTGCAATGATGGAGGGTCAGTGCAGAGGGAGCGCCGCACTATCGGAGGGTCAGTGCAGAGGGAGTGGGCACTGTCGGAGGCTCAGTACTAAGGGAGCGCCGGCATGTCGGAGGTTCAGTGCTGCAATGATGGAGGGTCAGTGCGGAGGGAGTGCCGTAATGTCGGAGGGTCAGTGCTCTGGCAGCGCCGCACTGTCGGAGGGTCAGTGCTGAGGGAGTGGGCACTGTCGGAGGCTCAGTACTGAGGGAGAACCGCCATGTCGGAGGTTCAGTCCTGCAATGATGGAGGGTCAGTGCTGAGGGAGCGCCAGAATGTCGGAGGGTCAGTGCTGAGGGAGCGGGCACTGTCGGAGGGTCAGTGCTGAGGGAGCGGGCACTTTCGGAAGGTCAGTGCTGAGGGAGCGCCGCACTGTCGGAGGGTCAGTGCTGAGGGAGTGCCGTAATGTCGGAGGGTCATTGCTGAGGGAGCGGGCACTGTTGGTGGGTCAGTGCTGAGGGAGTGATCACTGTCGGAGGATCAGTGCTGAGGGAGCGCTACAATGTTGTAGGGTCAGTGCTGAGGGAGTGCCGTGATGTCGGAGGGTCAGTGCTGAGGGAGCGGGCACTGTTGGTGGGTCAGTGCTGAGGGAGTGCTGCAATGATGGAGGGTCAGTGCGGAGGGAGCGCCGCTTTTTCAGAGGGTCAGTGCTGAGGGAGCGCCGCACTGTCGGAGGGTCAGTGCTGAGGGAGTGGGCACTGTCGGAGGCTCAGTACTGAGGGAGCACTGCCATGTTGGAGGGTCAGTGCTGAGGGAGAGCCGCACTGTTGGAGGGTCCGTGCTGAGGGAGCGGGCACTGTCAGAGGGTCAGTGATGAGGGAGCGCCGCACTGCCGGAGGGTCAGTGCTGAGGGAGTGCTGTAATGTCGGAGGGTCAGTGCTGAGGGAGCGGACACTGTCGGAGGGTCAGTGATGAGGGAGCGGGCACTATTGGAGGGTCAGTGCTGAGGGAGCACCGCACTCTCGGAGGGTCAGTGCTGAGGGAGTGGGCACTGTCGGAGGCTCAGTACTAAGGGATCGCCGCCATGTCGGAGGTTCAGTGCTGCAATGATGGAGGGTCAGTGCGGAGGGAGTGCCGCACTTTCGGAGGGTCAGTGCAGAGGGAGTGGGCACTGTCGGAGGGTCCGTGCTGAGGGAGTGCCGCACTGTTGGAGGGTCAGTGCTGTGGGAGTGCTGCACTGTTGGAGGGTCAGTGCGGAGGGTCAATGCGGAGGGAGCGCCGCACTGTCGGAGGGTGAGTGCTGAGGGGGTGTGCACTGTTGGAAGGTCAGTATTGAGGGAGCGGGCAGTATCGAAGGGTCAGTGCTGAGGGAGCGCCGCACTGTCGGAGGGTCAGTGCTGAGGGAGTGCTGTAATGTCGGAGGGTCAGTGCTGAGGGAGTGCCGCACTGTCGGAGGGTCAGTGCTGAGGGATTGCTGCACTGTCGGAGGGTCAGCGCTGAGGGAGTGATCACTGTCGGAGGGTCAGTTCTGAGCGAGCGCTGCACTGTCGGAGGGTCAGTGCGGAGGGAGCGGGCACTGTCGGAGGGTTAGTGCTGAGGGAGCGGGCACTGTGGGAGGGTCAGTGCTGAGGGAGTAGGCACTGTCGGAAGGTCAGTATTGAGGGAGCTGGCACTATCGGAGGGTCAGTGCTGAGGGAGCGCCACACTATCGGAGGGTCAGTGCGGAGGGAGCGGGCAGTATCGGAGGGTCAGTACAGAGGGAGCACCGCACTGTCGGAGGTTCAGTGCTGATGGAGTGCTGCACTGTTGGAGGGTCAGTGCTGAGGGAGTGCTGCACTGTTGGAGGGTCAGTGCGGAGGGAGTGCTGCACTGTTGGAGAGTCAGTGCGGAGGGTCAGTGCAGTGGGAGCGCCGCACTGTCGGAGGGTCACTGCGGTGGGAGCGCTGCACTGCCAGATGGTCAGTGCTTTGGGAGTGCTGCACTGTCGGAGAGTGAGTGCTGAGGGGGTGGGCACTATCGGAGGGTCAGTGCTGAGGGAGTGCTGTAATGTCGGAGGGTCAGTGCTGAGGGAGCGCCGCACTGTCGGATGGTTAGCGCTGAGGGAGTGGGCACTGTCGGAGGGTCAGTGCTGAGGGAGCGCCACAATGTCGGAGGGTCACTGCTGAGGGAGCGGGCACTGTCGGAGGGTCAGTGCTGAGGGAGTGGGCACTGTCGGAGGGTCAGTGCTGAGGGAGCGGGCACTGTCGGAGGGTCAGTGCTGAGGGAGCGGGCACTGTCGGAGGGTCAGTGCTGAGCGAGTGGGCACTGTCGGAGTGTCAGTGCTGAGGGAGCGGGCACTGTCGGAGGGTCAGTGCAGAGGGAGCGCCGCACTGTCGGAGGGTCAGTGCTGAGGGAGTGGGCACTGTCGGAGTGTCAGTGCTGAGGGAGTGGGCACTGTCGCAGGCTCAGTACTGAGGGAGCACCGCCTAGTCGGAGGTTCAGTGCTGCAATGATGGAGGGTCAGTGCTGAGGGAGTGGGCACTGTCAGAGGGTCAGTGCTAAGGGAGAGGCACTGTCAGAGGGTCAGTGCTGAGGGAGCGGGCACTGTCGGAGGGTCCGTGCTGAGGGAGTGGCGCGCTGTCGGAGGGTCAGTACTGAGGGAGTGGGCACTGTCGGAGGGTCAGTGCTGAGGGAGTGATCACTGTCAGAGGGTCAGTGCTGAGCGAGCGCTGCAATGATGGAGGGTCAGTGCGGAGGGAGCGCCGCACTGTCGGAGGGTCAGTACTGAGCGAGCACTGCACTGTCGGAGGGTCAGTGTTGAGGGAGCGCCGCAATGTCGGAGGGTCAGTGCTGAGGGAGCGGGCACTGTCGGAAGGTCAGTGCTGAGGGAGCGCCGCACTGTTGGAGGGTCAGTGCAGAGGGAGTGCCGTGATGTCGGAGGGTCAGTGCTGAGGGAGAGGGCACTGTTGGAGGGTCAGTGCTGAGGGAGCGGGCACTGTCGGAGGGTCAGTGCTGAGGGAGCGGGCACTGTCGGAGGGTCAGTGCTGAGGGAGTGCTGCAATGATGGAGGGTCAGTGCTGAGGGAGCGCCGCACTGTCGGAGGGTCAGTGCTGAGGGAGTGGGCACTGTCGGAGGGTCAGTGCTGAGGGAGCAGGCACTGTCGGAGGGTCAGTGCTGAGGGAGCGGGCACTGTCGGAGGGTCAGTGCTGAGGGAGCGGGCACTGTCGGAGGGTCAGTGCTGAGGGAGTGGGCACTGTCGGAGGGTCAGTGCTGAGGGAGTGCTGCAATGATGGAGGGTCAGTGCTGAGGGAGCGCCGCACTATCGGAGGGTCAGTGCAGAGGGAGTGGGCACTGTCGCAGGCTCAGTACTGAGGGACCACCGCCTTGTCGGAGGTTCAGTGCTGCAATGATGGAGGGTCAGTGCGGAGGGAGCGCCGCACTGTCGGAGGGTCAGTGCTGAGAGAGTGGGCACTGTCGGAGGGTCAGTGCTAAGGGAGAGGCACTGTCAGACGGTCAGTGCTGAGGGAGCGGGCACTGTCGGAGGGTCAGTGCTGAGGGAGTGGGCACTGTCGGAGGCTCAGTACTGAGGGAGAACCGCCATGTCAGAGGTTCAGTCCTGCAATGATGGAGGGTCAGTGCTGAGGGAGCGCCAGAATGTCGGAGGGTCAGTGCTGAGGGAGCGGGCACTGTCGGAGGGTCAGTGCTGAGGGAGCGGGCACTTTCGGAAGGTCAGTGCTGAGGGAGCGCCGCACTGTCGGAGGGTCAGTGCTGAGGGAGTGCCGTAATGTCGGAGGGTCATTGCTGAGGGAGCGGGCACTGTTGGTGGGTCAGTGCTGAGGGAGTGATCACTGTCAGAGGGTCAGTGCTGAGGGAGCGCCGCACTATCGGAGGGTCAGTGCTGAGGGAGTGCCGTGATGTCGGAGGGTCAGTGCTGAGGGAGCGGGCACTGTTGGTGGGTCAGTCCTTAGGGAGTGCTGCAATGATGGAGGGTCAGTGCTGAGGGAGCGCCGCACTGTCGGAGGCTCAGTACTGAGGGAGCACTGCCATGTTGGAGGGTCAGTGCTGAGGGAGAGCCGCACTGTTGGAGGGTCCGTGCTGAGGGAGTGGTGCGCTGTCGGAGGGTCCGTGCTGAGGGAGTGGCGCGCTGTCGGAGGGTCAGTACTGAGAGAGTGGGCACTGTCGGAGGGTCAGTGCTGAGGGAGTGATCACTGTCCGAGGGTCAGTGCTGAGCGAGCGCTGCAATGATGGAGGGTCAGTGCGGAGGGAGCGCCGCACTGTCGGAGGGTCAGTGTTGAGGGAGCGGGCACTGTCGGAAGGTCAGTGCTGAGGGAGCGGGCACTGTCGGAGGCTCAGTGCTGAGGGAGCGGGCACTGTCGGAGGGTCAGTGCTGAGGGAGCGCCGCACTGTTGGAGGGTCAGTGCTGAGGGAGCGGGCACTGTCGGAGGGTCAGTGCAGAGGGAGTGGGCACTGTCGGAGGTTCAGTACTGAGGGAGCACCGCCTTGTCGGAGGTTCAGTGCTGCAATGATGGAGGGTCAGTGCGGAGGGAGCGCCGCACTGTCGGAGGGTCAGTGCTGAGGGAGAGGTACTGTCGGAGGGTCAGTGCTGAGGGAGCGGGCACTGTCGGAGGGTCAGTGCTGAGGGAGCGCCGCACTGTCGGATGGTTAGTGCTGAGGGAGTGGGCACTGTCGGTGGGTCAGTGCTGAGGGAGTGCTGTAATGTCGGAGGGTCAGTGCTGAGGGAGCGCCACAATGTCGGAGGGTCAGTGCTGAGGGAGCGGGCACTGTCGGAGGGTCAGTGCTGAGGGAGAGCGCACTGTCGGAGGGTCAGTGCTGAGGGAGCGGGCACTATCGGAGGGTCAGTGCTCTGGGAGCGGGCACTGTCGGAGGGTCAGTGCTGAGGGAGTGCTGTAATGTCGGAGGGTCAGTGCTGAGGGAGCGCCGCACTGTCGGATGGTTAGCGCTGAGGGAGTGGGCACTGTCGGAGGGTCAGTGCTGAGGGAGCGCCACAATGTCGGATGGTCAGTGTTGAGGGAGTGGGCACTGTCGGATTGTCAGTGCTGAGGGAGCGGGCACTGTCGGAGGGTCAGTGCTGAGGGAGCGGGCACTGTCGGAGTGTCAGTGCTGAGGGAGTGGGCACTGTCGGAGGGTCAATGCTGAGGGAGCGCCACAATGTCGGATGGTCAGTGCTGAGGGAGCGGGCACTGTCGGAGGGTCAGTGCTGAGGGAGCGGGCACTGTCGGAGGGTCAGTGCTGAGGGAGCGGGCACTGACGGAGTGTCAGTGCTGAGGGAGCGGCACTGTCGGAGGGTCAGTGCTGAGGGAGCGCTGCACTGTTGGAGGGTCAGTGCAGAGGGAGCGGGCACTGTTGGAGGGTCAGTGCTGTGGGAGCGGGCACTGTCGGAAGGTCAGTGCTGAGGGAGCGCCGCATTGTCGGAGGGTCAGTGCTGAGGGAGTGCTGCAATGATGGAGGGCCAGTGCGGAGGGAGCGCCGCGTTTTCGGAGGGTCAGTGCAGAGGGAGTGCCGTAATGTCGGAGGGTGAGTGCTGAGGGAGCGGGCACTGTCAGAGGGTCAGTGCTGAGGGACCGGGCACTGTCGGAGGGTCAGTGCGGAGGGAGAGGGCACTGTCGGAGGGTCAGTGCAGAGGGAGTGGGCACTGTCGGAGGGTCAGTGCTGAGGGAGAGGTACTGTCGGAGGGTCAGTGCTGAGGGAGCGGGCACTGTCGGAGGGTCAGTGCTGAGGGAGTGCTGCAATGATGGAGGGTCAGTGCGGAGGGAGCGCCGCGTTTTCGGAGGGTCAGTGCAGAGGGAGTGCCGTAATGTCGGAGGGTGAGTGCTGAGGGAGCGGGCACTGTCAGAGGGTCAGTGCTGAGGGAGCGCCGCACTGTCGGAGGGTCAGTGCTGAGGGAGTGGGCACTGTCGGAGGCTCAGTACTGAGGGAGCGGCACTGTCAGAGGGTCAGTGATGAGGAAGCGCCGCACTGTTGTATCGTCAGTGCAGAGGGAGCGGGCACTGTCGGAGGGTCAGTGCTGAGGGAGTGGGCACTGTCGGAGGGTCAGTGCTGAGGGAGTGGGCACTGTCGGAGGCTCAGTACTGAGGGAGAACCGCCATGTCGGACGTTCAGTGCTGCAATGATGGAGGGTCAGTGCTGAGGGAGTGCTGTAATGTCGGAGGGTCAATGCTGAGGGAGCGGGCACTGTCGGAGGGTCAGTGCTGAGGGAGCGGGCACTGTTGGTGGGTCAGTGCGGAGGGAGCGCCGCGTTTTCGGAGGGTCAGTGCAGAGGGAGTGCCGTAATGTCGGAGGGTGAGTGCTGAGGGAGCGGGCACTGTCAGAGGGTCAGTGCTGAGGGAGCGGGCACTGTCGGAGGGTCAGTGCTGAGGGAAAGGGCACTGTCGGAGGGTCAGTGCTGAGGGAGTGGGCACTGTCGGAGGTTGAGTACTGAGGGACCACCGCCTTGTCGGAGGTTCAGTGCTGCAATGATGGAGGGTGAGTGCGGAGGGAGCGCCGCACTGTCGGAGGGTCAGTGCAGAGGGGTTGGGCACTGTCGGAGGGTCAGTGCTGAGGGAGAGGTACTGTCGGAGGGTCAGTGCTGAGGGAGCGGGCACTGTCGGAGGGTCAGTGCTGAGGGAGTGCTGCGATGATGGAGGGTCAGTGCGGAGGGAGCGCCGCGTTTTCGGAGGGTCAGTGCAGAGGGAGTGCCGTAATGTCGGAGGGTGAGTGCTGAGGGAGCGGGCACTGTCGGAGGGTCAGTGCTGAGGGAGTGGGCACTGTCGGAGGGTCAGTGCTGAGGGAGTGCTGCGATGATGGAGGGTCAGTGCGGAGGGAGCGCCGCGTTTTCGGAGGGTCAGTGCAGAGGGAGTGCCGTAATGTCGGAGGGTGAGTGCTGAGGGAGCGCCGCACTGTCGGAGGGTCAGTGCTGAGGGAGTGGGCACTGTCGGAGGCTCAGTTCTGAGGGAGCACTGCCATGTTGGAGGGTCAGTGCTGAGGGAGCGCCGCACTGTTGGAGGGTCCGTGCTGAGGGAGTGGCGCGCTGTCCGAGGGTCTGTGCTGAGGGAGTGGCGCGCTGTCGGAGGGTCAGCACTGAGGGAGTGGGCACTGTCGGAGGGTCAGTGCAGAGGGAGTGCCGTGATGTCGGAGGGTCAGTGCTGAGGGAGCGGGCACTGTTGGTGGGTCAGTGCTGAGGGAGCGCCGCACTGTTGGAGGGTCAGTGCTGAGGGAGTGCTGCAATGATGGAGGGGCAGTGCGGAGAGAGCGCCGCGTTTTCGGAGGGTCAGTGCAGAGGGAGTGCCGTAATGTCGGAGGGTGAGTGCTGAGGGAGCAGGCACTGTCAGAGGGTCAGTGCTGAGGGAGGGGGCACTGTCGGAGGCTCAGTACTGAGGCAGAACCGCCATGTCGGAGGTTCAGTGCTGCAATGATGGAGGGTCAGTGCTGAGGGAGCGCCAGAATGTCGGAGGGTCAGTGCTGAGGGAGCGGGCACTGTCGGAGGGTCAGTGCTGAGGGAGCGCCGCACTATTGGAGGGTCAGTGCAGAGGGAGTCCCGTGATGTCGGAGGGTCAGTGCTGAGGGAGCGGGCGCTGTTGGTCAGTGCTGAGGGAGCGTGGCACTGTCGGAGGAACAGTGCTGAGGGAGTGCTGCAATGATGGAGGGGCAGTGTGGAGGGAGCGCCGCGTTTTCGGAGGGTCAGTGCAGAGGGAGTGCCGTAATGTCGGAGGGTGAGTGGTGAGGGAGCGGGCACTGTCTGACGGTCAGTGCTGAGGGAGCGCCGCACTGTCGGAGGGTCAGTGCTGAGGGAGTGGGCACTGTCGGAGGCTCAGTACTGAGGGAGCACTGCCATGTTGGAGGGTCAGTGCTGAGGGAGTGCTGCAATGATGGAGGGTCAGTGCTGAGGGAGCGGGCACTGTCGGAGGGTCAGCACTGAGGGAGTGGGCACTGTCGGAGGCTCAGTACTGAGGGAGAACCGCCATGTCGGAGGTTCAGTGCTGCAATGATGGAGGGTCAGTGCTGAGGGAGCGGGCACTGTCGGAAGGTCAGTGCTGAGGGAGCGCCGTAATGTCGGAGGGTCAGTGCTGAGGGAGTGGGCACTGTTGGTGGGTCAGTGCTGAGGGAGCGCCGCACTGTCGGAGGGTCAGTGCTGAGGGAGTGGGCACTGTTGGTGGGTCAGTGCTGAGGGAGCGCCGCACTGTCGGAGGGCCAGTGCTGAGCGAGAGGCACTGTCGGAGGGTGAGTGCTGAGAGAGTGGGCACTGGCGGAGGGTCAGTGCTGAGGGAGAGGCACTGTCAGAGGGTCAGTGCTGAGGGAGCGGGCACTGTCGGAGGGTCAGTGCTGAGGGAGTGCTGCAATGATGGAGGGTCAGTGCAGAGGGAGCGGGCACTGTCGGAAGGTCAGTGCTGAGGGAGTGCTGCAATGATGGATGGTCAGTGCAGAGGGAGCGGGCACTGTCGGAGGGTCAGTGCTGTGGCAGCGCCGCACTGTCGGAGGGTCAGTGCTGAGGGAGTGGGCACTGTCGGAGGCTCAGTACTGAGGCAGAAACGCCATGTCGGAGGTTCAGTGCTGCAATGATGGAGGGTCAGTGCTGAGGGAGCGCCAGAATGTCGGAGGGTCAGTGCTGAGGGAGCGGGCACTGTCGGAGGGTCAGTGCTGAGGGAGTGGGCACTGTCGGAAGGTCAGTGCTGAGGGAGAGCCGCACTGTTGGTGGGTCAGTGCTGAGGGAGCGCTGCACTGTCTGAGGGTCAGTGCTGCAATGATGGAGGGTCAGTGCGGAGGGAGCGCCGCGTTTTCGGAGGGTCAGTGCAGAGGGAGTGCCGTAATGTCGGAGGGTGAGTGCTGAGGGAGCGGGCACTGTCAGAGGGTCAGTGCTGAGGGAGCGCCGCACTGTCGGAGGGTCAGTGCTGAGGGAGTGGGCACTGTCGGAGGCTCAGTACTGAGGGAGCACTGCCATGTTGGAGGGTCAGTGCTGAGGGAGCGCCGCACTGTTGGAGGGTCCGTGGTGAGGGAGTGGCGCACTGTGCGAGGGTCTGTGCTGAGGGAGTGGCGCGCTGTCGGAGGGTCAGCACTGAGGGAGTGGGCACTGTCGGAGGGTCAGTGCAGAGGGAGTGCCGTGATGTCGGAGGGTCAGTGCTGAGGGAGCGGGCACTGTTGGTGGGTCAGTGCTGAGGGAGCGGGCACTGTCGGAGGGTCAGTGCTGAGGGAGCGGGTACTGTCGGAGGGTCAGTGCTGAGGGAGCGCCGCACTGTCGGAGGGTCAGTGCTGAGGGAGTGCTGCAATGATGGAGGGGCAGTGCGGAGGGAGCGCCGCGTTTTCGGAGGGTCAGTGCAGAGGGAGTGCCGTGATGTCGGAGGGTCAGTGCTGAGGGAGCGGGCACTGTTGGAGGGTCAGTGCTGAGGGAGCGGGCACTGTCGGAGGGTCAGTGCTGAGGGAGCGGGCACTGTCGGAGGGTCAGTGCTGAGGGAGCGCCGCACTGTCGTAGGGTCAGTGCTGAGGGAGCGCCGCACTGTCGGAGGATCAGTGCTGAGGGAGCGCCGCACTGTCGGAGGGTCAGTGCTGAGGGAGCGCCGCACTGTCGGAGGGTCAGTGCTGAGGGAGCGGGCACTGTCAGAGGGTCAGTGCTGAGGGAGCGGGCACTGTCGGAAGGTCAGTGCTGAGGGAGCGCCGCACTGTCGGAGGGTCAGTGCTGAGGGAGCGGGCACTGTCAGCGGGTCAGTGCTGAGGGAGCGGGCACTGTCGGAGGGTCAGTGCTGAGGGAGCGCCGCACTGTCGGAGGGTCAGTGCTGAGGGAGCGGGCACTGTCAGAGGGTCAGTGCTGAGGGAGCGGGCACTGTCGGAAGGTCAGTGCTGAGGGAGCGCCGCACTGTTGGAGGGTCAGTGCAGAGGGAGTGCCGTGATGTCGGAGGGTCAGTGCTGAGGGGGCGGGGACTGTTGGTGGGTCAGTGCTGAGGGAGCGCCGCACTGTCGGAGGGTCAGTGCTGAGGGAGTGCTGCAATGATGGAGGGCCAGTGCGGAGGGAGCGCCGCGTTTTCGGAGGGTCAGTGCAGAGGGAGTGCCGTAATGTCGGAGGGTCAGTGCTGAGGGAGCGGGCACTGTCAGAGGGTCAGTGCTGAGGGAGCGCCGCACTGTCGGAGGGTCAGTGCTGAGGGAGCGCCGCACTGTCGGAGGGTCAGTGATGAGGGAGTGGGCACTGTCGGAGGGTCAGTACTGAGGGAGCACTGCCATGTTGGAGGGTCAGTGCTGAGGGAGCGCCGCCCTGTCGGAGGGTCAGTGCTGAGGGAGTGCTGCAATGATGGAGGGTCAGTGCAGAGGGAGCGGGCACTGTCGGAGGGTCAGTGCTGTGGCAGCGCTGCACTGTCGGAGGGTCAGTGCTGAGGGAGTGGGCACTGTCGGAGGCTCAGTACTGAGGGAGCACTGCCATGTTGGAGGGTCAGTGCTGAGGGAGCGCCGCCCTGTCGGAGGGTCAGTGCTGAGGGAGTGCTGCAATGATGGAGGGTCAGTGCAGAGGGAGCGGGCACTGTCAGAGGGTCAGTGCTGAGGGAGCGCCGCACTGTCGGAGGGTCAGTGCTGAGGGAGCGGGCACTGTCGGAGAATCAGTGCTGAGGGAGCGGGCACTGTCGGAAGGTCAGTGCTGAGGGAGCGCCGTAATGTCGGAGGGTCAGTGCTGAGGGAGCGCCGTAATGTCGGAGGGTCAGTGCTGAGGGAGTGGGCACTGTTGGTGGGTCAGTGCTGAGGGAGCGCCGCACTGTCGGAGGGTCAGTGCTGAGGGAGAGGCACTGTCGGAGGGTCAGTGCTGAGAGAGTGGGCACTGTCAGAGGGTCAGTGCTAAGGGAGCGGGCACTGTCGGAGGGTCAGTGCTGAGGGAGCGCCGCACTGTCGGAGGGTCCGTGCTGAGGGAGTGCTGCAATGATGGAGGGTCGGTGCAGAGGGAGCGGGCACTGTCGGAGGGTCAGTGCTGAGGGAGTGCTGCAATGATGGAGGGTCAGTGCAGAGGGAGCGGGCACTGTCGGAGGGTCAGTGCTGTGGCAGCGCCGCACTTTCGGAGGGTCAGTGCTGAGGGAGTGGGCACTGTCGGAGGCTCAGTACTGAGGCAGAACCGCCATGTCGGAGGTTCAGTGCTGCAATGATGGAGGGTCAGTGCTGAGGGAGCGGCAGAATGTCGGAGGGTCAGTGCTGAGGGAGCGGGCACTGTCGGAGGGTCAGTGCTGAGGGAGCGGGCACTGTCGGAAGGTCAGTGCTGAGGGAGCGCCGCACTGTTGGAGGGTCAGTGCTGAGGGAGTGCTGCAATGATGGAGGGTCAGTGCGGAGGGAGCGCCGCGTTTTCGTAGGGTCAGTGCAGAGGGAGTGCCGTAATGTCGGAGGGTGAGTGCTGAGGGAGCGGGCACTGTCAGAGGGTCAGTGCTGAGGGAGCGCCGCACTGTCGGAGGGTCAGTGCTGAGGGAGTGGGCACTGTCGGAGGCTCAGTACTGAGGGAGCACTGCCATGTTGGAGGGTCAGTGCTGAGGGAGCGCCGCACTGTTGGAGGGTCCGTGCTGAGGGAGTGGCGCGCTGTCCGAGGGTCTGTGCTGAGGGAGAGGCGCACTGTCGGAGGGTCAGCACTGAGGGAGTGGGCACTGTCGGAGGGTCAGTGCTGAGGGTGTGATCACTGTCAGAGGGTCAGTGCTGAGCGAGCGCTGCAATGATGGAGGGTCAGTGCGGAGGGAGAGCCGCGCTGTCGGAGGGTCCGTGCTGAGGGAGTGGCGCGCTGTCGGAGGGTCAGTACTGAGGGAGTGGGCACTGTCGGAGGGTCAGTGCTGAGGGAGTGATCACTGTCAGAGGGTCAGTGCTGAGCGAGCGCTGCAATGATGGAGGGTCCGTGCGGAGGGAGCGCCGCGCTGTCGGAGGGTCCGTGCTGAGGGAGTGGCGCGCTGTCGGAGGGTCAGTACTGAGGGAGTGGGCACTGTCGGAGGGTCAGTGCTGAGGGAGTGATCACTGTCAGAGGGTCATTGCTGAGCGAGCACTGCAATGATGGAGGGTCAGTGCTGAGGGAGTGGGCACTGTCGGAGGGTCAGTACTGAGGGAGAACCGCCATGTCGGAGGTTCAGTGCTGCAATGATGGAGGGTCAGTGCTGAGGGAGCGGGCACTGTTGGTGGGTCAGTGCTGAGGGAGCGCCGCCCTGTCGGAGGGTCAGTGCTGAGGGAGCGCCGCACTGTTGGAGGGTCCATGCTGAGGGAGTGGCGCGCTGTCGGAGGGTCAGTACTGAGGGAGTGGGCACTGTCGGAGGGTCAGTGCTGAGGGAGTGATCACTGTCAGAGGGTCAGTGCTGAGCGAGCGCTGCAATGATGGAGGGTCAGTGCGGAGGGAGCGCCGCACTGTCGGAGGGTCAGTTCTGAGCGAGCACTGCACTGTCGGAGGGTCAGTGCTGAGGGAGTGGGCACTGTCGGAGGGTCAGTTCTGAGGGAGCACTGCACTGTCGGAGGGTCAGTGCTGAGGGAGCGTGCACTGTCGGAGGGTCAGTTCTGAGGGAGCGCTGCACTGTTGGAGGGTCAGTGCTAAGGGAGCGGGCACTTTCGGAGGGTCAGTGCTGAGGGAGCGCCGCACTGTCGGAGAGTCAGTGCTGAGGGAGTGCCCTAATGTCGGAGGGTCATTGCTGAGGGAGTAGGCACTGTCGGAGGGTCAGTGCTGAGGGAGCGGGCACTGTCGGAGGGTCAGTGCTGAGGGAGTGCTGCACTGTTGGAGGGTCAGTGCGGAGGGTCAGTGCAGAGGGAGCGCCGCACTGTCGGAGGGTCACTGCGGTGGGAGCGCCGCACTGTCAGATGGTCAGTGCTTAGGGAGTGCTGCACTATCGGACAGTGAGTGCTGAGGGGGTGGGCACTATCGGAGGGTCAGTGCTGAGGGAGTGCCGTAATGTCGGAGGGTCAGTGCTGAGGGAGCGCCGCACTGTCGGATGGTTAGCGCTGAGGGAGTGGGCACTGTCGGAGGGTCAGTGCTGAGGAAGTGATCACTGTCAGAGGGTCAGTGCTGAGCGAGTGCTGCACTGTCGGAGGGTCAGTGCTGAGGGAGCGGGCACTGTCGGAGGGTCAGTGCTGAGGGAGAGGGCACTGTCGGAAGGTCAGTGCTGAGGGAGCGGGCACTGTCGGAGGGTCAGTGCTGCAATGATGGAGGGTCAGTGCGGAGGGAGCGCCGCACTGTCGGAGGGTCAGTGCTGAGGGAGTGGGCACTGTCGGAGGGTCAGTGCTGAGGGAGAGGTACTGTCGGAGGGTCAGTGCAGAGGGAGTGCTGTAATGTCGGAGGGTGAGTGCTGAGGGAGCGGGCACTGTCGGAGGGTCAGTGCTGAGGGAGCGGGCACTGTCGGAGAATCAGTGCTGAGGGAGCGGGCACTGTCGGAAGGTCAGTGCTGAGGGAGCGCCGTAATGTCGGAGGGTCAGTGCTGAGGGAGTGGGCACTGTTGGTGGGTCAGTGCTGAGGGAGCGCCGCACTGTCGGAGGGTCAGTGCTGAGGGAGAGGCACTGTCGGAGGGTCAGTGCTGAGAGAGTGGGCACTGTCGGAGGGTCAGTGCTGAGGGAGCGCCGCACTGTCGGAGGGTCCGTGCTGAGGGAGTGCTGCAATGATGGAGGGTCGGTGCAGAGGGAGCGGGCACTGTCGGAGGGTCAGTGCTGAGGGAGTGCTGCAATGATGGAGGGTCAGTGCAGAGGGAGCGGGCACTGTCGGAGGGTCAGTGCTGTGGCAGCGCCGCACTTTCGGAGGGTCAGTGCTGAGGGAGTGGGCACTGTCGGAGGCTCAGTACTGAGGCAGAACCGCCATGTCGGAGGTTCAGTGCTGCAATGATGGAGGGTCAGTGCTGAGGGAGCGGCAGAATGTCGGAGGGTCAGTGCTGAGGGAGCGGGCACTGTCGGAAGGTCAGTGCTGAGGGAGCGCCGCACTGTTGGAGGGTCAGTGCTGAGGGAGTGCTGCAATGATGGAGGGTCAGTGCGGAGGGAGCGCCGCGTTTTCGTAGGGTCAGTGCAGAGGGAGTGCCGTAATGTCGGAGGGTGAGTGCTGAGGGAGCGGGCACTGTCAGAGGGTCAGTGCTGAGGGAGCGCCGCACTGTCGGAGGGTCAGTGCTGAGGGAGTGGGCACTGTCGGAGGCTCAGTACTGAGGGAGCACTGCCATGTTGGAGGGTCAGTGCTGAGGGAGCGCCGCACTGTTGGAGGGTCCGTGCTGAGGGAGTGGCGCGCTGTCCGAGGGTCTGTGCTGAGGGAGAGGCGCACTGTCGGAGGGTCAGCACTGAGGGAGCGGGCACTGTCGGAGGGTCAGTGCTGAGGGAGTGGGCACTGTCGGAGGGTCAGTGCTGAGGGAGTGGGCACTGTCGGAGGCTCAGTACTGAGGGAGAACCGCCATGTCGGAGGTTCAGTGCTGCAATGATGGAGGGTCAGTGCTGAGGGAGGGGGCACTTTCGAAGGGTCAGTGCTGAGGGAGCGGGCACTGTTGGTGGGTCAGTGCTGAGGGAGCGCCACACTGTCGGAGGGTCAGTGCTGAGGGAGTGCTGCAACGATGGAGGGTCAGTGCGGAGGGAGCGCCGCTTTTTCAGAGGGTCAGTGCTGAGGGAGTGGGCACTGTCGGAGGCTCAGTACTGATGGAGCACTGCCATGTTGGAGGGTCAGTGCTTAGGGAGCGCCGCACTGTTGGAGGGTCCATGCTGAGGGAGTGGCGCACTGTCGGAGGGTCCGTGCTGAGGGAGTGGCGCGCTGTCGGAGGGTCAGTACTGAGGGAGTGGGCACTGTCGGAGGGTCAGTGCTGAGGGAGTGATCACTGTCAGAGGGTCAGTGCTGAGCGAGCGCTGCAATGATGGAGGGTCAGTGCGGAGGGAGAGCCGCACTGTCGGAGGGTCAGTTCTGAGCGAGCACTGCACTGTCGGAGGGTCAGTGCTGAGGGAGTGGGCACTGTCGGAGGGTCAGTTCTGAGGGAGCGCTGCACTGTCGGAGGGTCAGTGCTGAGGGAGCGTGCACTGTCGGAGGGTCAGTTCTGAGGGATCGCTGCATTGTTGGAGGGTCAGTGCTAAGGGAGCGGGCACTTTCGGAGGGTCAGTTCTGAGGGAGCGCTGCACTGTCGGAGGGTCAGTGCTGAGGGAGCGTGCACTGTCGGAGGGTCAGTTCTGAGGGAGTGCTGTAATGTCGGAGGGTGAGTGCTGAGGGAGCGGGCACTGTCGGAGGGTCAGTGCTGAGGGAGAGGGCACTGTCGGAAGGTCAGTGCTGAGGGAGCGGGCACTGTCGGAGGGTCAGTGCTGCAATGATGGAGGGTCAGTGCGGAGGGAGCGCCGCACTGTCGGAGGGTCAGTGCTGAGGGAGTGGGCACTGTCGGAGGGTCAGTGCTGAGGAAGAGGTACTGTCGGAGGGTCAGTGCAGAGGGAGTGCTGTAATGTCGGAGGGTGAGTGCTGAGGGAGCGGGCACTGTCTGAGGGTCAGTGCTGAGGGAGCGCCGCACTGTCGGGGGGTCAGTGCTGAGGGAGTGGGCACTGTCGGAGGCTCAGTACTGAGGGAGCACTTCCATGTTGGAGGGTCAGTGCTGAGGGAGTGGCGCGCTGTCGGAGGGTCCGTGCTGAGGGAGTGGCGCGCTGTCGGAAGGTCAGTACTGAGGGAGTGGGCACTGTCGGAGGGTCAGTTCTGAGGGAGCGCCGCACTGTCGGAGGGTCAGTGCTGAGGGAGTGCCGTAATGTCGGAGGGTCATTGCTGAGGGAGGGGGCACTGTATGTGGGTCAGTGCTGAGGGAGTGCCGTAATGTCGGAGGGTCATTGCTGAGGGAGCGGGCACTGTCGGAGGGTCAGTGCTGAGGGAGCGCCGCACTGTCGGAGGGTCAGTGCAGAGGGAGTGCCGTAATGTCGGAGGGTCAGTGCTGAGGGAGCGGGCACTGTCGGAGGGTCAGTGCTGAGGGAGCGGGCACTGTCGGAGGGTCAGTGCTGAGGGAGTGCTGCACAGTTGGAGGGTCAGTGCGGAGGGTCAGTGCATAGGGAGCGCTGCACTGTCAGATGGTCAGTGCTTAGGGAGTGCTGCACTATCGGACAGTGAGTGCTGAGGGGGTGGGCACTATCGGAGGGTCAGTGCTGAGGGAGTGCTGTAATGTCGGAGGGTCAGTGCTGAGGGAGAGGGCACTGTCGGAGGCTCAGTACTGAGGGAGAACCGCCATGTCGGAGGTTCAGTGCTGCAATGATGGAAGGTCAGTGCTGAGGGAGCGGGCACTGTCGGAAGGTCAGTGCTGAGGGAGCGCCGTAATGTCGGAGGATCAGTGCTGAGGGAGCGGGCACTGTTGGAGGGTCAGTGCTGAGGGAGTGGGCACTGTCGGAGGGTCAGTGCAGAGGGAGTGGGCACTGTCGGAGGTTCAGTACTGAGGGAGCACCGCCTTGTCGGAGGTTCAGTGCTGCAATGTTGGAGGGCCAGTGCGGAGGGAGCGCCGCACTGTCGGAGGGTCAGTGCTGAGGGAGTGGGCACTGTCGGAGGGTCAGTGCTGAGGGAGAGGTACTGTCGGAGGGTCAGTGCTGAGGGAGCGGGCACTGTCGGAGGGTCAGTGATGAGGGAGCGGGCACTGTCGGACGGTCAGTGCTGAGGGAGCGGGCACTGTCGGAGGGTCAGTGCTGTGGCAGCGCCGCACTGTCGGAGGGTCAGTGCTGAGGGAGTGGGCACTGTCGGAGGGTCAGTACTGAGGGTGAACCGCCATGTCGGAGGTTCAGTGCTGCAATGATGGAGAGTCAGTGCTGAGGGAGCGCCAGAATGTCGGAGGGTCAGTGCTGAGGGAGCGGGCACTGTCGGAAGGTCAGTGCTGAGGGAGAGGGCACTGTTGGTGGGTCAGTGCTGAGGGAGCGCCGCACTGTCGGAGGGTCAGTGCTGAGGGAGAGGCACTGTCGGAGGGTCAGTGCTGAGGGAGAGGCACTGTCAGAGGGTCAGTGCTGAGGGAGCGGGCACTGTCGGAGGGTCAGTGCTGAGGGAGTGGGCACTGTCGGAGGGTCAGTGCTGTGGCAGCGCCGCACTGTCGGAGGGTCAGTGCTGAGGGAGAGGGCACTGTTGGTGGGTCAGTGCTGAGGGAGCGCCGCACTGTCGGAGGGTCAGTGCTGAGGGAGCGGGCACTGTCGGAGGGTCAGTGCTGAGGGAGCGGGCACTGTCGGACGGTCAGTGCTGAGGGAGCGCCGCACTGTTGGAGGGTCAGTGCAGAGGGAGTGCCGTGATGTCGGAGGGTCAGTGCTGAGGGCGCGGGCACTGTTGGTGGGTCAGTGCTGAGGGAGCGCCGTACTGTCGGAGGGTCAGTGCTGAGGGAGTGCTGCAATGATGGAGGGTCAGAGCGGAGGGAGTGCCGTAATGTCGGAGGGTCAGTGCAGAGGGAGTACCGTAATGTCAGAGGGTCAGTGCTGAGGGAGCAGGCACTGTCAGAGGTTCAGTGCTGAGGGAGCGCCGCACTGTCGGAGGGTCAGTGCTGAGGGAGTGGGCACTGTTGGAGGGTCAGTGCTGAGGGAGACGTACTGTCGGAGGTTCAGTCCTGAGGGACCACCGCCTTGTCGGAGGTTCAGTGCTGCAATGATGGAGGGTCAGTGCGGAGGGAGCGCCGCACTGTCGGAGGGTCAGTGCTCAGGGAGTGGGCACTGTCGGAGGGTCAGTGCTGAGGGAGACGTACTGTCGGAGGGTCAGTGCTGAGGGAGCGGGCACTGTCAGAGGGTCAGTGCTGAGGGAGCGCCGCACTGTCTGAGGGTCAGTGCTGAGGGAGTGCTGCACTGTTGGAGGGTCAGTGCTGAGGGAGCGGGCACTGTCGGAGGGTCAGTGCTGAGGCAGCGCCGCACTGTCGGAGGGTCAGTGCTGAGGGAGTGCTGCAATGATGGAGGGTCAGTGCTGAGGGAGTAGGCACTGTCGGAGGGTCAGTGCTGAGGGAGCGCCGCACTGTCGGAGGGTCAGTGCTGAGGGAGCGGGCACTGTCGGAGGCTCAGTGCTGAGGGTGCGCCGCGCTGTCGGAGGGTCAGTACTGAGGGAGTGCTGCAATGATGGAGGGTGTGTGCGTAGGGAGCGCCGCACTGTCGGAGGGTCAGTTCTGAGCGAGCACTGCACTGTCGGAGGGTCAGTGCTGAGGGAGCGGGCACTGTCGGACGGTCAGTGCTGAGGGAGCGGGCACTGTCGGAGGGTCAGTGCTGAGGGAGCACTGCCATGTTGGATGGTCAGTGCTGAGGGAGCGCCGCACTGTCGGAGGGTCAGTGCTGAGGGAGTGCTGCAATGATGGAGGGTCAGTGCAGAGGGAGCGGGCACTGTCGGAGGGTCAGTGCTGTGGCAGCGCCGCACTGTCGGAGGGTCAGTGCTGAGGGAGTGGGCACTGTCGGAGGCTCAGTACTGAGGGAGAACCGCCATGTCGGAGGTTCAGTGCTGCAATGATGGAGGGTCAGTGCTGAGGGAGCGGGCACTGTCGGAGAATCAGTGCTGAGGGAGCGGGCACTGTCGGAAGGTCAGTGCTGAGGGAGCGCCGTAATGTTGGAGGGTCAGTGCTGAGGGAGTGCCGCACTGTCAGAGGGTCAGTGCTGAGAGAGTGGGCACTGTCGGAGGGTCAGTGCTGAGGGAGAGGCACTGTCAGAGGGTCAGTGCTGAGGGAGCGGGCACTGTCGGAGGGTCAGTGCTGAGGGAACGCCGCACTGTCGGAGGGTCAGTGCTGAGGGAGCGATGCAATGATGGAGGGTCAGTGCAGAGGGAGCGGGCACTGTCGGAGGGTCAGTGCTGAGGGAGTGCTGCAATGATGGAGGGTCAGTGCAGAGGGAGCGGGCACTGTCGGAGGGTCAGTGCTGAGGCAGAACCGCCATGTCGGAGGTTCAGTGCTGCAATGATGGAGGGTCAGTGCTGAGGGAGCGCCAGAATGTCGGAGGGTCAGTGCTGAGGGAGTGGGCACTGTCGGAGGGTCAGAGCTGAGGGAGCGGGCACTGTCGGAAGGTCAGTGCTGAGGGAGCGCCGCACTGTTGGAGGGTCAGTGCAGAGGGAAAGCCGTGATGTCGGAGGGTCAGTGCTGAGGGATCGGGCACTGTTGGTGGGTCAGTGCTGAGGGAGCGCCGCACTGTCGGAGGGTCAGTGCTGAGGGAGTGCTGCAATGATGGAGGGTCAGTGCGGAGGGAGCGCCGCGTTTTCGGAGGGTCAGTGCAGAGGGAGTGCCGTAATGTCGGAGGGTGAGTGCTGAGGGAGTGGGCACTGTCAGAGGGTCAGTGCTGAGGGAGCGCCGCACTGTCGGAGGGTCAGTGCTGAGGGAGCGCCGCACTGTTGGAGGGTCCATGTTGAGGGAGTGGCGCGCTGTCGGAGGGTCCGTGCTGAGGGAGTGGCGCGCTGTCGGAGGGTCAGTACTGAGGGAGTGGGCACTGTCGGAGGGTCAGTGCTGAGGGAGTGATCACTGTCAGAGGGTCAGTGCTGAGCGAGCGCTGCAATGATGGAGGGTCAGTGCGAGGGGAGCGCCACACTGTCGGAGGGTCAGTTCTGAGCGAGCACTGCACTGTCGGAGGGTCAGTGTTGAGGGGGCGGGCACTGTTGGACGGTCAGTGCTGACGGAGCAGGCACTGTCGGAGGGTCAGTTCTGAGGGAGCGCTGCACTGTTGGAGGGTCAGCGCTGAGGGAGCAGGCGCTGTCGGAGGGTCAGTGCTGAGGGAGTGCTGCAATGATGGAGGGTCAGTGCTGAGGGAGCGGGCACTGTCGGAAGGTCAGTGCTGAGGGAGCGCCGTAATGTCGGAGGGTCAGTGCTGAGGGAGTGGGCACTGTTGGTGGGTCAGTGCTGAGGGAGCGCCGCACTGTCGGAGGGTCAGTGCTGAGGGAGTGGGCACTGTCGGAGGGTCAGTGCTGAGGGAGAGGCACTGTCAGAGGGTCAGTGCTGAGGGAGCGGGCACTGTCGGAGGGTCAGTGCTGAGGGAACGCCGCACTGTTGGAGGGTCAGTGCTGAGGGAGCGATGCAATGATGGAGGGTCAGTGCAGAGGGAGCGGGCACTGTCGGAGGGTCAGTGCTGAGGGAGTGCTGCAATGATGGAGGGTCAGTGCAGAGGGAGCGGGCACTGTCGGAGGGTCAGTGCTGTGGCAGCGCCGCACTGTTGGAGGGTCAGTGCTGAGGGAGTGGGCACTGTCGGAGGCTCAGTACTGAGGCAGAACCGCCATGTCGGAGGTTCAGTGCTGCAATGATGGAGGGTCAGTGCTGAGGGAGCGGCAGAATGTCGGAGGGTCAGTGCTGAGGGACCGGGCACTGTTGGAGGGTCAGTGCTGAGGGAGCGGGCACTGTCGGAAGGTCAGTGCTGAGGGAGCGCCGCACTGTTGGAGGGTCAGTGCAGAGGGAAAGACGTGATGTCGGAGGGTCAGTGCTGAGGGAGCGGGCACTGTTGGTGGGTCAGTGCTGAGGGAGCGCCGCACTGTCGGAGGGTCAGTGCTGAGGGAGTGCTGCAATGATGGAGGGTCAGTGCGGAGGGAGCGCCGCGTTTTCGGAGGGTCAGTGCAGAGGGAGTTCCGTAATGTCGGAGGGTGAGTGCTGAGGGAGCGGGCACTGTCAGAGGGTCAGTACTGAGGGAGCACTGCCATGTTGGAGGGTCAGTGCTGAGGGAGTGCTGCAATGATGGAGGGTCAGTGCGGAGGGAGCGCCGCGTTTTCGGAGTGTCAGTGCAGAGGGAGTGCCGTAATGTCGGAGGGTGAGTGCTGAGGGAGCGGGCATTGTCGGAGGGTCAGTGCTGAGGGAGTGGGCACTGTCGGAGGCTCAGTACTGAGGGAGCACTGCCATGTTGGAGGGTCAGTGCTGAGGGAGTGATCACTGTCAGAGGGTCAGTGCTGAGCGAGCGCTGCAATGATGGAGGGTCAGTGCGAGGGGAGCGCCACACTGTCGGAGGGTCAGTTCTGAGCGAGCACTGCACTGTCGGAGGGTCAGTGTTGAGGGAGCGCCGCAATGTCGGAGGGTCAGTGCTGAGGGAGCGGGCACTGTCGGAAGGTCAGTGCTGAGGGAGCGGGCACTGTCGGAGGGTCAGTTCTGAGGGAGCGCTGCACTGTTGGAGGGTCAGCGCTGAGGGAGCAGGCACTGTCGGAGGGTCAGTGCTGAGGGAGCGGGCACTGTCGGAGAATCAGTGCTGAGGGAGCGGGCACTGTCGGAAGGTCAGTGCTGAGGGAGCGCCGTAATGTCGAAGGGTCAGTGCTGAGGGAGTGGGCACTGTTGGTGGGTCAGTGCTGAGGGAGCGCCGCACTGTCGGAGGGCCAGTGCTGAGGGAGAGGCACTGTCGGAGGGTCAGTGCTGAGAGAGTGGGCACTGTCGGAGGGTCAGTGCTGAGGGAGAGGCACTGTCAGAGGGTCAGTGCTGAGGGAGCGGGCACTGTCGGAGGGTCAGTGCTGAGGGAACGCCGCACTGTTGGAGGGTCAGTGCTGAGGGAGTGATGCAATGATGGAGGGTCAGTGCAGAGGGAGCGGGCACTGTCGGAGGGTCAGTGCTGTTGTAGCGCCGCACTGTCGGAGGGTCAGTGCTGAGGGAGTGGGCACTGTCGGAGGCTCAGTACTGAGGCAGAACCGCCATGTCGGAGGTTCAGTGCTGCAATGATGGAGGGTCAGTGCTGAGGGAGCGCCAGAATGTCGGAGGGTCAGTGCTGAGGGAGCGGGCACTGTTGGAGGGTCAGTGCTGAGGGAGCGGGCACTGTCGGAAGGTCAGTGCTGAGGGAGCGCCGCACTGTTGGAGGGTCAGTGCAGAGGGAAAGACGTGATGTCGGAGGGTCAATGCTGAGGGAGCGGGCACTGTTGGTGGGTCAGTGCTGAGGGAGCGCCGCACTGTCGGAGGGTCAGTGCTGAGGGAGTGCTGCAATGATGGAGGGTCAGTGCGGAGGGAGCGCCGCGTTTTCGGAGGGTCAGTGCAGAGGGAGTTCCGTAATGTCGGAGGGTGAGTGCTGAGGGAGCGGGCACTGTCAGAGGGTCAGTACTGAGGGAGCACTGCCATGTTGGAGGGTCAGTGCTGAGGGAGTGCTGCAATGATGGAGGGTCAGTGCGGAGGGAGCGCCGCGTTTTCGGAGGGTCAGTGCAGAGGGAGTTCCGTAATGTCGGAGGGTGAGTGCTGAGGGAGCGGGCACTGTCAGAGGGTCAGTACTGAGGGAGCACTGCAATGATGGAGGGTCAGTGCGGAGGGAGCGCCGCGTTTTCGGAGTGTCAGTGCAGAGGGAGTGCCGTAATGTCGGAGGGTGAGTGCTGAGGGAGCGGGCACTGTCGGAGGGTCAGTGCTGAGGGAGTGGGCACTGTCGGAGGCTCAGTACTGAGGGAGCACTGCCATGTTGGAGGGTCAGTGCTGAGGGAGCGCCGCACTGTTGGAGGGTCCGTGCTGAGGGAGTGGCGCGCTGTCGGAGGGTCCATGCTGAGGGAGTGGCGCGCTGTCGGAGGGTCAGTACTGAGGGAGTGGGCACTGTCGGAGGGTCAGTGCTGAGGGAGTGATCACTGTCAGAGGGTCAGTGCTGAGAGAGCGCTGCAATGATGGAGGGTCAGTGCGGAGGGAGCGCCGCACTGTCGGAGGGTCAGTTCTGAGCGAGCACTGCACTGTCGGAGGGTCAGTGTTGAGGGAGCGGGCACTGTCGGACGGTCAGTGCTGACGGAGCAGGCACTGTCGGAGGGTCACTTCTGAGGGAGCGCTGCACTGTTGGAGGGTCAGTGCGGAGGGAGCGCCGCACTGTCAGATGGTCAGTGCTAAGGGAGTGCTGCACTATCAGACAGTGAGTGCTGAGGGGGTGGGCACTATCGGAGGGTCAGTGCTGAGGGAGTGCCGTAATGTCGGAGGGTCAGTGCTGAGTGAGCGCTACAATGTCGGAGGGTCAGTGCTGAGGGAGCGGGCACTGTCGGAGGGTCAGTGCTGAGGGAGAGGGCATTGTCGGAGGGTCAGCGCTGAGGGAGCGGGCACTGTCGGAGGGTCAGTGCTGAGGGAGCGGGCACTGTCGGAGGGTCAGTGCTGAGGGAGTGATCACTATCAGAGGGTCAGTGCTGAGCGAGCGCTGCACTGTCGGAGGGTCAGTGCTGAGGGAGAGGGCACTGTCGGAGGGTCAGTGCTGAGGGAGCGGGCACTGTCGGAGGGTCAGTGCTGAGGGAGCGCCGCACTGTTGGAGGGTCAGTGCTGAGGGAGCGGGCACTGTTGGAGGGTCAGTGCTGAGGGAGCGGGCACTGTCGGAGGGTCAGTGCAGAGGGAGTGGGCACTGTCGGAGGTTCAGTACTGAGAGAGCACTGCCTTGTCGGAGGTTCAGTGCTGCAATGATGGAGGGTCAGTGCGGAGGGAGCGCCGCACTGTCGGAGGGTCAGTGCTGAGGGAGTGGGCACTGTCGGAGGGTCAGTGCTGAGGGAGAGGTACTGTCGGAGGGCCAGTGCTGAGGGAGCGGGCACTGTCAGAGGGTCAGTGCTGAGGGAGCACCGCACTGTCGGAGGGTCAGTGCTGAGGGAGTGCTGCAATGATGGAGGGTCAGTGCTGAGGGAGTGGGCACTGTCGGAGGGTCAGTACTGAGGGAGTGCTGCACTGTCGGAGGGTCAGTGCTGAGGGAGCGCCGCACTGTCGGAGGGTCAGTGCTGAGGGAGTGGGCACTGTCGGAGGGTCAGTACTAAGGGAGTGCTGCACTGTCGGAGGGTCAGTGCAGAGGGAGTGCCGTAATGTCGGAGGGTCAGTGCAGAGGGAGCGCCGCACTGCCGGAGGGTCAGTGCTGAGGGAGTGCTGCAATGATGGAGGGTCAGTGCGGAGGGAGCGCCGCACTGTCGGAGGGCCAGTGCAGAGGGAGTGCCGTAATGTCGGAGGGTCAGTGCTGAGGGAGCGGGGACTGTCGGAGGGTCAGTGCTGAGGGAGTGCTGCAATGATGGATGGTCAGTGCGGAGGGAGCGCCGCACTGTCGGAGGGTCAGTGCTGAGGGAGTGGGCACTGTCGGAGGCTCAGTACTGAGGCAGAAACGCCATGTCGGAGGTTCAGTGCTGCAATGATGGAGGGTCAGTGCTGAGGGAGTGCTGCAATGATGGAGGGTGAGTGCGGAGGGAGCGCCGCACTGTCGGAGGGTCAGTGCTGAGGGAGCGCTGCACTGTCGGAGGGTCAGTGCTGAGGGAGTGCTGCAATGATGGAGTGTCAGTGCTGAGGGAGCGCCGCACTTTCGGAGGGTCAGTGCAGAGGGAGTGGGCACTGTCGGAGGGTCCGTGCTGAGGGAGTGCCGCGCTGTCGGAGGGTCAGTACTGAGGGACCACCACACTGTCGGAGGTTCAGTGCTGATGGAGTGCTGCACTGTTGGAGGGTCAGTGCTGAGGGAGTGCTGCACTGTCAGAGGGTCAGTGCTGAGGGAGCGGGCACTGTCGGATGGTCAGTCCAGAGGGAGCACTGCACTGTCGGAGGGTCA
The DNA here is from genome assembly GCF_030684315.1 of Stegostoma tigrinum. NCBI lineage: Eukaryota > Metazoa > Chordata > Chondrichthyes > Orectolobiformes > Stegostomatidae > Stegostoma > Stegostoma tigrinum. The sequence goes on along the minus strand of NC_081369.1, from coordinate 66,313,323 downwards.
GTGCTCAGGGAGTAGGCACTGTCGGAGGGTCAGTGCTGATGGAGCGGGCACTGTCAGTGGGTCAGTGCTGAGGGAGCGCCGCACTGTCAGAGGGTCAGTGCTGAGTGAGTGGGCACTGTGGGAGGCTCAGTACTGAGGGAGCACTGCCATGTTGGAGGGTCAGTGCTGAGGGAGAGCCGCACTGTTGGAGGGTCCGTGCTGAGGGAGCGGGCACTGTCGGAGGGTCAGTGCTGAGGGAGTGCTGTAATGTCGGAGGGTCAGTGCTGAGGGAGCGGACACTGTCGGAGGGTCAGTGATGAGGGAGCGCCGCACTGCCGGAGGGTCAGTGATGAGGGAGCGGGCACTATTGGAGGGTCAGTGCTGAGGGAGCGGGCACTGTCGGAGGGTCAGTGCTGAGGGAGTGTCGCACTGTCGGAGGGTCAGTGCTGAGGGAGCACCGCACTCTCGGAGGGTCAGTGCTGAGGGAGTGGGCACTGTCGGAGGCTCAGTACTAAGGGATCGCCGCCATGTCGGAGGTTCAGTGCTGCAATGATGGAGGGTCAGTGCGGAGGGAGTGCCGCAGTTTCGGAGGGTCAGTGCAGAGGGAGTGGGCACTGTCGGAGGGTCCTTGCTGAGGGAGTGCCGCACTGTTGGAGGGTCAGTGCTGTGGGAGTGCTGCACTGTTGGAGGGTCAGTGCGGAGGGTCAGTGCGGAGGGAGCGCCGCACTGTCGGAGGGTGAGTGCTGAGGGGGTGGGCACTGTCGGAAGGTCAGTATTGAGGGAGCGGGCAGTATCGAAGGGTCAGTGCTGAGGGAGCGCCGCACTGTCGGAGGGTCAGTGCTGAGGGAGTGCTGTAATGTCGGAGGGTCAGTGCTGAGGGAGTGCCGCACTGTCGGAGGGTCAGTCCTGAGGGATTGCTGCACTGTCGGAGGGTCAGCGCTGAGGGAGTGATCACTGTCGGAGGGTCAGTTCTGAGGGAGCGGGCACTGTCGGATGGTCAGTCCAGAGGGAGCACTGCACTGTCGGAGGGTCAGTGCTCAGGGAGTAGGCACTGTCGGAGGGTCAGTGCTGATGGAGCGGGCACTGTCAGTGGGTCAGTGCTGAGGGAGCGCCGCACTGTCAGAGGGTCAGTGCTGAGTGAGTGGGCACTGTGGGAGGCTCAGTACTGAGGGAGCACTGCCATGTTGGAGGGTCAGTGCTGAGGGAGAGCCGCACTGTTGGAGGGTCCGTGCTGAGGGAGCGGGCACTGTCGGAGGGTCAGTGCTGAGGGAGTGCTGTAATGTCGGAGGGTCAGTGCTGAGGGAGCGGACACTGTCGGAGGGTCAGTGCTGAGGGAGCGCCGCACTGTCCGAGGGTTAGTGCTGAGGGAGCCGACACTATCGGAGGGTCAGTGCTGAGGGAGTGCTGCACTGTCGGAGGGTCAGTGCTGAGGGATCGCCGCACTGTCGGAGGGTCAGTGCTGAGGGAGTGCTGCAATGATGGAGGGTCAGTGCTGAGGGAGTGGGCACTGTCGGAGGGTCAGTACTGAGGGAGTGCTGCACTGTCGGAGGGTCAGTGCTGAGGGAGCGCCGCACTGTCGGAGGGTCAGTGCTGAGGGAGTGGGCACTGTCGGAGGGTCAGTACTAAGGGAGTGCTGCACTGTCGGAGGGTCAGTGCAGAGGGAGTGCCGTAATGTCGGAGGGTCAGTGCAGAGGGAGCGCCGCACTGCCGGAGGGTCAGTGCTGAGGGAGTGCTGCAATGATGGAGGGTCAGTGCGGAGGGAGCGCCGCACTGTCGGAGGGCCAGTGCAGAGGGAGTGCCGTAATGTCGGAGGGTCAGTGCTGAGGGAGCGGGGACTGTCGGAGGGTCAGTGCTGAGGGAGCGCCGCACTGCCGGAGGGTCAGTGCTGAGGGAGTGCTGCAATGATGGATGGTCAGTGCGGAGGGAGTGCTGCACTGTCGGAGGGTCAGTGCAGAGGGAGTGCCGTAATGTCGGAGGGTCAGTGCAGAGGGAGCGCCGCACTGCCGGAGGGTCAGTGCTGAGGGAGTGCTGCAATGATGGAGGGTCAGTGCGGAGGGAGCGCCGCACTGTCGGAGGGCCAGTGCAGAGGGAGTGCCGTAATGTCGGAGGGTCAGTGCTGAGGGAGCGGGGACTGTCGGAGGGTCAGTGCTGAGGGAGCGCCGCACTGTCGGAGGGTCAGTGCTGAGGGAGTGGGCACTGTCGGAGGCTCAGTACTGAGGCAGAAACGCCATGTCGGAGGTTCAGTGCTGCAATGATGGAGGGTGAGTGCGGAGGGAGCGCCGCACTGTTGGAGGGTCAGTGCTGAGGGAGCGCTGCACTGTCGGAGGGTCAGTGCTGAGGGAGTGCTGCAATGATGGAGTGTCAGTGCTGACGGAGCGCCGCACTTTCGGAGGGTCAGTGCAGAGGGAGTGGGCACTGTCGGAGGGTCCGTGCTGAGGGAGTGCCGCGCTGTCGGAGGGTCAGTACTGAGGGACCACCACACTGTCGGAGGTTCAGTGCTGATGGAGTGCTGCACTGTTGGAGGGTCAGTGCTGAGGGAGTGCTGCACTGTCAGAGGGTCAGTGCTGAGGGAGCGGGCACTGTCGGATGGTCAGTCCAGAGGGAGCACTGCACTGTCGGAGGGTCAGTGCTCAGGGAGTAGGCACTGTCGGAGGGTCAGTGCTGATGGAGCGGGCACTGTCAGTGGGTCAGTGCTGAGGGAGCGCCGCACTGTCAGAGGGTCAGTGCTGAGTGAGTGGGCACTGTGGGAGGCTCAGTACTGAGGGAGCACTGCCATGTTGGAGGGTCAGTGCTGAGGGAGAGCCGCACTGTTGGAGGGTCCGTGCTGAGGGAGCGGGCACTGTCGGAGGGTCAGTGCTGAGGGAGTGCTGTAATGTCGGAGGGTCAGTGCTGAGGGAGCGGACACTGTCGGAGGGTCAGTGATGAGGGAGCGCCGCACTGCCGGAGGGTCAGTGATGAGGGAGCGGGCACTATTGGAGGGTCAGTGCTGAGGGAGCGGGCACTGTCGGAGGGTCAGTGCTGAGGGAGTGTCGCACTGTCGGAGGGTCAGTGCTGAGGGAGCACCGCACTCTCGGAGGGTCAGTGCTGAGGGAGTGGGCACTGTCGGAGGCTCAGTACTAAGGGATCGCCGCCATGTCGGAGGTTCAGTGCTGCAATGATGGAGGGTCAGTGCGGAGGGAGTGCCGCAGTTTCGGAGGGTCAGTGCAGAGGGAGTGGGCACTGTCGGTGGGTCCTTGCTGAGGGAGTGCCGCACTGTTGGAGGGTCAGTGCTGTGGGAGTGCTGCACTGTTGGAGGGTCAGTGCGGAGGGTCAGTGCGGAGGGAGCGCCGCACTGTCGGAGGGTGAGTGCTGAGGGGGTGGGCACTGTCGGAAGGTCAGTATTGAGGGAGCGGGCAGTATCGAAGGGTCAGTGCTGAGGGAGCGCCGCACTGTCGGAGGGTCAGTGCTGAGGGAGTGCTGTAATGTCGGAAGGTCAGTGCTGAGGGAGTGCTGCACTGTCGGAGGGTCAGCGCTGAGGGAGTGATCACTGTCGGAGGGTCAGTTCTGAGCGAGCGCTGCACTGTCGGAGGGTCAGTGCTGAGGGAGCGGGCACTGTGGGAGGGTCAGTGCTGAGGGAGTAGGCACTGTCGGAAGGTCAGTATTGAGGGAGCTGGCACTATCGGAGGGTCAGTGCTGAGGGAGCGCCGCACTGTCAGAGGGTTAGTGCTGATGGAGTGCTGCACTGTCGGAGGGTCAGTGCGGAGGGAGCGGGCACTGTGGGAGGGTCAGTGCGGAGGGAGCGCCGCACTGTCGGAGGGTGATTATTGAGGCAGCAGGCACTGTCAGAGGGTCAGTCCAGAGGGAGCTCCGCATTGTCAGAGGGTCAGTGCTCAGGGAGTAGGCACTGTTGGAGGGTCACTGTTGTGGGAGTAGGCACTGTCGGAGGGTCAGTGCTGACGGAGTGCCGCGCTGTCGGAGGGTCAGTGCTGAGGGACCACCACACTGTTGGAGGGCCAGTGCTGAGGGAGGGCTGCACTGTCAGAGGGTCAGCACTGAGGAAGTGCCGTAATGTCAGAGGGTCAGTGCTGAGGGAGCGGGCACTGTCGGATGGTCAGTCCAGAGGGAGCACTGCACTGTCGGAGGGTCAGTCCAGAGGGAGCACCGCACTGTCGGAGGGTCAGTGCTCAGGGAGTAGGCACTGTTGGAGGGTCAGTGTTGAGGGAGTAGGCACTGTCGGACGGTCAGTGCTGACTGAGTGCCACACTGTCGGAAGGTCAGTGCTGAGGGAGCGCCGCACTGTCGGAGGGTTATTATTGAGGAAGCAGGCACTGTCAGAGGGTCAGTGCTGATGGAGTAGGCACTGTCGGAAGGTCAGTATTGAGGGAGCCGGCACTATCGGAGGGTCAGTGCTGAGGGAGTGGGAACTGTGGGAGGGTCAGTGCTGAGGGAGTGAGCACTGTCGGAGTGTCAGAGCTGAGGGAGTGGGCACTGTCAGAGGGTCAGTACTGAGGGAGTGCTGCACTGTCGGAGGGTCAGTGCTGAGGGAGCGCCGCACTGTCGGAGGGTCAGTGCTGTGGGAGTGGGCACTGTCGGAGGGTCAGTACTGAGGGAGTGCTGCACTGTCGGAGGGTCAGTGCAGAGGGAGTGCCGTAATGTCGGAGGGTCAGTGCAGAGGGAGCGCCGCACTGCCGGAGGGTCAGTGCTGAGGGAGTGCTGCAATGATGGAGGGTCAGTGCGGAGGGAGCGCCGCACTGTCGGAGGGCCAGTGCAGAGGGAGTGCCGCACTGCCGGAGGGTCAGTGCTGAGGGAGTGCTGCAATGATGGAGGGTCAGTGCTGAGGGAGCGCCGCACTGTCGGAGGGTCAGTGCTGAGGGAGCGCCGCACTGCCGGAGGGTTATTATTGAGGAAGCAGGCACTGTCAGAGGGTCAGTGCTGATGGAGTAGGCACTGTCGGAAGGTCAGTATTGAGGGAGCCGGCACTATCGGAGGGTCAGTGCTGAGGGAGTGGGAACTGTGGGAGGGTCAGTGCTGAGGGAGTGAGCACTGTCGGAGTGTCAGAGCTGAGGGAGTGGGCACTGTCAGAGGGTCAGTACTGAGGTAGTGCTGCACTGTCGGAGGGTCAGTGCTGAGGGAGCGCCGAGCTGTCAGAGGGTCAGTGCTGAGGGAGCGGGCACTGTTGAAGGGTCAGTGCAGAGGGAGCGGGCACTGTTGGAGGGTCAGTGCTGAGGGAGTGCCGCACTGTTGGAGGGTCAGTGCAGAGGGAATGCCGCACTGTCAGAGGGTCAGTGCTTAGGGAGTGCCGCACTGTCGGAGGGTCAGTGCTGAGGGAGCGGGCACTGTCGGAGGGTCAGTGCTGACTGAGTGCCGCACTGTTGGGGGGTCAGTGCTGAGGTAGCGGGCACTGTCGGCGTTTCAGTACTGAGGGAGTGCCGCACTGTCGGAGGGTTAGTGCTGAGGGAGCGGGCACTGTTGAAGGGTCAGTGCTGAGGGAGCACCACACTGTCGGAGGGTCAGTGCTGAGGGAGTGCTGCACTGTTGGAGGGTCAGTGCTGAGGGAGTAGGCACTGTCGGAGGGTCAGTACTGAGGGAGCGGCGCACTGTCAGATGGTCAGTGCTTAGAGAGTGCCGCACTGTCAGAGGGTGAGTGCTGAGGGAGTGCTGCACTGTCGGAGGGTCAGTGCTGAGGGAGTAGGCACTATCGGAAGGTCAGTATTGAGGAGCGGGCACTATCGGAGGGTCAGTGCTGAGGGAGCAGGCACTGTCGGAGTTTCAGTACCGAGGGAGTCCCACACTGTCGGAGGGTTAGTGCTGAGGGACCGGGCACTGTTGGAGGGTCAGTGCTGAGGGAGCACCGCACTGTCAGAGGGTCAGTGCGGAGGGAGCGCCGCACTGTCAGATGGTCAGTGCTTAGGGAGAGCCGCACTGTCGGAGGGTGAGTGCTGAGGGAGTGCTGCACTGTCGGAGGGACAGTGTTGACGGAGCAGGCACTGTTGGAGGGTCAGTGCTGACGGAGTAGGCACTGTCGGAAGGTCAGTATTGAGGGAGCAGACACTGTCGGAGGGTCAGTGCTGAGGGAGCGGGCACTGTCGGAGGGTCAGTGCTGAGGGAGCGGGCACTGTTGGAGGGTCAGTGCTGACAGAGCGTGCACTGTTGGAGGGTCAGTGCTGAGGGAGCGGACACTGTTGGAGGGTCAGTGCTGAGGGAGCAGGCAATGTCGGAGGGTCAGTGCTGAGGAGCACTGCACTGTCGGAGGTTCACTGCTGAGGGTGCGGGCAGTGTCGGACAGTCAGTGCTGAGGGAGTGCCGCACTGTCGGAGGGTCAGTGCTGAGGGAGCAGGCACTGTCGGAGGGTCAGTGCTGAGGAAGCGGGCACTGTCGGAGGGTCAGTGCTGAGGGAGCGCCACAATGTCGGAGTGTCAGTGCTGAGGGAGCGGGCACTGTCGGAGGGTCAGTGCTGAGTGAGTGGGCACTGTCGGAGGGTCAGTACTGATGGAGCGGTCACTGTTGGAGGGACAGTGCTGAGGGAGTGGGCACTGTCGGAGGGTCAGTACTGATGGAGCGGTCACTGTTGGAGGGACAGTGCTGAGTGAGTGGGCACTGTCGGAGGGTCAGTGCTGAGGGAGCGCCACAATGTCGGAGTGTCAGTGCTGAGGGAGCGGGCACTGTCGGAGGGTCAGTGCTGAGTGAGTGGGCACTGTCGGAGGGTCAGTACTGATGGAGCGGTCACTGTCGGAGGGTCAGTGCTGAGGGAGCGGGCGCTGTCTGTTGGTGTTTAAAAGTTTCCGCAATGCTGTAGCCAGCCACTGGACTTTGTGATATAAATTGCAGCCAGTGTGCGTCAGCCTCTTCAGAAAGTGTACCTCGGTGAGAGTGTGCCCCTTCTGTGTCAGTGGGAGGAATGAGGGTTTGAGGGAGAAGTGCAGGGTTTATTATTGCTTGTTTTAAGAGACTGATCTCTCCAATGCCTGTCGGAATGATTGACTACTTCCTGATGGCAACTGTTGCCTCTGTGTGGACAATCCAATATTTATCCACAATTTCCCGGTTCGTGCCCAATGTGACCAGGCAGACGTTCTCTGGTTCCTGTGAGAAGGAGTTTTGATGGCCCTGAGTGATTCTCACTTGTTGGCCATTACTGTGGAAGGACTGCAGAATCTCTGCCTCATCGGGGTTAGTGACCAGTTTGTCATTTTCCTGCCAATCTAACAGGTCCACAGTCAGTTTTTCTACATCTGCTCTGTGTGTGAAAACAATTCACATTCCCATACTTTCATGTTGTGAGTTTCTTTTACTGTTTTTCATATATTTGTCCACTAAGACGCTCTATCCACCCCCCTGCTCTCACTGTTAGGCTTTCTGTGATTCAATATGTTTTCTGCCGGAGATCTCTTCTGAGAGCCTGTAATGCAGAAGTAATTTCATTTCGGAGAGACAGAACTTTTGTGTGCATTAATGAGTTTGGTGAGTGTTGAGGCTTATAGAGGTCATCTTAGAAAGGCCAATCACAGACAGAACACTCACAAAAAGTACGTCAGCAACCCCCCCCCACCCCCGCCAGCGTTTCACAGCTAATGAAACGCTGTTTAAAGCAGAATCTCTCGGTTATTGCTGCCCCAAACACCCACATCAGATCCTCATCCACTGCAGCTCCGACTTCAACACCATTGTGCCCCCCCCCAAGAGCCCAGGACAGTAAGAAACTCCAGAAGGTGGTGTACACAGCCCGGACCATCACAGAAACCCACCTTCCATCCATGGACTCTATTTACACGGCTCACTGCCGCGGAAAGGCGGCCAACGTCAAAGGCCCATCACACCCCGGTAATGATCTGCTACAAACCCTTCCGTCAGGCAGAAGATACAGAAGCTTGAACACACGCAGCAGCAGGTTCAGGAACAGCTTCTTCCTGGCCGTTATTAGACTGATGCACAGACTCGCTAACTTCAAATTACGCTGATCTTGTTAATGTTGCTCTTGTCAATCACATGCCCTGTGTGATGTACCCTGTTTGTCTCTGTCTAAGTCATTTTTCACCCTCTGATCTGTATGTCCTAGCTTACTATGATCCGCCTGTACTGCTCATTAACAAAGCTTTTCACTGTACTTAGGTACATGTGACAGTAAATCAATCAAATTAAATTGAAGCCAATGTGATCACAGCAAGATCCTGTAAGCCGAGAATCCTGGCTCTAGAAACAGCACTGATGCAGAGATTGGCTTCCCACTGAAGAGCAGAGAGTGTTCGTGCTCGGACCCTGATCTGTCTGTTGGAGAGCTTTCTGAGTGTAGCACTGTGTGTGTTTGCTGGGCTTCTCTCTGTCAGAAACTTACCTTCTTTACTGAGCATGGAAAGTGCAAATCAATTTCAGCCACAATGTGCAGCCACAAGAAACACTGCATTATTAACCCTGGGCCCCCCTCAATTCTTACCCCCAGTGAGAACCACAATTTCCACTGCCTAACGAAGGCCAGGCATGAGGTATTCAAGTCAGACACCCCAGACCTACCCAGGAAATCCAGATGTGATCTCTGCAAAGCCATTACAGATGCCAAGAGACAGCAATGGGCCGAGTTAGAGGCACAAACCATCCAGATACAAACTCACCACCTGTGACAAGGTCAAACAGGATACAAAATGAAGCAGAGCAAGAGAGTGGACAAAAACACATCCCTCCCTGATGCGCTCAATGCTCGGTCTGAGCAGAATGCCAGTGGTATCGTGTCAGCTGCCCCAGCAGCGTGGGACACAGCCACATCTCTGCTGCAGACACCAGGTTGGTTTTCCTGACAATAAGCCTGAGGAAAGTGACGGTCCTGTACGAAGTCCCTGCCGTGGACAGGTTGCCAACATCAAAGACCGATGCTACCCAGGTAATGCTCTACTACAACCTCTCCTGTTGGGCAGAAGGTACAGAAGCTTGAACACATCAACAGGTTCAGGAACAGCCTCTTCCCAGCTATTATTAGACAGATGAATGGACTTTCTAACTTCATCGAAAGTTGGCCTTGCTTTGTGCATCTCCTGTGCGGTGTAACCTGTGTGTCTCCCTTTATCTAAACACCCTGTGATTTGCCTGTACAGCTCGCAAACAAAGCTTCTCACTGTACTTAGGTACCTGTGACGTCAACAAATCAAATCAAATCATCCTCGCTTACGAATCCCTTTAAGCGCCACGATTATTCCTCATTGAAATCCTCTGTTAAAACACACACTCTGATTCCCTATTGGCTGATCTTTGAGGATCTGCAAGGATCATTTCTTGAGCCCTGACTGGTCACAAATTTTATGAATCATTTGGATGTGGATACCAAATATAACATTTTAGCTGTAAGATGGATGCAAAAAGACTCCAAGGAGAATCAGGGATGACACGGTGTTAAGCTGAATGAACACAGCGCGCCAAGCAGCATCAGAGGAGCAGGAAGGCTGACGCTTTGGGCTTAGACCCTTCATCATGATAGCCTATAAAATTCTAACACAGGACGAGACAGATTTGATGGAAAGATGTTCCCGATGGTAGGGCGGGGGAGTCCTGGGTCATAGTTTAAGGATAATGACTAAATCTTTAAGGACTGAAGAGAGAAGAATTTTCTGAGAAAGGAGAAGTATCTTCACCCAGAGAGTGGGGAGCCTGTGGAATTTACTAATGTAGAAGACACTGAGGATAAAGCATTGAGTTTTCAAGGAGGAGGTGATTTAGATCTGGTGACTGAAGGGGTCAAGGGATATGGAGGGAGGACAGGATTGGGGTGCAGAGCTGTATGATCAGCCATGATCATACAGAATGCGGGAGCAGACTGAAGGGCTGAATGGCCTCCTCCTGCTCCTACCTTCTACATTCTCTTTTGAAGTGTGAGGTCATCAACTTTGGTCGGAGAAACAAAGTGCAGAGTATTTGTTAAATGGGAAGGGATCAGGTGGTGCTAATGTGCCAAGGGATCTGGGTGGCCCTGTTCATAAGTCACTGAAAGCTAGCATGCAGGTTTAGGAAGCAATTAGTAACTGGCCAATATTCCAAGAGGATTTGAGTCCCGGAGTAATGGTGTCTCGCTGCTGTTGTACAGAGCCTCAGTGATTGCTCTTGGATTATTGTCAATAGTTTTGGTCTCCTTATCTAAGGAAGGATATCCTTGCCACAGAGGCAGATCTATATAGTTCATATTTCATTGGTTGTTCCCGGGACCTCTCTTGTAATGTCTTCCTTCCTGGAACTGGTGACAAGGTTGGTCCTTGGGACAGCGTTGGGGGCAGTTTCTGGCCCGGGATTCCTGTGGCCTGGAGTGGCAGCCTTGCAGTGGTACTGTCTTTTCCAAACCCAGGAGCTGGGAATTGTTTTATTTATACTTTCTGTTTTTTATAATCCATGCCTCCGCACCGTGGTATTGTGTCTTAAACACTTCTCACTTTCTTCTGTAAATAATACAATAAATGACAGTACTGTTCATTATCACCTCTCAGTGATCCCTCACGTCACGCTCTGTGATCCCTCATACATCACACTCTGTGATCTCTCATGTCACACTCTGTGATCCCTCACGTCACGCTCTGTGATCCCTCATGTCACACTCTGTGATCCCTCACACATCACACTCTGTGATCTCTCACGTCACACTCTGTGATCCCTCATGTCACACTCAGTGATCCCTCATGTCACACTCAGTGATCCTCATACATCACACTCTGTGATCCCTCATGTCACACTCAGTGATCCTCATACATCACACTCTGTGATCCCTCATGTCACACTCAGTGATCCTCATACATCACACTCTGTGATCCCTCACGTCACGCTCTGTGATCCCTCATGTCACACTCAGTGATCCCTCACGTCACGCTCTGTGATCCCTCACATGTCACACTCAGTGATCCTCATACATCACACTCTGTGATCCCTCACGTCACGCTCTGTGATCCCTCACATGTTACACTCAGTGATCCCTCATACGTCACACTCTGTGATCCCTCACGTCACACACTGTGATCCTTATACGTCACACTCTGTGATCCTTATACGTCACACTCTGTGATCCTCACACGTCACACGCTGGGATTTCCACCTATTTAGACACGCTGCTGTCCCGTGATCACGCCCCCTGGCTGTGATTGGTTGTGTTTGACACCCCAGTGAACTCTGACCCGTGACGCACGATCCAAGATGGCGGCGGACGATGATGAGGATTTTGTTTATTTTGGGGCCGCGTTGGAGCCGCTGGAGGGTAAATACCCGGGGAAAGGGAGTAAATACCCGGGGAATGGGGGTAAATACCCGGGGAAAGGGGCTAAAAACCCGGGGAAAGGGAGTAAATACCCGGGGAATGGGGTAAATACCCGGGGAATGGGGGAAAAACCCGGGGAATGGGGGTAAATACCCGGGGAAAGGGGCTAAAAACCCGGGGAAAGGGGGTAAATACCCGGGGAATGGGGTAAATACCCGGGGAATGAGGGTAAATACCCGGGGAATGGGGTAAATACCCGGGGAATGGGGGTAAATACCCGGGGAATGGGGTAAATACCCGGGGACTGGGGGTAAATACCCGGGGAAAGGGGCTAAAAACCCGGGGAAAGGGAGTAAATACCCGGGGAATGGGGTAAATACCCGGGGAATGGGGGAAAAACCCGGGGAATGGGGGTAAATACCCGGGGAAAGGGGCTAAAAACCCGGGGAAAGGGGGTAAATACCCGGGGAATGGGGTAAATACCCGGGGAATGGGGGTAAATACCCGGGGAATGGGGGTAAATACCCGGGGAATGGGGGTAAATACCCGGGGAAAGGGGCTAAAAACCCGGGGAAAGGGAGTAAATACCCGGGGAATGGGGTAAATACCCGGGGAATGGGGGAAAAACCCGGGGAATGGGGGTAAATACCCGGGGAAAGGGGCTAAAAACCCGGGGAAAGGGGGTAAATACCCGGGGAATGGGGTAAATACCCGGGGAATGAGGGTAAATACCCGGGGAATGGGGTAAATACCCGGGGAATGGGGGTAAATACCCGGGGAATGGGGTAAATACCCGGGGAAAGGGGGTAAATACCCGGGGAAAGGGGGTAAATACCCGGGGAAAGGGGCTAAAAACCCGGGGAATGGGGTAAATACCCGGGAACTGGGGGTAAATACCCGGGGACTGGGGGTAAATACCCGGGGAAAGGTGGTAAATACCCGGGGAATGGGGTAAATACCCGGGGAAAGGGGGTAAACACCCGGGGAATGAGGGTAAATACCCGGGGAATGGGGTAAATACCCGGGGAATGAGGGTAAATACCCGGGGAATGGGGTAAATACCCGGGGAATGAGGGTAAATACCCGGGGAATGGGGTAAATACCCGGGGAATGGGGGTAAATACCCGGGGACTGGGGGTAAATACCCGGGGAATGGGGGTAAATACCCGGGGAAAGGGGGTAAATACCCGGGGAAAGGGGCTAAAAACCCGGGGAATGGGGTAAATACCCGGGGACTGGGGGTAAATACCCGGGGACTGGGGGTAAATACCCGGGGAAAGGTGGTAAATACCCGGGGAATGGGGTAAATACCCGGGGGATGGGGGTAAACACCCGGGGAATGAGGGTAAATACCCGGGGAAAGGGGGTAAACACCCGGGGAAAGGGGGTAAACACCCGGGGAATGGGGTAAACACCCGGGGACTGGGGGCAAACACCCTGGGACTGGGGGCAAACACCCGGGGAAAGGGGGCAAACACCCGGGGAATGGGGGTAAATACCCGGGGACTGGGGGTAAACACCCGGGGAAAGGGGGCAAACACCCGGGGAAAGGGGCTAAATACCCGGGGAATGGGGGCAAATACCCGGGGAAAGGGGGCAAATACCCGGGGAAAGGGGGCAAATACCCGGGGAAAGGGGGCAAATACCCGGGGAAAGGGGGTAAATACCCGGGGAAAGGGGGTAAATACCCGGGGAGTGGGGGTAAACACCCGGGGAAAGGGGCTAAACACCCGGGGAAAGGGGCTAAACACCCGGGGAAAGGGGGTAAACACCCGGGGAATGGGGGTAAACACCCGGGGAAAGGGGGTAAATACCCGGGGAATAGAACATAGAACATTACAGCACAGTGCAGGCCCTTCGGCCCTCGATGTGGTGCTGACCTGTCATACCGATCTCAAGTCCATCTAACCTACACTATTCCATGTACGTCCATATGCTTATCCAATGACGACTTAAATGTACCTAAAGTTGGCGAATCTACTACCGTTGCAGGCAAAGCGTTCCATTCCCTAACTACTCTCTGAGTAAAGAAACTACCTCTGACATCTGTCCTATATCTTTCACTCCTCAATTTAAAGCTATATCCCTCGAATTTGTTTTATTTAAATCTCCTTATACACTGATCCATCAAAGACTTCCTGGTCAAATACAGTGTGGATACAAAGGAAAACTTCCTTTGCAATGTTCCATCAATTGTCATGCAAACACCTAACTTCAAACTAACTTGCTCTATATTTTCAACAGTTATTCTTAACTTTAGTTGCTTTAATACAATCTGGCCAAACTAAACTCAAAGTTAAGGCTGACATTTAATTTAGAATGCTCGCTGACATATTCACTTCTGCCTCCATTCTTAACATTATCAGGTTTAGGGAACAACTGCCTGAATAGATTTCTCCAATTAACCATATTAAAGACCATTGTTGACAGAACGAGAACAATATTTTGCTAGATAACCTGGGCAGTTAGGAGTTCTTTGAAGGTTTCTTACCTCAGCATATTGATAAAGGTCTGTTGGTTTTACAGTTGGGTGACAGTACAACAGCTTGCTGACCAGTAGGTGGTACCAGGTAGACAAGATATCCTTCTTGTCACACACTGCATTCTCATCACCTGCTAGGATCTTGCAGATTAGCAGTGGGGGTAAATACCCGGGGAATGGGGGTAAATACCCGGGGACTGGGGTAAACACCCGGGGAAAGGGGGTAAACACCTGGGGAAAGGGGCTAAGTACCCGGGGAAAGGGGCTAAGTACCCGGGGAAAGGGGGTAAACACCCGGGGAAAGGGGGTAAACACCCGGGGAAAAGGGGTAAACACCCGGAGAAGGGGGTAAATACCCGGGGACTGGGGGTAAACACCCGGGGAAGGGGGTAAACACCCGGGGAAAGGGGATAAACACCCGGGGAAAGGGGGTAAATACCCGGGGAATGGGGGTAAATACCCGGGGAATGGGGGTAAATACCTGGGGACTGGGGTAAATACCCGGGGAAAGAGGGTAAACACCCGGGGAAAGGGGCTAAATACCCGGGGAAAGGGGGTAAACACCCGGGGAAAGGGGGTAAATACCCGGGGAAAGGGGGTAAACACCCGGGGAATGGGGGTAAACACCCGGGGAAAGTGGGTAAACACCCGAGGAAAGGGGGTAAACACCCGGGGAAAGGGGGTAAACACCCGGAGAAGGGGGTAAATACCCGGGGAATGGGGGTAAACACCCGGGGAATGGGGGTAAACACCCGGGGAATGGGGGTAAATACCCGGGGAATGGGGGTAAATACCTGGGGACTGGGGTAAATACCCGGGGAAAGAGGGTAAACACCTGGGGAAAGGGGCTAAGTACCCGGGGAAAGGGGCTAAGTACCCGGGGAAAGGGGGTAAACACCCGGGGAAAGGGGGTAAACACCCGGGGAAAAGGGGTAAACACCCGGAGAAGGGGGTAAATACCCGGGGACTGGGGGTAAACACCCGGGGAAGGGGGTAAATACCCGGGGAATGGGGGTAAACACCCGGGGAATGGGGGTAAATACCCGGGGAATGGGGGTAAACACCCGGGGAATGGGGGTAAACACCCGGGGAAAAGGGGTAAACACCCGGGGCAAGGGGGTAAACACCCGGGGAAAGGGGGTAAATACCCGGGGAAAGGCGGTAAATACCCGGGGAATGGGGTAAATACCCGGGGAATGGGGGTAAACACCCGGGGACTGGGGTAAACACCCGGGGAAAGAGGGTAAACACCCGGGGAAAGGGGGTAAACACCCGGGGAAAGGGGGTAAACACCCGGAGAAGGGGGTAAATACCCGGGGACTGGGGGTAAACACCCGGGGAAGGGGGTAAATACCCGGGGACTGGGGGTAAATACCCGGGGACTGGGGGTAAATACCCGGGGAATGGGGGTAAATACCCGGGGAATGGGGGTAAACACCCGAGGAAAGGGGGTAAACACCCGGGGAAAAGGGGTAAACACCCGGGGCAAGGGGGTAAACACCCGGGGAAAGAGGGTAAACACCCGGGGAATGGGGTAAATACCCGGGGAATGTGGTAAACACCCGGGGACTGGGGGTAAACACCCGGGGAAAGGGGTAAAGCCCCGGGGAAAGGGGGTAAACGCCCGGGGAATGGGGTAAACGCCCGGGGAATGGGGGTAAACGCCCGGGGACTGGGGTAAATACTCGGCTAATGGGGGTAAATACCGGGGGACTGGGGGTAAACACGCGGGGACTGGGGGTAAACACCCGGGGACTGGGGTAAACACCCGGGGACTGGGGTAAATACTCGGAAAATGGGGGTAAATACCCGGGGAGGGGGGATAAATACCCGGAAAATGGGGGTAAATACCCGGGGAATGGGGTAAATAACCCGGATGTTGGAGGTAAATACCCGGGGAATGGGGGTAATAACCTGGGGGGTGGGGATAAATAACCTGGAGGGTGGAGGGTAATTAACCCAGGGGGGTGGGATTAAATACCCGGGTGTGGGTGTAAATACCCAGGGGTGGCTGTAAATAACCGGGGGGAGGGTGGAGGGTAAAATCCCAGGGAATGGGGGTAAATAACCGGGGGACGGTGTAAATAACCTGGGGGATGGAGGGTAAATACCCGGTGGGGGGGGTAAATACCTGGGGGATGGGGATAAACACCTGCAGGGTGGGGGAGGGTAGATACCTAGGGGATTGGGGTAAATAATCCAGGAGATGGGGAGTAAATACCCCGGAGATGGGAGAGGGTGTGGTTAATCAGTCTGTGTGGGGGCAAGATTCAGGGGCTGGAGAAAGGGTGTACCCCTGGAGGCTGACTGATGGGATTCAGGCCTGGTCTCGAATGGGGTTTCCTTTAAACTCACCGAGCCCCATTCCCATTCCCATTCCCATTCTCCATTCACTGCTGAACCCAACCACTTCACTCTGTTCTGTGTCCTGGTCCAATACTGGAGTATTTGTCCATCTGTCCTATCCACTCCATCTCCCATCATCTCCCATCATCCCCCTTCATCCCCAGGCCGACCACGACTCCCACCGCGACCCCCATCAAGGACAAGCAGGGATGAGTTTGTTTTTTTATGCAGTTTCGGGCTCCATGTCTAGGGATGGATGTGCTGCCCTTGAGAGGGAGTCCCAAGGAGGTGTACAATAATGGAATGGAGGGCTTGTCATCTGAGAAATGGATGAGGAATTTGTGTCTGCACTTGATGGAGTTTGGGATGAGGAGGGATCTCATTGAAGCTTACAGAGTACTACAAACCTGGTTAGAGTGAACATGGAGAAGGTATTTGCATTAAGCTTCAAAATGAAGAGACAACTCTGTAGGAACAAGATGAAGAAGAATATGTTCAGTTGGAGGGTGGTGAATCTTTTGAACTCATTGCTGTGGAGATGAAGTCATTGAGTGTAGTTAAGACAGAGATAAATAGGATGTTGATTAGTAAGGGGATCAGAGGTTACCATGAGACAGCAGGAAAATTATGGAGCAGTTTCAATGGGCTGAATGACTAAATCTGCTCCTACATCTTTTGGTCTTGTGGTTTGTATGAAGGCAGTCATAGTGATGACTGTTTGGGAGCCATACAGGAACTTCAGGTGGGAAATGATGGAAATCCTGAGTTAAGTGGGTCTTTATAGCAGTGTTTGAGAGATGGGTTTGGAGACGGCAAGAGTTGAGGACAGGACCAGGCTGGGAGCCAGTGGACAGTTAGCAGGTTCACTCAGAACTAGAGGGCCACAGTCTAATACATGGATTAGGTCATTTAGGACTGAGACTGAGCTGTGGAAATCTCTGCCACAGAAAGCATTTGAGGCCAAAACATTGAATGTTTTCCAGAAGGTGTTCAAAGGTCTGAATGGCCTATTTCTGCTCCTATTTTCTGTGTCTCCAAGGCATGAGAAGCGGTGATGTTCCACAGTGAGATTTAACACCATCTGGACTAGAACAAGATGATATTGTAAACAAGAAAGGGAGCATTTTGAATTAGGACTTGTTAAGTTCCTGGTGTCTTAAAGTAGACTTTTTCTTGCTCAGATGATGAATCGACCAAGAACCCAGTTCCACTGCACGAGCAGACAGTCAGAGATGAGAAGGGGAGATACAAACACTTTCATGGGGCGTTCACGGGGGGATTTTCTGCTGGCTATTTCAACTCAGTGGGCTCAAAAGAAGGTAAGGAAATTGTTCTCACAATTCTTTGAAATGCACATCCTTGGCTGTAAACAACAAATAATTTTGAGGTGCCATGGCTTTTTTTTAATTGAGGCACTCAACAGCAGTTCCGACAAACAGATTTCACATTCCACTGTTTTAAAGGAGATCCTCTGCCAGTGGGTGATACACACTGATCCAGAAAGCTTTACTTTTATTTGCGGATGCAACTTTTCTGTTGAATTTCCAGTAGATTCTGGGTGGTACGCTCATGGCCCAGAGACTGTCCCCTGCTGGGGATGGTGTCCTAGGCTGGCAGTTGAAGAACAAATTCAGAGGTATCTCTAGTGGGCAAATCCCATGAGTGTGTTGCTGAATTTGCCCTCTATCTGCGATGATTAGCAGACTCATTCTCCACACTGGGCCACCCTATCAGGTCTGCTGTTCTTTGTTAGCATTTTTCTCTGGACAGGCTGTCTGCAGTACGCATTCAGAGTGTAACTGGACTGCGCTTGCACACTCTGCTTCCAAATACATAAAGCTTTGTGACTTTTTCACATGGCACAGCCGTCAAGAGGGACCGTCAACTGGACCTGTGTACTATTCTGCATGTCATGTACTGTGGGCTCTCTGATACCCTGTATATTATGCGTTGTGAGTTGTGTGTGTTGAAAACTAGACAGAAGTTTTAACCTTGCTGTTGTTGCTGTAGGGTGGACACCGTCGACATTTGTGTCCTCAAGGCAGCAAAAGGCAGAGAAACAGGTCTTCAACCCCGAGCACTTCATGGATGAAGAGGTACTTTACAAGGACTTTCCTGTGGTGTTCTTTGTAGTTGGGTGGATAGTGATGTCCCAGAAAGACTTTGAAGACAGGTGAAGCATTAGGGGTAGGCCATTCAGCCTGTCAAACCTGCCCTACTATTCAAAACAGTTGTGGCATTTCGAACATTGCAATGCCTCTCGCCCACTGTGGCCCATTTCTGTTGGTGCCGTTGGTAATCAGAACTCTGGGGTTCACAGTTTGCTGAGGTTGTGAGTGGAAGGGCTGGTTCCTATTTTGTTTTGGAGAAATTGGGGAAACTTTCAGATCCATGCATAGCCTAGAGTGCAGTGGTGTGTGGGCTTTCATGTCTCACTATCGACAGACATCAGGCAGATGGCAGCTGCTCCACCTGGAGGGAGGGAAGGTGGAATAGAGTCTACTCACGCTTTCCTCAGTTAACAGCTACAATTTACATGTGGACAGACGGTTCCGAGAGCGGCGAGGATTAAAGGAAAGTTTGATGGATTGAAAATTATGAAGGCCCTTCTTAAAAGTAAAAGAAGAGAAACAGTTTCACCTCAAAGAGAGTCAATAGCAGCGGACACAGATTCAAGGCGATTGGCTAAAAAAAAAGACATGATATGTTTAGAGATAACACGGTGTGAAGCTGGATGAACACAACAGGCCAAGCAGCATCAGAGGAGCAGGAAAGCTGATGTTTTGGGTCTGGACCCTTCTTCAGAAAATGATATGTTTAGAATTTGTCCAAATAAATACTTGAATAGCTAATACCTGCAGGGCTTTTGGGAATGATCAGAGGAATGCGATTAGGTGGATAGGTCTTGATGGGCAACTCAGACTCCTCTTGTGGTGTAAGATTCTGGGAATTTCTCAATGTTTTTCAGGATCTCAAGGAGCATGGAATTGCACCGAAAGGAATAACAACTACAGATGAGTTTGCCTCAAAGGCTAAAGACAAGATCTGGGAGAAGTCGCGAGCTTTGGCGAGTCTGGTAGCTCCTATTCCTGGGGCCAGCATCTTGGATGACCTGATTGCTCCAGCAAAGTGAGAGCAGGAGAGGGCAGGGAGTGAATGTTGAGTGCTAAACATGGTTAAGCAGCTGTCAATGTCAGAGGCTCCATCTCTCTGTGATTACGTTGCAACTGTGGTTGGGGTCAGAAAACTCCAAGAAAATCTTCTTTCTCATTGCTCCGTTGTCACAGGCCGGCCAGCACCGCTGCTACAGTTGCTCTGTGGAGTACAGAGAGTCTGGTCAGTGTGGGTTCGACCCACGGAGGGTGGAGTAGTGGATATGGGGTTGAAAATGCTCCTCAGTCCTGAGTCTTCTGTGCCACAATACATAAGCACCTCTTTAAACCAAACATTTTATGATCAGAAATGTTTTACTTTCTGTATCTTTTGCTCTCCATCTTACTATTTATCTATCAATCCATGTATCACCTATTGTACTGAGATTACCTGAGAGTATAAAGAGACACAAACGATAAGAGACCAATGCTCAGGTTCTTGTTACTTTGCTTCTCTGTACTCTTCAGTTTGTGCTTTCCCCTCCCTGAAGTGATTGCCTGTTGCTACAGGCCAGACTGTACAGTTATCCTGTTTTGCTTGTGCGCCTGAAAGTGCCCGTGGCTTGTTGTGGTGAGTGTGCTGGTGTTTCCATCTTCCTCAGCTGCTCACTTTGCAGGAATCACTAGAGATTGGTCAGGGTCAGAATACCTCGGTGATTTTCTGTGCTGTACTGTTCTATGTTCTATGTTCTATTTACCCTTTCCTCTCTCTGGGGTCACTGGACATAGAAAACAGACTGAATAGGAGCAGGAGGAAACCATGTCACCCCTGAAACTTGTATCAGTGCTCAGTGATCCAACTTCTACATTTTGTCTCCCTTATCTTTGACAATTGATCTTGCATTACTTGCTTTTTAGGTAAAAGAGTTCCAAACATTACCACTTGCTGTGGCTTAAATCTTTTCCTAACTTCATTTCTGAATGTTCTGGCTCTACATTTTGGCCTCTATTCCTGGGCTCTACACCAGAACAAATAGTTTTGCTGTATTTGTGTGGTGTAGTAGAATCAGAGTCCTACAGCACGGAGACAGGCCCTTCGGCCCAAACAGGTCCGTGCCGACCAAAATGTCCATCCACACTAACCCCATTTCCCTGCACATAGCCCATATCCTTCTAACCTTTCCTATCCATGTATTCATCCAAAGGCCTTTTAAATGTTGTTAATGTACCTGCCTCAACTACTTCTGCTGGCAGCTCATTCCATATGCGTACCACCCTCTGCGAGAGAAAAGTTGCCCCTCAGGCTCCCATATATTCTTTCCCCTCTTTACTTAATCTGATGCCCCACCTCTGAGAAAAAGACTGAATGCATTCACCTTATCCATGCCTTTCATGATCTTATTCACTTCTGTAAGATCCCTCCTCAGTCTCCCACGCTCTAAAGAAACAAGTCCCAGCTTGTCCAAACTCTCCCTATAACTCAGTCCCTTGAGTCCTGGCAACGACCTTGTAAATTTCTTCTGCACTCTTTCCAGTTTAATAACATCGTTCCTATAGCAAGGTGACCAAAACTGAACGCAATACTCCAGGTGTGGTCTGACAAATGTCATGTACAACTGCATCGTAACTCCCCGACTTTTATATTCAGTACCCTGAAGACCAGTGTGCCAAAAGCTTTCTTCACTGCCCTGCCTACCTGTGACTCCACTTTCAGAGAACTGTGCACCTGGATTCCAAGGTCCCTCTTGCCTTGTACATTCTCATCCAAATCATTGATTGTAGGTAACAAATCCCTGAGGCACACCACGAGTCACAAGCCTCCAGTTTGACAAACATCATTCCATTGTTACCCTCTGCTTCATACCATTAAGCCAATTGTGTATCTAATTTGCCAACTTTCCATGGATTCTATGTGATTTAACCTTTCAGAGCAGCCTACCGTGTGGAACCTTATCAATATTTTAATATTTTAGAAATTTTGATCAAGTCAGTTCTTAAACTTTTAAATTCCAGGGAATGTAACCCTAGTTTCTTTAGAGATAACATGGTGTGAAGCTGGATGAACACACCAGGCCAAACAGCATCAGAGGAGCAGGAATGCTGACATTTCAGGTCTGGACCCTTCAGAAATGCCTCAGTTTCTTTAGTCTGTCCTTCTCATTTCTGGCCTCATTTCTGGTCAAGCCTCTGGTATTCCACTGGTGCTGAGGTTATGAGTGATTACATATTGTAGCCTTTCAGATGTGGTGTTTTCAAATTGCTGCAATGCTGTGTTAGAGCATGATTGAAGATCCAGAGATGGGTAATGTTTCTATTAACATCTTCTGGTCCATTCTGAATTCCACTGTGTCATTTTTTTATCTCACTGACTTGGCCATGACATGCCTGAATGGTATTGAGTGACTTCACTAATTCAGGGATATAATCTGTCTAAACTCTCGCCTAGGATAACAATTGGTGTGCAGTTACTGCGGAAAATGGGCTGGAAGGAAGGACAGGGCCTTGGACCACGTGTGAAGAGGAAGCTTTGCAGACAACACCCTGGTGAGAAATATTCCAATACTTCCCTGCTCGTTCTCAGCCAGGTTTCAAAACTCAGCAATTTATAAAGAAACTTGCTGAGTTCTGTAGCACCTTTCACAACTTCACAATGTTGTTTAGCTTTACAGCTCAAACAGTCACCTTTGGAGATGTAGTTAGTGCAGTAAAGTAGTGAGTGGAACTGGGTTTATGCTACAGAGTGCAGTTCAGGAAGGGGAACCCGAGGGGGTGGTTTTTTCCTCTCTGGCCCCCAAGCCCTTAAACAGATTATTATTTGTCAGCAATAGTTCATACAATTCTCGTCTCTTAGTCAGAGAATTATTGTGCATTCACAACTCACTCCAGAAAGGAGTGCTGCAGGCTGGAGGTTCTGCCCTTCACACGGGACATTATATAGGCTTTTCTACCCTGTGAGTGGAATTAAAAATCACTGGGCAGTATTTCAGAGACAAACAGGAGAGCTCTCCCCGCAGTGTCCTGGTCAATATTCATCCCTTGGCCAACTTTGCTCAGTGAGTTTTCCTGGTGGTCATCAAAGATTTTTATCCACTGAGCTACTGCTGTCAGATAATAGTCTGTTGATGGGGCTGGGGACTGGATTGAGAAAACAATCCTGTTTGGGTGCCCATTTTTCACCTGTGCTGTGTATTACTCTCTCGGTGGGATGGTCAGTGTGTGGCTGCACATGGAAAGGAATCCTGAACTTGGTGCATTGGACTGAGCTCCTAATGTGGGAATGTGATTCAAGATCAGAATACTGTGGATGCTGCAGGTCTGAAATAAACAAACAAAATGCTGGGAATACTCAGCACATCAGGCAGCACCTCAGGGTGGGGGGCGGGGGGGAAGAGGGCTGGCTTTTCAGGCTGATGGTCTTTCCTCTGAAATGGGAAAAGTTAGAGATGGAAGAGGTTTCGAACCCTGGAAGGGGAGTATGGGAAGAAAGATCAAAATAGAGGTTTGTGATTGGGTGGAAGACAGGAAAGATTAAATGGTAAGGATAATAAAATGTGAGGCTGGATGAACACAGCAGGCCAAGCAGCATCTCAGGAGCACAAAAGCTGACGTTTCGGGCCTAGACCCTTCATCAGAGAGGGGGATGGGGAGAGGGAACTGGAATAAATAGGGAGAGAGGGGGAGGCGGACCGAAGATGGAGAGTAAAGAAGATAGGTGGAGAGGGTGTAGGTGGGGAGGTAGGGAGGGGATAGGTCAGTCCAGGGAAGACGGACAGGTCAAGGAGGTGGGATGAGGTTAGTAGGTAGCTGGGGGTGCGGCTTGGGGTGGGAGGAAGGGATGGGTGAGAGGAAGAACCGGTTAGGGAGGCAGAGACAGGTTGGACTGGTTTTGGGATGCAGTGGGTGGGGGGGAAGAGCTGGGCTGGTTGTGTGGTGCAACCCTAACCCTAACCCTAACCCTCCCCGCACTGCACCACACAACCAGCCCAGCTCTTCCCCCCCACCCACTGCATCCCAAAACCAGTCCAACCTGTCTCTGCCTCCCTAACCGGTTCTTCCTCTCACCCATCCCTTCCTCCCACCCCAAGCCGCACCCCCATCTACCTACTAACCTCATCCCACCTCCTTGACCTGTCCGTCTTCCCTGGACTGACCTATCCCCTCCCTACCTCCCCACCTACACCCTCTCCACCTATCTTCTTTACTCTCCATCTTCGGTCCGCCTCCCCCTCTCTCCCTATTTATTCCAGTTCCCTCCCCCCATCCCCCTCTCTGATGAAGGGTCTAGGCCCGAAATGTCAGCTTTTGTGCTCCTGAGATGCTGCTTGGCCTGCTGTGTTCATCCAGCCTCACATTTTATTATCTTGGAATCTCCAGCATCTGCAGTTCCCATTATCTTAAATGGTAAGGAGTTGGTTTATGGTGAGAGAGAGTGGTTGCAGGAAAATGATACCCTCTGGGTGACCTCCACTCAACCACAAACAGTACAGCTGCCTTTCAGAGGTAAATGCAACGGTGGTGTGGAGGCAAAGTTAGGACTTGTGTCCAGACAAGGTGAAGAGGATTAATAAAGCTTTTATTGGAGGAAGAGTCTCTAAGCTAGACATCCAGTAGATGGAGAGCCATTTGGTTTTCATACAGCTTGTATTTAGAAATGTTTCTAACTTTATAAAACATTCCAAGTTGCTTCACCTGGAGTGTTACCAACCAGTGTTTGACCCTGAGCCACATGGCGAGATCTTGGATCTTGATTAGAAACATATTCAAAGAAGTATTTTAACGATGGTGTTGAGGGACGGACGGCGGGAGAGAGGATGAGAGGCTTTGGGCTCAACTAGTAATCAATAATGGGCCCAGTTAAAATGAGGAATTTGCAGAGGGTCTGAATTAGAACAGGGTATAGATCTTAGAGAGTTCTGGGGTCAGAGGTTGAGGGGGAAAAAAGGCAGGCGGTCAAAACTATGATGAAAAGGTGGCACAGAAGGACTCCATTAACCTATCAAACCTGACCCAGCTCTCTGAAAGAACTGTTTTAATTTGCCTCACTTCCCTGCTGTTTCAGCGCAGAAATCTCATCTTTTCCATTCCAAGTCTTTGTCCAATCCCCTTTTAAAAGTTCCTCATGAATCTGCTTCCACTGTCCTTTCTGGCAGTGCATTCCAGTTCACAGCAGCTCTCCAAAAAACCACACAACCAGCCCAGCTCTTCCCCCTCCACCCACTGCATCCCAAAACCAGTCCAACCTGTCTCTGCCTCCCTAACCTGTTCTTCCTCTCACCCATCCCTTCCTCCCACACCAAGCCGCACCTCCATCTCCTACCTACTAACCTCATCCCGCCACCTTGACCTGTACATCCTCCCTGGAATGACCTATCCCCTCCCTACCTCCCCACCTATCCTCTCCTCTCCACCTATCTTCTTTTCTCTCCATCTTTGGTCCGCCTCCCCCTCTCTCCCTATTTATTCCAGAACCCTCACCCATCCCCCTCTCTCCCTATTTATTCCAGAACCCTCACCCATCCCCCTCTCTGATGAAGGGTCTAGGCCAGAAACATCAGCTATTGTGCTCCTGAGATGCTGCTGGGCCTGCTGTGTTCATCCAGCCTCACATTTCATTATCTTGGATTCTCCAGCATCTGCAGTTCCCATTATCACAGCTCTCCAAAGGCTTTGCTTTGAATCTTAGGTACCATTCTAGCAACGTTGTTTGAGTATCAAAATAGGCCTGTTATAAATTTTCAACCGTGTGGACCATGAGGATTTTAATGAGGTTTGACATGTGATTGATGGTCAGGGTTTGGGTCAGCTCAGCGATGATCTGATTGGACATGGTTCCCAGCCACCAAGTCAGTGCCCCTGCAGCCACAGATCAGTTCTAGCTGGCCGTGCAGAGCTGCATGTTGAAATTTGCTGAGACTCCTGAAGTTGTGGGTTTGACAAACAGCATGGAGTTTTGTAACAGACTTCAGGAATTCTTAAATGGGTGAGGATAGATAGGTGGCAGATGTAATTTGATGCGCTAAGTATGAAGTAATTTGTTTTGGGAGTTAAAACCAAGGAATTGGAGCGTGGGGCTAAAGAAACCGCAGGATGTAAGTGAGAAGAGAGAGAGACACCCCTAATATTGAATTCTCTGAAGGTGAGAGGATAGGGAGAGAAAGATGTGGGAAGGCCAGGACTGTCTGCAGTTATAGTAAAAGGTGTGAGGAGGGCAGAGTAAAGAAATAGTTATGAATTTATTCATGTTCTTAGCCAGGCTATGTTTCAGGGACAGCTGTAGAAAAGGCACGCATTATCCTTGGGGCGCATCATCACTCCCGAATCGTCTGATGAAGAGACGGTGATGCTGTGATGACGATTTTGCTGTTAGGGTGACACATGTAGGATTTTGGTTTTGGGGTGTCTCGGTCTTTCAATGGGGTTCCCTAACCCTGGACTATTACCAGCCGCCTTCATGCTTTGCATTAAGCTGAGTGGGCTGCATACCCACTTTGTTCAACTCAGTAGTTTACAAAGTGTTCCACAGTATTTAGAGCATGATCTACCCTCATATTTCTGTTCCACATAGGTCTTCTCAGACCCCTGTGCATCTAGCTCTATCAGTATATCCCTCTGTTCTCTCGTTGAATCTTACAGAAAGGACTGATGTATGCTGAAGCTTTTCATCTTGCATTCATCAGGACAAATGTAAAAATGCCACATTCCAAACATTTGAAAAGTTGGTTCAGTATAAGAGTTTTCACATTTCTGCTATGCAGTGGCTACCTGAGTACTGTTTTCCATTAGAGGATGCTGCTGTCCATACAGAAGGATGTTGGTTGGCCTCAGAACTGAGTAACCTCATGTGTAGCTAGCTGTCTGTCTCAGTCAGTGGCTGCTCACATCAGACAATGTGTTCCTTTAGCTCATAATAACTGGAGTACAGTCTGTACTCAGCCAGCATGTGCTTGCTAAACCCTGTACTTTTCGCTGGGATTCCACACGTATCAGCCCTTGTTGAATAATCCTGAATGTGCTAACAAGCAAGTTAAGATAATCAAGTTCCTAACATCAATCATTTGTGTTTTTTAGAAGCAAAATCCGTTCATTGGCAGGGCCCCAATCTCTGCAAAATCCAAAAGGGTTTGGGAGTCGGTTAGTTCTCTGTTTTCTCCAGGGCAGAGTCTAACCAATTGGATTGGATTTTCTAACCTATCGGTATCCTTTTCCGTAGGATAAATTATGGCAATGACTGAAAGTTGGCATTCTTGTGTTTGTTCTAATGAGTGGAAGACGACTGGTTTCTCTCACCAGCAGGATTCCTTTCTTCTTTGTATGTTTACCGAGCTTCTCCTAAAATATATCTGTGCTATTCAACTAAAAGACAGACTGTCGTAGCAAGCTGATTCTCACCGCTCTCCTGAAATCCCTATCAAATATTAATGGTCTGTAGCTAATGGTCTTCGCTTCGCTGTATCTGCTTTGAAAAGAAAATGACCAGGATAGGAACTCTATCTGATTTCCCTCTGGCCCAGAGATTGGTTTAATTACAGTGTCACAGCCTGAGCTGGGATCTCCAGCTTCACTCTGAACACCCCTAAGGCTCCACTTACTGACTGAACATCATGGACCTTCCCGTCTAATACATACAACATAGCTGGAAAAATGTAGGACTCATTGCTGCTTACTGTTTCTGTTTTGTTTGCCACACAGAGACAGGTGTGAAAGTGTACGGCTGTTCCTTGCCTGATGAAGGTTCAGACGGATCGCAGGTACGACTTAGTGTCCTGAATCTCGTGTCCGGACCCTGCAATTCCCTGCTTTTAACAATTTAGCATTTAATTACCTGCAGTATTGTGTTGTGTGCCGTTAGTATAAGCTTTGTACGGAGAAGTGAAAAGGCATCCACTCTGTACCTAAAGGACAGGTGGACCAGATTAATTTCCAAAAGGTGAGAAAATTGGAATGGTAGAAGAACAGAGAAATTCAGTGATCCAATTACATGCTTTATTAAAAGCTGGAGGACAGGTAGAAATTAATCATTTTGAGTTGATGGAAAATCTGTCTTTATCACGAGAATACTTGAAAACAAAAGGCTGCAGCTTGACAGCACTCTGTTTCGGGCCCAGCCGGAGTGTGAAGTTCCAGGCACCACCAGGAACAAAATCCTGGCCTTTCAGGGGTGAAATGCAGATGCACCAGTAAGATATGAACAAACGCAGGCAGAAGCCATTTGACTCTTTGTGTCTGGTCCATCATTCAGTGAGATCATGGCTGATCTGCTATTTCAACACCATTATTTGGTACAATCCCATCTCCCTTGCTGATTTTGTTCTGTAGAAATCTAACAATCTCCAGTTTGACCATACTCAGTGACTGAGCCTCCTCTGGGACAAATAATTCCAAAGCTTCACTACCTTTTGAAGAAATTCCTCGTCATCTCAGTCCAAAATGGCCTTCCCCATAACTGGGAGAGGATCTTGTTGTGTTGACAGTGCATGCCATCACAGTCAGGGCAGACATCCTTTCTGAATCTGCCCTGTCGATCCCTTTACCATTTTGTATATTTGAAAGAGATAGCATCTCATTCTTTGCCAGAAGATATAGAGCCAGTCTATTTAACAGTTCCTCAGAAAACAATCGCTCCATCCCAGGTGTAACACAGTGTGGAGCTGGAGGAACACGGCAGGCCAGGCAGCATTGGTGGTTCTAACCAGCTGCACCCCAGGTATTAGTTTAATGAACCACTGTCTCTGTGAACATATGATCTTTGGCAAGGAGACCAAAAAAAGCCTCTGAAGATGGTGGGTGTGATCTCACCAAGGCTCTGTACAAGTGCAGTAAGACATCTTTACCCCGATATTCAAAAGCTCTTGTTTAAAAGGTCAGCTGCCGTCTACTTTCTAATTAGTTGCTGTACCTGCATGTTCACTCAGTGACTCATGAACATGGTCACCCAAGTCCCTTTGAAGTTTAACACTGCCCAGCTTCTCCCACTTCCAGATATACTCTACTTCTGTTTTCCTATATTTCCCCACATTGTATTCCAGCTCCCAAAGCTTTGATCACAACGAAATAGTGAACAAGATTGTTGTGAGTATTTATTAATATAGACATGTACAACTTAGGAACTTGCTGGTAGGGGCAGAATTCTGTACCAAAGAGGATTAAAATAATGTTGAATGCTACAGAGTGGATAGTAGGAAATTGAGGGATGATTGCATTAAGTTGTTTCAAATGATTAAACTATTTAATATTATGGAATAATTGATAAAGGTAAGTGTCCCATATGCCTTGTTAACTCCCTTATTAACATGTCCTGCCACCTTCAGGTGTCTGTGGACAAGCTCCCCAAGATCCCTCTGTTCCTCTGAGCTTCCTGTGTCCTACCATTCATTGACCGCTCCCTTTGTCTTGTTACTAGTTCCATCTGCAACAGATCTGCCCACCTGACCCATCTATCTACATCCTCCTATAACCACTCGGCAACAACCTGGCCAGTCTTTGTGTCATCTGCAAACTTTCTTAGAGTCATAGAGATATATAGCCTGGAAACAGACCCTACGGTCCAACTTGTCCATGCTGACCAGATACCCTAGATAAATCTAGTCCCATTTGCCAGCGAGTGGCCTATATCCCTCTAAACCCTGCCTATTCATGTACCCATCCAGATGCCTGTTAAATGCTGTAACTGTACCAGCCCCCACCACCACCTCTGGCAGCTCATTCCATACACGCATCACCCTCTGTGTGAAAATGTTGCCCCTTAGATCCTTTTTAAATCTCTCCCCTCTCACCTTAAACCTATGCCCCTCTAGTTTTGGACTCCCACGCCCCGGGGTAAAGACCTGACTACTCACCCTATCCATGCCCCTCATGATTTTATAAATTTCTAGAAGATCATCTCTCCGCCTCCGAAGTTCCAGGGAAAATAGCCCCAGCCTTTTCAGCCTCACCTTATAGCTCAAACACTCCAACTCTGGCAACATCCATGTAAATCTTTTCTGAACCCTTTTAAGCTCTACAACGTCCTCCCTATAGGAGGGAGCCTCGAACTGAATGCAGTATTCTAAAGTGGCCAAACCAATGTCCTGTGCAGCCGCAACGTGACCTCCCAAATTCCAATGCGCGATGCATTGAACAATAAAGGCAGCCATACCAAACGCTGCCTTCACTACCCTGTTCACCTGTGATTCTACTTTCAAGGAGTGATGCACCTGCACTCCCAAGATTTCTTTGAAAATCAAAAGAACTGCGGAGGCTGTAAATCAGGAACAAAAACAGAAGTTGCTGGAAAAGCTCAGCAGCTCTGGCAGTGTCTGTGAAGAAAATATCAGAGTGAATGTTTCGGGTCCATGAGTTCTGAGCAAGGGTCACTGAACCCAAACGGTAAATCTGATGCTTTCTTTACAGATGCTGCCAGACCTGGGCTTTTCCAGCAACTTCTGTTTTTGCGCCAAGTTTCTTTGTTCAGCAACACTCCCCAGGACCTTACCATGAAGTGTATAAGTCCTGCTCTGATTTGCCTTTCCAAAGTGCAACACCTCACATTTATCTAAATTAAACTCCATCTGCAACTCGGTGGCCCATTAGGTCAGGATCTAGTTGTACTCTGAGATAATCTTCTTCACTGTCCACTACACAACTGATTTTGGTGTCATCTGCAAATTTACCAACCACACCCACAATGTTCATCACTCCTGCATTTTCTTCTCTAGCACTTTCATGTCTGTGTAATGAATAAAGAATTGAGGCCGTTATTACTAAAATGCTTCCCCATTGTCACCACCAACATCTGTCTGGCTTCCTTCCCTAGAATTAGGTCCAGCACTGCGCTATTCCTAGTTTGACCTTCTACATGTTGTTTATAAAAAGCTCTGCTGAATACATTTCAAGAATTCTGCCCCTCTAAAGCTTTTACACTATGACTATCCTAATTAGGGAAAGTTGAAATCCCCTAATGTAATTACCCTATTACTGTATTTATACACCTCAGTGAATTGTCTGTATATTTGCTCCTCTATTTCCTGCTGTCTGTTTGGGAGTCAAGAATACATTCCCAGCAATGTGACTTCCCCATTTTTATTCCTCAGCTCTACTCACAAAACCTCGTGTGAAAATCCTTTCAAAGGTGTCATCCCTCTTTACTGCAGTAACTGACTCCTTCATTCACAATGTGACACCACCTCCTCTTTTCCTGCCTGAAGATCCTGTACCCTGGAATGCGGAATTGTTAATCCTGCCCCTCCCTCAAGCATGTTTCCATGATGACAACAACATTGCAAATCCACCTGTCAATGCACACCCTTAACTCACCTGCCTTACCTCTAACACTCCAAGCTTTAAAGTAGATGCCATGCAGCCTGGCCTTACTCCTTTGAAACTCCATATGACTGAACTGCCTCTGCACTAATTCCTATGTTATGTCCCTATGTACTGATAGTGTGTGTCCCATTTCCCAGCTGAGCTAGTTTAAATTCCTCCCGGTGTTGGTACCCACTTTTGTTCAAGTGTTGACCTTCTCCACCTTCTCCAGAAATCCTCCTGGTGATCCAGAAATCTAAAACCTTCCCTCCTCCACACATTATCTGCCCTGACCTCCTCAAAGGCTAGCACATTGAACTGGTAGTAACATAGAGATTACTCCCTTTAAGCTCTGCTTCTTAGTCGACTGCCTAGATTCCTAAAGTTTTGATGCCAGGCCTGATCCCTTATTCTACCACATCATTGGCACTAATGAAAACCTCAACCCCTGACTACTAATTCTCTCCGTTCAGGGTGCCCTGCATCGCTCAGTGACATCCCTGATCCTGGCACAGGGAGGTCGCAGTCACCTCTGCCCGAAGTTGATGATTTTCTTTGTTAGACAGCAGTATTGAGGACCAGGGTGATAAAGGGGATTAGGATGTGAATCAAGATTTCATTCAGTGTTAGACAGTTTGATCTCTTCCTGTTTTCTCTCTTTCTAAACACAGAAAGGAATTTAGCAGAAAAGTTCTCATCTTTAATAATGTGTCATAATTGTGAGATCTTGCTGTAACTGTACGAGAATACAAATCTTGGTTCTGGTTTTCCTTCCAGGAGGAAGAGGATGAGCACCAGCCTGAAAATGTCACATTTGCACCAAAAGATGTGATAGTAATGGATTTCACACCAAAGGATGACCGCCATGGCCTAGGATACAGTGGAATCGATCCTGGCAGGGCTTTGTTTGGGGCAATTAGACAGGGCTGCAGTAACATGTTCGACACTGACTCAGACAGGACCAGCAGCCTGCTCAGGGATATTCAACCCAGCACGGTCAGGAAGCTTGGCATCACGGGGCAGGTAAACCTCTTTGACTTTACTTGGGAAGAACAAATGGCAGGAATGCCAGCAGGGGACCAAAACCGAAGAAGTGGTAAAATCTGTGTTGTAGGACTTTTGTGGGGCAGGAGGGGTTGTGTGCCATGGAGAGACTTTTGAAGGATTTAAATAACATGATGTTTTAAATGGGAGGTGTTAGTGGACTGGGAGCCAGTGTGAGACCAGGGGCAGGCACAGGGGGCCAAATGACTTCTGCCCACCCTGTAACATTTCCGAGAGACAGGCAGCAGGCACAGTAGTGATGGGTTAGGGTTGGTGTGTGTTAGGACGGGACAGCAAGGTACAGTGGTGATGGGGTAGGGTCGGTGTGTGTAAGGACGGGACAGCAAGGTACAGTGGTGATGGGGTAGGGTCGGTGTGTGTAAGGACGGGACAGCAAGGTACAGTGGTGATGGGGTAGGGTCGGTGTGTGTAAGGACGGGACAGCAAGGTACAGTGGTGATGGGGTAGGGTCGGTGTGTGTTAGGACGGGACAGCAAGGTACAGTGGTGATGGGGTAGGGTCGGTGTGTGTAAGGACGGGACAGCAAGGTACAGTGGTGATGGGGTAGGGTCGGTGTGTGTAAGGACGGGACAGCAAGGTACAGTGGTGATGGGGTAAGGTCGGTGTGTGTAAGGACGGGACAGCAAGGTACAGTGGTGATGGGGTAAGGTCGGTGTGTGTAAGGACGGGACAGCAAGGTACAGTGGTGATGGGGTAGGGTCGGTGTGTGTTAGGACGGGACAGCAAGGTACAGTGGTGATGGGGTAAGGTCGGTGTGTGTAAGGACGGGACAGCAAGGTACAGTGGTGATGGGGTAGGGTCGGTGTGTGTAAGGACGGGACAGCAAGGTACAGTGGTGATGGGGTAGGGTCGGTGTGTGTAAGGACGGGACAGCAAGGTACAGTGGTGATGGGGTAGGGTCGGTGTGTGTAAGGACGGGACAGCAAGGTACAGTGGTGATGGGGTAAGGTCGGTGTGTGTAAGGACGGGACAGCAAGGTACAGTGGTGATGGGGTAAGGTCGGTGTGTGTAAGGACGGGACAGCAAGGTACAGTGGTGATGGGGTAGGGTCGGTGTGTGTAAGGACGGGACAGCAAGGTACAGTGGTGATGGGGTAGGGTCGGTGTGTGTAAGGACGGGACAGCAAGGTACAGTGGTGATGGGGTAAGGTCGGTGTGTGTAAGGACGGGACAGCAAGGTACAGTGGTGATGGGGTAAGGTCGGTGTGTGTAAGGACGGGACAGCAAGGTACAGTGGTGATGGGGTAAGGTCGGTGTGTGTAAGGACGGGACAGCAAGGTACAGTGGTGATGGGGTAAGGTCGGTGTGTGTAAGGACGGGACAGCAAGGTACAGTGGTGATGGGGTAAGGTCGGTGTGTGTAAGGACGGGACAGCAAGGTACAGTGGTGATGGGGTAAGGTCGGTGTGTGTAAGGACGGGACAGCAAGGTACAGTGGTGATGGGGTAGGGTCGGTGTGTGTAAGGACGGGACAGCAAGGTACAGTGGTGATGGGGTAAGGTCGGTGTGTGTAAGGACGGGACAGCAGAGTTTTGGTTGAGCTCAGGTTTGTAACTGGAACAATGTGAGGCTGCTCGGAGAACATTGATAATAACAGAATATGGGTTTGTGAGAGTGAGTTACTTACATCATGTGGATGATGGACAAGCTTTGTCGAGTTAGGAGGTACATCAGTTCTCACAAAGTTCCCAGTCCTGCAGCTGTTGTCGCCACAGTATTTATGTGGCTAGGTCAGTCCAGTTTCTGGTCGATAATGACCCTCAGAATGTTTATAGTGATGTGCCAGGTGATGGTGATGCCACTGAATGACAAAGGGTGATGGTGAGATTCTCTTTGTTGGCGATGGTCATGCCTGGCATTTATGTGGTGCCAGTGTTACCTCCCAACAGTCCACCCAAGTCGGTTTTTTTTTCAGGTCTTCCTGCTTTTGGAAGAAAAAGCACTTTGCGGTTCAACCTGAGGCAGTTACCGAGGGAGGTTCTGTTGGGGACTGGAGACGATGCCTTTATTATTTCCCCTGTTTAATTGGAAAGAGCTCCTGCACCTTCAGTGCTGGAGGCTGGGCAGGCAGCATGAAAACAAGGAGAGTGCAGGGCTCGGGAAGTGTGATTTATACAATAATACCTTTCACATCCTCAAGAAGCCCCTGCGTGTTTTATTCGTAATGAATTACTGAAATCTGATGGCCCAGACGTTGCACTGGTTTCAGGTTTGAAGGCGTAGTGGAGCCCTATGTGAATGACATCAGACTAACTCGATAGAAGCTCGAACTTTATATTCACTCTGCAGCCTTTGTAAGAGTGTCTGGGATGTTGGTTATGCTATGGGCAAGAGATACTGGGAACTGCAGATGCTGGAGAATCTGAGATAACAAAGTATGGAGCTGGATGAACACAACAGGCCAAGCAACATCTTAGGAGCACAAAAGCTGACGTTTCAGGCCTAGACCCTTTTTTAGAAATGGGGGAGGGAGAAAGGGTTGCTATGGGCAAGTTGGGTAGCAGGATGTCAGACTGAAGATGTGTTTTATTTTTAACTGCTTTAAAAGGCATTTGGTGTGGGGGCCCTGGAGGAGGAGGATGATGATGATATCTATGCCAGGGATGCATTGTCCCAGTATGACACAGTGCTGAGAGAGGAAGAGCCAGAGGATGGGCTGTATGGGTGGACAGCACCACAGCAATACAACAAAGGGAAAGGTGAGTGTTAGCCACATGATGATGAGCTGTTCCCCTGCAAGATGTCCTGGAGCTCAGGTTGACCTTGGACGGTGAATTTAAACCAGACTTGTCTGTTCCAGGTTTGAATCCCCAGACAGGATACATTGGGAAAATGTTGGAGGGCTTCTCCTTGGGATCCAAGTCAACTAAACCCAAAAAGGTAGGTGCTATATTGTCCAACCCACCTTCCTGAGTTCCAGTCTCCGTTAATGAGCAGGATGAGGGAAGTGGGGAAGGCCAGAACCAGGGTCATTCCATATAAATTAGTCCCTGCTAAACCCAACCGGGCATTCCAGAGGAATGTCTTAACAGAAAGAGTGGTGGGAATGTGGAACTCAGCTGTGCAGGTGGTGGTTGAGAAAAATGAGCGTTGAAGCATTTAAGGGCAAACCAGATAAAGACATGGGTGCTCAAGGATTAGACAAAATGATGTGAAGGGCAGATCGAATCGAGTGGGGAAAGGCTATTGGGGGTGGGGTGGTTGCAGATGTGTTGGGCTCCTGGCTATTCAGCCCCTCCAGCTGGTTTCCCATTCCCATTGGGGCATAGCTGACCTGTGCTTCAGCTCCATTTATCCAGCCTTGTTCCACATACCCTAATTCCTTGAGTATGTGAATAGTCTGTCTATCCACCCTATCAAACCTTGTATCCCGAGGGCAGTTCAGAGTCAGCCACATTGCTGTGGGCTTGGAGTCACATGTAGGCCAGGCCAGGGAAGGGTGGCTGTTTCCTTCCTTAAAGGACATTAGTGAACCAGATGGGATTTTCCCAACAATCAGCAACGGATTCATGGTCTTCCCTTAGACTCTTAATTCCAGATTTTCATTGAATTCAAATTCTACCATCTGCCCTGACAGGATTTGAGCCCAGATCCCCAGAACGTTACCTGAGAGTCCAGTGATAGTACCACTGGGCCATTGCCTCCCTCTTTGCCCCTGTTTCAGTGACCTAAGCTCAGGCCCCATTGCTACACCAGAACAAAGGGTCTGTGTCCGTGTGTGTGTGTGTGTCCGTGTGTGTGTGCGCGCGTGAGAGAGAATCACAGAGGAAGCTTGTGGCAGGCCCTGTCAGACTAATAACCTTGCCCATTGCTATATGTCAGGTTTATGGCCCCCCTGAACTGCCGAGGGACTACAGGCCTGTTCATTACTTCCGACCAGTCGTGGGGCCCGGTACTGTAAGCACAGCCATGGCACAAGCACTCGAGGCATCAACTGGACAGCACTGCACCGAGACAGGACCAAAAGGCCGGCACCAGCTCAACGCAACACAGAGACGGGAACTGCTTGGAGAAACTGCTCTCCAAGGTACCGGAATACTCAGTATCTGTTCAAACCACCTCACTAACATGCAGCAAGGTTTAATTTCAGAGAACTAGAACAAAAAGCAATGCTTAAATACACTCACCCTTTCCAGTCTAATAAAAGAAAGAACTTGTATTTCTGTAGCACCTTTCATAATCCTGGGACATCCCAAAGCTCTTTGTAGCCAGTGAAGTAGGCCCTGCTGTAATATAGAAAACAGATCAACCATGAGATACAGGTGCAAAATTAGGCCATTCGGCCCAACAGGTGTACTCTGCCATTCAATCAAGACTGATATGTTTCACAGAGGGAGAGCTGCACTGCCACAAGTGACACCTTTCAGGTAATTTGTTCAATCTAAGTTACTTCTGTCCTTGCCAGTAAATATAAAAGATCACAAAGCCATTGTATGATGTGGAGCATGCCGTTACCTCTGTGTCCTGGAAAACATTCATCCCTTAACATCACTAAGACCCAACTACTTGGGCATTATCATATTGCAGTGGTGGGATCCTGCTATGCCGAAGATATGCGGAGACACAGGGAGGCTGCAGAAGGACTTGGACAGTACTGTAATAGAGAGTATCAGCCTGGAGTTAATGTGGAATGGACAGTACTGTAATAGAGAGTATCAGCCTGGAGTTAATGTGGAATGGACAGTACTGTAATAGAGAGTATCAGCCTGGAGTTAATGTGGAATGGACAGTACTGTAATAGAGAGTATCAGCCTGGAGTTAATGTGGAATGGACAGTACTGTAATAGAGAGTATCAGCCTGGAGTTAATGTGGAATGGACAGTACTGTAATAGAGAGTATCAGCCTGGAGTTAATGTGGAATGGACAGTACTGTAATAGAGAGTATCAGCCTGGAGTTAATGTGGAATGGACAGTACTGTAATAGAGAGTATCAGCCTGGAGTTAATGTGGAATGGACAGTACTGTAATAGAGAGTGACAGCCTGGAGTTAATGTGGAATGGACAGTACTGTAATAGAGAGTGACAGCCTGGAGTTAATGTGGAATGGACAGTACTGTAATAGAGAGTGACAGCCTGGAGTTAATGTGGAATGGACAGTACTGTAATAGAGAGTATCAGCCTGGAGTTAATGTGGAATGGACAGTACTGTAATAGAGAGTGACAGCCTGGAGTTAATGTGGAATGGACAGTACTGTAATAGAGAGTGACAGCCTGGAGTTAATGTGGAATGGACAGTACTGTAATAGAGAGTATCAGCCTGGAGTTAATGTGGAATGGACAGTACTGTAATAGAGAGTGACAGCCTGGAGTTAATGTGGAATGGACAGTACTGTAATAGAGAGTGACAGCCTGGAGTTAATGTGGAATGGACAGTACTGTGATAGAGAGTGACAGCCTGGAGTTAATGTGGAATGGACAGTACTGTAATAGAGAGTGACAGCCTGGAGTTAATGTGGAATGGACAGTACTGTAATAGAGAGTGACAGCCTGGAGCTAATGTGGAATGGACAGTACTGTAATAGAGAGTATCAGCCTGGAGTTAATGTGGAATGGACAGTACTGTAATAGAGAGTGACAGCCTGGAGTTAATGTGGAATGGACAGTACTGTAATAGAGAGTGACAGCCTGGAGTTAATGTGGAATGGACAGTACTGTAATAGAGAGTATCAGCCTGGAGTTAATGTGGAATGGACAGTACTGTAATAGAGAGTATCAGCCTGGAGCTAATGTGGAATGGACAGTACTGTAATAGAGAGTGGCAGCCTGGAGCTAATGTGGAATGGACAGTACTGTAATAGAGAGTGACAGCCTGGAGCTAATGTGGAATGGACAGTACTGTAATAGAGAGTGACAGCCTGGAGCTAATGTGGAATGGACAGTACTGTAATAGAGAGTGGCAGCCTGGAGTTAATGTGGAATGGACAGTAGTGGAATGGACAGTACTGTGATAGAGAGTGGACAGCCTGGAGTTAATGTGGAATGGACAGTACTGTAATAGAGAGTGACAGCCTGGAGTTAATGTGGAATGCTGAATCTTCTGCCTCAGTGAAGAGGGATGAAGTAATCTGCAGGCACTGTCCTTGGTACAGGTTTAGGGAACAGGATGAAACTGTTTACGGATTGTTCTGTAGTGTTCGATAGCAGAGCGATGACACGCGGATTACAGTGGAAGTCCCTGTCATTTCATTGCAGGAATATCTGACAGTATTAATTTCTGCCCATGTGTTAGTTCACAGTGGTTGTGGATGTGTGAAGTGATTTGAATGCTAGGATTCCTAACTCGCACCAAACCGTTATTAATCACCCTCATGCTCCCTGAAGTATGTTGACTCTTGGTCAGTCAATTCCTTCATTTCAAAATTGTCATCCATATATTTCAGATCCCTATGGCCTTGCTCTTGTTACTGTGTAATCTCCTCCACTCTCACAACCTTCTGAAAGGTTTTTCATTCATTTATTGGATTGAAGGTGGTGCTGGCTAAGTGAGCATTTATTATCCATCCCTAACTGCCCCGGAGAAGATAATGATGAGCTGTTTTCTTGAACCATTGTAGTTCTTGATGGCCAGGCACCACGGAGCTGTCACACTTAGTGACAGTGAAGTAGCGGTACGTTTCCAAGTGAGGTGGTGCGGAAGGAAACTCGCAGGGATTACTGTTCCCAAGTATTACTGCTCTTACCCTTCCAGATAATCATTGTTGTGGGTTTGGATGGTACAGATTGAGGATCTTTGGTGAATTTCTGCAGTGCAGCTTGTCGATAGCACACACTGCTGTTGCTGAGTGTCGGTGGTGGGGCGAGTGGGATGTTTGTGGATGTGGAGCCAATCAAGCGGCTGCTTTCTCCTGGATGATGTCAAGCTTCTTGAGTGTTGTTGGGGCTGCCCCCATCCAGGCAAGTGGGGAGTATTCCGTCACACTCCTGACTTGTGCCATGCCACAGAATTCCTCTGACCTGCTATTGTCTCCACAGTATTTATCATGGAATCACAAATGAGTTTTGATGTTGAATGAAGCCATTCAGCCCATCATGTCAGCACCAGCTGTCCAAATGAGTTAGTAGCATTCTTCAATAGACAAACAGGAGTCCTGAAGAAGGGTTATGCCCAAAATGTTTACTGCTCCTTCCCTGGCTTGCCGTGTTCTTCCAGCCTCTTGTTTGTCTACCTTAGATTCCAGCACCTGCAGTTCTTTTTGTCTCTAGTAACATCCTTCTGCCTTTTCCCTATCCTTTTGCATGTTATAGAGTCATAGAGCAAAGAAACAGACCCTTCAGCCCACCATGTCTATGCTGACCAACCAACATAATCTGAGTAGTAACATTATCTGCACTTGGTCCATAGCCTACTATGGCCCAGCATTTTAAGTACCTGCTTCCACAGCCCTCTCAGGCAGTGCGTTCTGTGTTTCCATCACCTGCTGGCGATAAAAGAATTCTCAGATCTCTAAAGCACTTGCTCCTCACCTTAAGTCTCTGCTGTCTGGTCTTAAATGTGTATGCCATGGGGAAGAAATTCTCTCAATTTAGTCTGTTTTTTCTACTTAAATAGCACTCCTGCATGGATGGATTAGTTATGATATTCTAAAATTCTCTGGATTCTGGAAAGGTACCAGTGGATAGGAAACATGCTAATGTGACATCTTTATTGAGAAAAGGCAGAAAGTGGGAAACTGTAGACCAGCTGGTTCGGCCTCTGTTGTGGCGAAGTTGCTGGAGTCAGTCATTAAGGAGGAGATAACTCAACACTTGGGGAAAAAATAAAACTCAATTCACCCACGACAGCTCAGTTTTAAAAAGGACAAATCGAACTTGACAAACTTGCTGGAGTTCTTTTGAGGATTTAAGCAGGAAGTAGATATTGGGGAATCCAGTGGATGTGGTATATTTCTAGACTTCTCGAAGGCTTTTGATAAGGTGCTGTATAAAAGTCTGACCTAGAAGGTTAGATCCCAAGGGGTTAAATGAGGAGTTTTGACTGACTGGTAGAAAGCTGAGAGTTGGGACAAATGGGCCCTTCCCGAAATGGCAAACTGTGACTAGTGGGGTGTCACAAGGTTTAGTTCTTTGACCTCAACTATTTACAATCTATAGAAATGGTCTGCAAGCAGGGACTGTCTAACACAGCAAAATTCATGGATGACACTAAAATAGGTGGGAAAGCAGGCTGTGATGAGAAGATAGAGTGAGTACAGGCAGATATTGGCAGGCTTGGAGAATGGGCCAGAATCAGGCAGATTGAGTTGCGAGGTTGTCCATTTTAGCCAGAAAAACAAAAGGGCAAATTATTATTTAAATCGGAAGGAGATTCTAAAGTGTGTCAGTGCAGTGGGATCTGGGTGTTCTTGAGCATGAATCGCAGGAAGTGGCTATTCAAATGAAGCATATAATTAGAAAGACAAAAGGGATCCTGGCATTTATTGCAAAAGGACTAGATTATAGAAGCAAAGAAGTATTTTTAAAATAAAGTGAAACATTGGTGAGACCACACCTGGAATAATACGGCCAGTTTTTGTTATTTGAGGAAGGATGTGGTGGCACTGGAGGCAGTTCAGAGGAGGTTCACTAGATTGATTCCAGGGAGGAGCGATTTAATTGGCTGGGCTCATAATTGCTGCAGTTCAGAAGAAAGAGGGGGATCTGATTGAGGTATATAAATTGTTAAAGGGGTTTGATAAGGTGTGATGTGGAGATGCTGGTGTTGGACTGTGTTGGACAAAGTCAGAAGGTACACAGTACCAGGTTATAGTCCCAACAAGTTTAATTTGAAATCACAGAAGCTGCTGTTGAAGCTCAGCAGGTCTGGCAGCATCTGTGAAGGAAAAAATATCAGAGTTAAAGTTTCGGCTCCAGTGACGCTTCCTCAGAACCAAAATGTTAGCTCTGGTTTTTCCTTCACAGATGCTGCCAGACCTGCTGAGCTTTTCCAGCAACTTTGTTCAAATAAACCTGTTGGACTATAACCTGGTGTCATGTGACTTCTGGCATTGATAAGGTGGACATTGATTAAATGTTCCCTTGTGGAACAGTCTAGAACAACAGCTCATAGATATAGAGTGAGAGGAGGTACATTCACAACTGAGATTTGGAGAAACTAGTTCACTCAGAAGGCTGTGAATCTGTGGAAATCACTGCCCCAGAGTGCAGCGAAGACAGAATCAATTAACAGATTCGAGAAAGAAATGGATATGTTTCTGATGAAAAGCAGCATAAAAGGCAATGGGGAGCAGGCAGGAAGGTGGAGTTGAGACCAGGATAAGGTCAGCCATGATCATGCTAAATGGCCGAGCGGGCTCGAAGAGCTTAATTACCTTCTCCCGCTCCTAATTCCTGTGCTCCTATGAATGCTTCATTTGAACCTACCTCCACCACACTTCCAGGTAGAGCATCCCAGGCTTGAATATTATTGCTCTAGTTCACTTTCTGCTCAAACCTCGGGATGTTGATAGTGGACAATTTGGTGATAGTAAAGGCATTGAATTTGGTCATTGCCAGTATCGTGAATGTTAGTTACCATGTGTCAGCCCAAGCCTGGATATTGTCCAGATCTTGGTGCATTTGAACACAGACTGCTTGAGTATCTGAGGATTCACGAATGGTGCTGAACATTGTGTAATCATTAGAGAACATCCCCACTTCTGACCTTATGATGGAGGGAAGGTCATTGATGACACAGCGGAAGATGGTTGGGTCTAGGACATGACCCAAGGAGCTTCTGCAGAGATGTCCTGGAACTGAAATGACTGATCTCACACAAGCAAAACCATCTTCCTATGTGCCATGTATGATTCCAACCCAG
This sequence comes from Stegostoma tigrinum, assembly GCF_030684315.1. Classification (NCBI taxonomy): domain Eukaryota; kingdom Metazoa; phylum Chordata; class Chondrichthyes; order Orectolobiformes; family Stegostomatidae; genus Stegostoma; species Stegostoma tigrinum. The sequence continues at coordinate 66,272,087 of NC_081369.1, read as the reverse complement.
TGGAGAGTTTACAAGATAGAACATAGAACGGTACAGCACAGTACAGGCCCTTCAGCTCACAATGTTATGCTGAACTTTTACCCTAATCCTAAGGTCTATCTAACCTCCACCCCTCCATTATACTGTCATCCATGTGCCTATGTAATAGCCGCTTAAATGCCCCTAATGAGGCCGACTCCACTACCCTCTCCAGCAATGCATTCCACTCCCCTACCACTCTCTGAGTAAAGAACCTACCTCTGACCTCTCCCCTATATCTACCTCCACTCACTTTAAAACTATGCCCCCTCGTAATAGCAACCTCCACCCTAGGAAAATTTGTCCCTGAAACCCATTGATTCCAGTTTTGCCAGGGCTCCTTGATTCCACACTTGGTGAAATGCGGACTTGATGTCAGGACCTGTCACTCTCCCCACCCCTCTGGAATTCAGCTTTTTGTCCATGTTTGAACCAAGGCTGTAATGAGGTCCGGAGCTGAGTGGCCCTGGCAGAACCCAAACTGGGTGTCACTGAGCAGGTTATTGCTGAGTAACTGTGCTGAGATATTTGTTTTCATCAAATGCTGGCCCCTTGACATTCTCACGTTTCCTGGCTCTATCATTGCCTTCTGCTGTCTCTGCCTTCAACACTGTTTAATAATCTCCAAATATCTCCATTCCATTTTGTCTTTAACTCAGCTTCTCATTAAAATCTACTACTTTGCGCAAGCTTTTGGTTCGCTTGGAGTAGGTGTGGCTCAGTGTTAAATGTTTAAGAGCATGCTCCTGTGAAGCTGCCACGGATGGTTTATCCTATTAGAGGTGCTATGTAAGTGAAGTGCCTGTTGGTTATCAGTGTAGAAGTGATGTTGATGTAATTCTGTCATTTATGTCCTGGATGGTGTCTAGTGAACTGAAGGTGTGCAGTGATGAACACTTCTGTGTTAACAGGTCCTGGCTCAGTGTTTGAACTTCTAACTGTAAAAGACAAGGAGAGACTGCAGCAGCAGCAGGCAGCTTCCTGGAACCAGCCTGGCCAGTCCCAGGCACCGGCCTCTGGGAAACCCAGTGATTCCCAGCTCTCTGGACTTGGAGGAAGGTTGACGAGTTCAAGTGAATTTAAACCCTTTCTAAAGAATCCAGAAAAGCAGAAGAGATATGAGGACTATGTGGCGAAGCTTATCTCAGGTCAAAGCAGTAAGTTATCCAAGACCAGCTTCTGTCTTTACAGTCTAGTTTGTTACAGTTGGGTCTTCAGAACCCTGCATTCCTTATCTTTCAGTAATCAGATTGACCTGAGACATTAACTCTGGTTTCTCCTTCACAGATACTGTCTGACTTCCTGAGTAGTTTCAGTATTTTCTGTTTTTAGTTCAGGTTTCCAGCACCTGCAGTATTTTGGTTTTATGGAGATTTATTGATTTTTCATTCAAATGTTTTCAATTTATCTCCAGCTGCAAATGGTTTCTTTTGGGGGAAGAAAGCTCTAGAATTTCACTACCTCTTCTGGGACATTATCCTTGAACAGCCTCTTTCTAAATGTAAGGTTTAGGTGCTACATGTTGGACATTCACTTGAGATGAATAGTTTCTCTCGACACAAACCTATCACTCGTTTCATTGAGATCGCCCCTTCATCTCCTTATTTAGGAGAATGCACTTGAGCCTGTGTGACCTATCCTGGTAATTTCACAGTTTTAAGCCTGGTATTGACTGACTAACCTCCCCCAGATGCGCTGGCCAGCTGCTTGGACTCAAACATGACTGAGTGGGAGCGAGACCAGGAGCAGTATGAGTTCAGCCGGGCAGCAATGCTATATCGTTCAACCAGTGCCTCGCTGTCATCCCGCTTCACTCGTGCCAAGTTTTCAGATGACACTGACAAGGTGGAAGTCCTTGAGCAACAGGAGGTACAGTAATGCTGAGGTTTGGGCTGTGTGTGCGTGTGTGTTGGGGGGGTGGGGGTGACGGAGACAGCTGCGGGGAAGTGTTTTTATACCGGTCACTGCTTGGAACATGCTGCCTGGGGAGATCGGAGAAATGGATATGACAGCAAGGTTTATGAGGCATTTAGACAGACACATGAGCAAACGTGCAGGAATATGGGGTCGCGTATGGAGCAGCACGGTAGCTCAGTGGTTAGCACAGCTGCCTCACAGCTCCAACAGTCCAGGTTCAATCCCAGCCTCGGGCGACTGTCTGTGTGGAGTTTGTACATTCTCCCCGCGTCTGCGTGGGTTTCCTCCAACTACTCCGATTTTCTCCCACAGTCTGAAGATGTGCAAAATAAGTGGATTGGCCATGCTAAATTGTCCATAGTGTTCAGGGATGTGCAAGTTAGGGGGATCGGCCATGGGAAACAGGGTCGTAGGAATGTGGTGGGTCTGGGTGAGATGCTCTTTGGAGGGCTTGTGTGGATTCAATGGGCTGACTGGCCTGTTTCCACACTATAGTGGTTCTACTTTAGAGTGGCATCATGGTAGAACAGATATATTGGGCCGAAGGGCCTGTTCCTGTGCTGTACTGTTCTATGGATGGGCAGAGGTTACAGAGACAGCAGAAAGTGGCCAATTTGCACACATCTCTGGCATTGACCTAAAGAGTGATGTTGTGTTATAACTGACTATTTTCCCTTCATTTCTGTGAGTGGTTATTGTCTATGCTGTGGATATGATGTAGCTCAAAATCTGGCACATAGATGTGAACGAATCTGCCGTGTATTGTACTGAACCACCCAGACTGGGAGTGATCAGATTCTGCCCTCGAACTTTTCTGACTCGGCTCAGAGTCACAATCGGAGCAGAATTCGAATAATAAGAGAGAAAGAGAAAGAGTAAAGACAACAAAAAAGAAGTCAGCCCGTCAGCCTCATCTTTTTAGTACTCTATTGGCCTGAGTGCCTGCATTTTCTCTCAAACCACTGCCCCTCTGAGGACAGGCTTGTCTTATATTCAAATATCTTGTAGTGAGGGGCTGATCCACCCTGTGATGACTGTCCTGTTCCTTACAGAATGACGTCAATGACAAAGAGGCTGCAGTAAAAATGAAGATGTTTGGTCGTCTCACCAGGGACAAGTTTGAGTGGCATCCCGAGAAACTTCTCTGCAAACGATTCAATGTCCCTGATCCTTACCCTGGGTACGTATAGAATCACGATTCAGTCCCTCGTACTGGTACTTTGTCACAACTGAGACGAGTTTTTGCACCGGGTGAGCCCCTCACCTGAGGCATGCTGACGTGCAGGCCAAACCCTCCACCGCCCCGGCCCCGGTCTCTCTGTGTTGTGGTAGGACTGTGGCTATTTTACCTTTACTGACCAGGGGAAAATGTGGTGATAATTGTGTCTCACTGTTCCACAGCCATCACAAACTGTATAACTATAATATAACTCCCAATGAGATCACCAAAATGACCAATTTTCTTGACTGATTGCCACCCGAGGACTAAAGCAATTCATAACGTGTTCCTTCAGTAACATTAAAACAAATCCCACTTAGTGTAACACTTTTAACTTTTAAAAGGAACAGTTAAAAATAATGGATGTGAGTTTGCTCGCTGAGCTGGAAAGTCAGTTTTCAGACATTTTGTCACTTTTTTTTAATTTGAAAAAATATACTTTATTCATAAGATGTACAAAAAAATACATATTTATACACCTACCCAGTCACGCAAGCCGCCCCAGGTTACCCAGGGGGTACGTACACCAACTAAAGGAAAAAAACAAAACAAAGAAGAAAAAAAAACAAAGCAAAAAAAACACCCTGGCAGTCGTCTCCCCGCACAGTCCCCGTTGGGCCCCTGGCCAGTTGGGGAAGGTGCCAGCTGGGCCCAGTTACCAGATAGGGCCCTTTTTTCCATTCTGGACGAGGGGTTTCATTATGTGGTCTTTCCCCACCGCGCCTTGGCGGCGGCTGCCCCAAGCTTTAGCGCGTCCCTCAGCACGTAGTCCTGGACCTTGGAATGTGCCAGTCTGCAACATTCAGTCGGGGTCAGTTCTTTCAGCTGGCAGACCAGCAAGTTGCGGGCAGACCAAAGCGCGTCTTTCACCGCACAGATGGTCCTCCAGGCGCAGTTGATGTTGGTCTCAGTGTGCATCCCGGGAAACAGCCCGTAGAGCACAGAGTCCCGTGTCACGGAGCTGCTCGGGACAAACCTCGACAAATACCACTCCATCCCCCTCCAGACCTCCTGTGCATAGGCAGACTCCAGAAGAAGGTGATCGACAGTCTCGTCCCCCCTGCAGCCGCCTCGAGGGCAGCATGCGGTGGCGCAGAGATTCTGGGCATGCATAAAGGATCTCACTGGCAGAGCCCCTCTCATCGCCAGCCAAACAATGTCCTTGTGCTTGTTTGAAAGTTCTGGCGATGAGGTATTCTGCCAAACGACTTTGGCAGTCTGCGTGGGGAACCACACGACGGGATCCACCCTCTCCTTTTCCCGAAGGGTCTCGAGGATACTACGTGCTGACCACTGCCTGATGGCCTTGTGGTCAAAGGTGTTTCCTTTTAAAAATTTCTCCACGAAGGACAGGTGGTACGGGACGGTCCAACTACTCGGAACATTCCGCGGCATCGAGGCCAGGTCCATCCTTCGCAACACCGGGGACAGGTAGAACCTCAGTAAGTAGTGACACTTGGTGTTTGCGTACTGAGGATCTACGCACAGCTTGATGCAGCCGCACACAAAGGTAGCCATCAGGGTGAGGGTGGCGTTCAGTATGCCCTATCCTCCATTTTCCAGGTCTTTGTGCATGGTGTCCCTGTGGACCCAGTCCATCCTCGACCCCCAAATGATGGCTGCGGCGAGTGCTTGTGCCCCAGGTCAGGGGGTCCGGAACACCATCCGCGTTTCCGTGAAGAAGGTGGATGAAGGTGCACCTGTGGACCGCACCTTCTTCGTGAAGAGGATCCTGTTGGACTGTTGTGGGTTCACTGCTGCGGACATTTACTGCCTGCAGGATTTCCCCGGAGGAGGTTTTTACGATGTAACCTTCAGGATGCCAAGCTTTGCGAGCGCTTCCTGGAGGTTTTCAAGGAGAAAGGAGGTGAGGGCCCCCTCTCTGTATTGACCGCTGTCCCACTGTTTGTGATGCCAGCACAGAGGAGCCGTATGGTGACTGTACACATGTACAACCCGCATGTGCCAGCAGTTGATGTCCTGACCGTCCTTGGAAGGTATGTGAAGGTGGAAGGGGACCTAACTGACATCATGGACCCCTTTGGCATCTGGACCAGTAAGAGGCAGGTCAAGGTGACGCTGAGGATGAGCGCGGACGGGAACGTCGTACACCCACCGTCCAGCTTCGCGATCGGCGGGAGCAAGGGCTACCTGACCTATGCAGGGCAACCTAAAGTCTGCCATGCCTGTGGTAGGTCAGGTCACGTGGCAGCCGACTGCAAAGCCACCATCTGCAGGGAGGAGGGACACCTTGCAAAGGATTGCCCACAAGAGAAAAGCTGCAACCTTTGCAGGGAAGCGGGCCACCTCTATAAGGCATGCCCGCGGCGGGGGACCACCTACGCCCAGGTCGCCGGCAGGGGCAATGCGGGGCCAGCCCCCACCCCCGAGGAGAGGAAGGCACCAGGGCCCAGCAAGGACCCCAATGTGCAGAAGGGCCAGGTCTTGCAGGAGGGCCCAGCCCCACAGGATGGACCCAAGGCCTGCAAAGCACCCCTGGAGGCTCCGCTCCCACCCCCCTCACCCCCAACAACCCGTAGTCGATGGAGGAGGCGACAGGCGACCCAAGGGAGTGGACGACTGTCCGGAAAGCGAGGAGGAAGGCGCACCGGCAGGCCCAGGAACCGCCACCATCAGGCGGGAAGAGGCAGCTGCAGGGGGGGCTGTAAGAGCTCCTCCGAAGAGGGCGATTCGGAGAGGGCCCGCCCAAAGCAGAAGCTAAAGATCTCAAGGGAGAAGGAAAGCAGTATCCCGATTCCAGGTGACGGGAGGCGTCCTGAGGCTCTGTCCGACACCCAGCCACACGCTGCTGGGGCCCTGGAGGGCCCCCCCGGAACCTTCAGGCGGGAAGCAGGAAACAGCGTGTCCCCAGCCTGACCCAGAGCCGGACTCTCCTGCCTCCGTACCCCCGACGGGGGGATGCCACCCAGAAGGCAGCACGGACGGTTTCCTGAGCCTGGAGAGCGTCCAGCAGTTAGCCCGGGCAATGGGCATGAAGGGACAGATGGAGGGGCTGGACCTTGAACTTGGGGAGGGTACTGCGGTCACTGCCCAGGATGGGGGTACGAATTGTGAGCATTAATGTGCGCAGCGTCAAGTCAACCGCAAGATGTGTGTCCACGTTGGCCTACCTGACCACCGTCAAGGCGGACCTCCTGTTTCTGCAGGAGTGTGGGATATTGCACCTCAGCAGGTATGGGAAATGGTCCGGCGCCTGGACCTGTGGGCCTTCGATCTGGTCGGTGGGTAACGACTGTCGCTCCTCGGGCCTGGCTATTCTGCTGCGGGGGCACAACTTCACCATCTCTCAAGTTCAGGAGGTGGTGGGGGGGCGCCTCCTAGTGGCTGACGTCACCTACAGGAACGCTCCCCTGAGGCTGATCAACGTGTACGCCCCAGTGGTACGGAGTGAGCGGTTGGCCGTCCTGCAGCGGCTTCCACCCCTGCTGGCTACGTCCAGGCCGGTCATCCTGGGCGGAGACTTCAACTGCATCATTGATGCAGATGGAAGATCTGGCGTGGGGACAGCGGGTGGGGGGAGTCAACTGGACGTCACGTCCAGATTCCTGATGGGCACGGTGAAGGATGCCAAGCTGCTTGATGTCTCGGCACCCCTGCCCACGGAGCGCAGCGGAGGTACACCTGGTCGCGGCCAGACGGGTCTATCCGCTCAAGGATAGACTTCCTGTTTGTGTCACTGGGCGTTCTTGGTCAGGTCCACCGGCGTCGAGCCGGTGTTCTTCTCTGACCGCTGCCTCCTGCTGGCCGACTGTCACTTACAGGACGACCAGCAGGCCGGCAAGGGGACGTGGAAGCTCAACACGACTCTGTTGACCCCAGAGAACGTCAAGGAGCTTAAGAGGGAGTACGCTGGTTGGAGAACCGTGAAACCCCTCTTTGAGTCTCCGGGCGACTGGTGGGAGACGGTGAAGGAGAACATCAAGAGGTTCTTTGTCCTCAAGGGCGTTTGGAAGGCGAGAGAGAGGCGGGGAAAGCTGTTGCGACTCCAGAAGAGGGTGCAGAACCTGCTCCTTCTGCAGTTGATGGAGGTCACAGAGGACCTCTGCGAGGTGAGGGGCCAGCAAGCCTCGCTCTTTGCCGTGGAGGCCTCCAGGATAATCTTCCAGTCCAGGGTCCACTCCGTGGAGTAGGACGAGACATGTTCGCGTTTTCTCTTTCAGAAGGTGCACAAAGAGAGCTCTGTGCTCAGCCGGCTGAAGGAGGTCGACGGCTCGGTGACGTCGTCTCGGCCCAACATTTTGAGGATCAGCAGATCCTTCTATGCCGGACTGTACGACGCAAAGCCCACGGACAGCACGACCTCCGAGTCGTTCCTGTCATCTATCACGGAGGTCTTAGACGACGGCACGAGGGAGTGGCTGGACCGGCCGATATCCCTGGACAGGCTGACCAGAGCCCTCAAGTCCTTGGAGAGGAATAAGACTCCCGGGAGTGACGGCTTACCGGTCGAGCTGTATTCCGCTCTGTGGGACCTGGTCGGCCAGGACCTGCTGGAGGTGTACGATAGTGCGCTTCGGGCAGGGGAAATGTGCAAGTCCATGAGGAAGGGCATCATCACCCTCGTTTACAAGAGGAAGGGGGAGAGGGAAGAAATTAAGAATTGGCGTCCAATTTCACTATTGAACGTGGACTACAAAATCCTGGCCAAGGTCATAGCCAACCGGGCCAGGTCTGTCCTGGAGTCGGTGATTCACCCTGACCAAACGTGTGCTGTGCCGGGCGGGAAGATCGCTGAGAGCCTCACGCTCATCAGGGATACGATCGCCTACGTACAGGACAAACAGGTGGACACCTGCCTCGTCAGCCTGGACCAGGAGAAGGCCTTCGACAGGGTCTCGTGCTTACATGAGGGACGTCCTCTCCAAATTGGGGTTCGGGGAGGGCATCCGCAATTGGATCCGGCTGCTCTACACCAACATCGTTAGCGCAGTCTCGATCAACAGGTGGGAATCGGACAGTTTTCCCGTCAGATCTGGAGTCAGGCAGGGCTGCCCGCTCTCTCCTGCCTTGTTTGTGTGCTGTGTGGAGCCCTTCACCGCATCCATCAGGAAGGATGTGAGCCTGAAGGGCGTGACTATCCCAGGCAGCGGAGGTCTTCAGGTCAAGACCTCCCTGTACATGGACGATGTCGCCATCTTCTGCACCGATCGTCGGTCGGTGAGTAGGCTGTTGGACATCTGCGGCCAGTTTGAACTGGCCTCGGGTGCCAAACTCAATAGGGGTAAGAGCGAGGCCATGTTCTTCGGGAACTGGGACGACCGCTCCTTCATCCCCTTCACCGTCAGGACAGACTACCTGAAGGTGCTGGGTGTTTGGTTTGGTGGAGCTGGGGCGTGCACGAAGACTTGGGAGGAGCGTATCACCAAACTGAAGCAGAAGCTGGGCAGGTGGACGCTCTGGTCCCCCTCCATTGCGGGTAAGAACCTGGTTGTCAGGTGCGAGGGGCTTTCGGTACTGTTGTATGTGGCGCAGGCCTGGCCTATACCCGGGACCTGCGCCGCTGTGGTCACCCGGGCCATCTTCCACTTCATTTGGGGGTCGAGGATGGACCGGGTCCGCAGGGACACCATGTACAAAGACCTGGAAAATGGGGGAAAGGGCGTACCGAACGCCACCCTCGCCCTGACGGCTACCTTTGTGTGTGGCTGCATCAAGCTGTGCGTAGATCCTCAGTACGCAAACACCAAGTGTCACTACTTACTGAGGTTCTACCTGTCCCCGGTGTTGCGAAGGATGGGCCTGGCCTCGTTGCCGCGGAACGCTCCGAGTAATTGGACTGTTCCGTACCACCTGTCCTTTGTGGAGTAATTTTTGAAAGGAAACACCTTTGACCACAAGGCCATCAGGCAGTGGTCAGCACGTAGTATCCTCGAGACCCTTCGGGAAAAGGAGAGGGTGGATCCCGTCATGTGGTTCCCCACGCAGACTGCCAAAGTCGTTTGGCAGAATGCCTCATCGCCAGAACTTTCAAACAAGCACAAGGACATTGTTTGGCTGGCGGTGAGAGGGGCTCTGCCAGTGAGATCCTTTATGCATGCCCGGAATCTCTGCACCACCGCACGCTGCCCTCGAGGCGGCTGCAGGGGGGACGAGACTGTCGATCACCTCCTTCTGGAGTCTGCCTATGCACAGAAGGTCTGGAAGGGGATGCAGTGGTATTTGTCGAGGTTCGTCCCAAGCAGCTCCGTGACGCGGGACTCCGTGCTCTACGGGCTGTTTCCCGGGACGCACACCAAGACCAACATCAACTGCGCCTGGAGGACCATCAATGCAGTGAAAGACGCTCTTTGGTCTGCCCACAACTTGCTGGTCTGCCAGCTGAAAGAACTGACCCCAACCAAGTGTTGCAGACTGGCGCACTCCAAGGTCCAGGGCTACGTGCTGAGGGATGCGCTAAAGCTCGGGGCAGCCGCCGCCAAGGCGCAGTGGGGAAAGACCACAGTATGAAACCCCTCGTCCAGAATAGGAAAAAGGGCCCTATCTGGTCACTGGGCCCAGCCGGCGCCTTCCCCAACTGGTCAGGGGGCCAACAGGGACTGTGCGGGGTGACGACTGCCGGGGTATTTTCTTTGTTTTATTTTTTTCCTTTAGTTGGTGTACGTTCCCCCTGGGTAACCCGGAGTGGCCTGCATGACTGGGTAGGTGTATAAACGTTTTCTTTTTTGTACATTCTATGAATAAAGTATATTTTTTCAAATAAAAAAAAGTGACGAAATGTCTGAAAACTAACCTTCCAGCTCAGCGAGCAAACTCACATCCAGAACCTCAACCTGAGCTACAAATCTTGTCAAAACTCACTAGTTAAAAATAATTTCTAATTTATGTAATTTAAACTATACTCCTTTGAAACTTCAGACACAAAAACACATTTATGGTTAAGAAAACAAAAGACAAATATTTAACATGTATAGCAGGGTGGCAAAAGAATATGGACAAAGTGAAACAGAATTCCAGACTGTGGAAGGTGAGAAGTTAATTTCTCACATGATGATGTGCTGTTTTCTATCGGTGATGGTTGATCAGATGAACTTGGAACTCTTTCGTTCATGGTTTCTCAGTTTCCCTGTGCTTTCACACGAGGGCAGGGAGAGAATTAAGGCAATGGATGTCTTTTGGTCTGCAGTCTATGGGTGTTTCTTCCACACTGCTGCTCTTGTACAATTCCCTGCAGCTCAGCCAAACACAAGCCTGTTGTAGGCTGAATTTCCTTATCCCAAAACAATTCTCGGTGCTGCTCAATTTTGACTTCTCCCTCCAGCTTCCAAAAAGCAGCATGGTATTGGTCAGGTCAGCAACAGGTGGATGGCATAGTCCTGTTCCTTTGTCCCTGAGAGTGTAGCATTACTTTAATCCTGCATGGTCCGACTTCCCTCAGAGTGGGTTTAAACCTACAACCATTCCTTCCTGTAAGAATTTGATGAAATTGATTGAGATGAATCCATGAACACTGGAACTCCTTGTTGAGTTATGGATGTTGAAACATGCAGCTCACTGAATGAAGTGCCAACGATAAGATGTTTGCTCTGTTCACCCGTGCTACCTCCTGATGGCTACAACTTGTATTCTTCTTCAATCTGCAGATCAACAAAGTCTGGGCTTCTCAAGGTCAAGAGGGACAAATATTCGGTGTTTAACTTTTTAAATGTCCACACAGCTCCTGAACCCCCTAAAACGGAATCCAAAAGGGAAACTGTACAGTATAATAGTGAGTGCGTCTGTTATAAAGTAAATACCCAGCCGGCGGGCGTGGCGCCGCGTGGGTGCGCTGCCGGTTAGCATGACGCCATGATAATGGAAATGTAATGTCTTGCCTTCTGTTTCACATTGGAGCTGTGAAACCTCCTGAATCCAGGAGGCCGTCCAGGTGGGACGTGGCAGCCGAAGACCGGGGGAAATGTGTGACAGAACATGCTGCAGTATTGACTGGTTTGGATTCAGCAGCAGAAACAAGTTTGAGTCGGTGCACAGAGAAAGAAATTGAACAGGACCAAGAAACTAAAACCGAGGAGCAGGTAGGTACCTATGGCAAAGGTGAGATTTTCTGATCACAAAACAAGAACATAGATATGCACCTGTGGTGTATGGCGTTTGTGGGGATTCCTAGGGATTATTTGGTGGAGATACTGGATAAAGAAATGTTCATAAAAGTCAGCCAGAGAATAAAAGAGGAAATGTTGCTACAGATGAGTAACTGGGTGTTTGTCTATGACTGCAGGAATATGTTAGGGATATTAGCATTCAGATCACTTTTTGAATGTATATAACTCATGTGGATATTCAGACCATTGTGGACATCAGTGTGTTCTGATGAAACCGTGCGGAGTAGGGAGTTACCAGATAGAATGCTGGATATAAAAAGCCTGCAGGAAGGAGCAGAGAAGCTGCAAGTGTTGTTTGGTCCAGGTAAATGCGAAGTATAATTTTTTTTGTACAAAGAATAACCTGGAAACATAACTTCAGTGGAAAACACCTTGGGCTGTGGAAGAGCAAGGTTTGCAGATGCAGACACATTGCAAGTTAAAGAATCCAAAGAAAATCTAAAAGGAGTTTAGTGTTTCTGTTGAGTGCACAAGAAAAATGTTCAGTAATTCTCTGCAAAACCCTTTAATGGTACCAGTCAGTGCTCTCACCCTCACTGTGAGACAATTTACAACAGATTTGGACACATGCTGCTGTTCTCAAGGTGAGCAATTGAAGTGATATTCTGGCTAATTGTTGAGGAGTGTCAGTGGTCGGTTCATGGAGGAATTGCTGTGATCAATGTAGACTATTGTTTCCATTGTTGTGGAAGTGAAAGCCAGGATCTCAGACTGAGTCCTGAATGCAGCAAGTTAACAATCTTTTTCTGTTCTTAGAATGTTTGTCCATGTTGGCGTTTGATGTATTTGCACAGATCATTACTGCATGGAGAGAATGAGCAGGTTGAGGAGAAGGCAGCAAGTGAACTTAGTTCCACTCTCAAATATTCCTAGATCCTGTTTCATACATTCACTGTGGAGACTGGAACCATTCTGATACAAGGCCCCCAACCTAGAGATTCTGTGACTTAGTCACAACATGGCAATTTGTTATCCTGAGTTCAATGAATGTATGGACAGAGACAGAAGGATAAAAGTCATAACAAACTGTGCGTTGTCTTCAAAATCCCAACTGTTTTAGTAAAAGCCTTCAGGGGTTGGAATGGGCTAATCTCATCCAGTCTGGTCTACACGTAACGCCAGTCTCACTTTGACCCATTCTGGTTTACATGTGACTCCAGTCCCACTCCATCCTGATGTGGCTGACGTTGTTGGTCACCTGCCAGGCACAAATAACCTTTAAAAGTGTTTGCCTCTGACCCAGTCCTCACTGTTGTTTTATGTAGGACAGTTCCAAGGGTGAATGTTACCTCCACTCAAATGATTTGCAATTTCATCAGACATGGCTTGCCACTCCTGACACCGTTGTATCTTTTTAGCTGTTTTCTTTGTACTGTCCATGGTCTCCGCTTTGGGGGACGGCCAGACCTGAGAGAGTCACCAAGAAATGGAACTGGTGGTTGGGTGGGTGGGGGGTAATCCTTTACCCACAGAGTGAGGAGAACGCTCTACCCAGTGTGAATAACAATTGATATGGTGAAGAAGGAGATAATTAGATGTGTGAGGAAGAACAGAATGGGGTGATAGAGTGAGAGGACCATTTTCCCTCTGCCTACCTTAGATAAACTTTTCAGAATTCTTACACTTGCCCTGTCTTTTGAGACAACAGTCCCCAGTTTCTACAACCAAGCCTTGCAGCTAAAATCCCTCCTCCCTGCAACCATAGAACATAGAGCAGTACAGCACAGTACGGGCCCTTCTACCCAGGATGTTGTGCCGAACTTTTACTCTAATCCTAAGGTCGATCTAACCTCCTCCTGTACCTCGTACTATCATCCGTATACCTATCTAATAGTCGCTTAAATGCCCCTAATAAGACCAGTCTGTTAAATCAACTTTGCCCCCTCCTGCAAACCTACATGACCTATGCAAATTGTCCTGACCAGAACTGGATGCAGTACTGTAGTTTTGGACTCATCAGAGCGTTTGATTGAAGAAGGGTCCAGACCCGAAACGTCAGCTTTTCTGCTGTGTTCGCCCGGGTCTCCACCGTGTTATCTCAGATTCTCCAGCATCGGCAGTTCCTACTGTCTGAGTATTTGGTTGGCTGTGTTTTTGAGTTTAGTTGCTATATTAAAGGTAATATTCTATTCTCCTTGCAGGAAGATGCTGAGGACGAAGAAAAACGGCCACCCATGGACTTGTTCAAAGCTATCTTTACCAGCTCGTCTGAGGAGAAATCTTCGTCTTCCAGCTCTGAAGAAGATGAAGATGAAGCGACCAGTGAAATAAACCCTGCTCCTGGGGAGCAAACTTCAGTACAGTCTGTACCTCCAATCCCTGCCTCAGACCACGAGCCAGGTTAGTTTATTCAGCAGTCTGCGATTGGCTGTGTTGCAATGATGTTTCCTTCCTAATGACTAGAGGGTGGCCACGGCAACTTGACAATAAGTTAAAGACTCTTCCCTATAGACCTGTGCGGCAAGTGGTGAGGGAGCTTTACTCAGTGTCTGAGTCCATATTGTGTCTGATGGGGAATACTACGAAGGGAACTGTACTCTGTGTGCGTTACGTGTACTGTTTTTGAATCTGATCACCAGTTCTCTTCGGTTTTACCTGTTGCTCACGTGCAGAGCTTCACCAGAATGAATGTGAGAATGTGCCCTCACTGCTGATCTCCCAGTGTACTTTATTCAGTTGTCATTGGCTGGACATTTTGACTGAAGGTGGTTTCTTGTTGCTTGCCTTAGTGAAGGAATTTGATCGAAACCCGCAGCCTGCGCACAGCAGCCCAGAAACTCGGAGTGGCATGGAAGAATTTGGGCCTAGGCTCCCACCAGCTCTCCTCTTTGGTGAGATGCTAATTTGTGTGTTAATTCTGTCATTGAAAAACAAGGCAGTTATTCTAAAGCCTTCTTTCTAAAACACTGGTTATGCATCAGCTGTACTGCCTGTGTTTAGAGGAAATATGCAGTAAAATGTGTTATCAGATAGTGTTGGTGAATCAAAAACCTCATTAAACCAATCAGTTTGTGCTATAAGTAGGAATTAAATGAAAACGTGCCTAGGTGTATCCTGCAATACACAGGAGGCTGAGAACACTGTACCTGGTATCAAGGAAATGTATTTGGACTCATAATCTGGATGTTCCAACAAATATTCTGGGCCATTAGCAACTGGTGGAATGTGGATTTAGTTTTTAAAAGTCTGGCATTGAATGATGACAGTTAAACCACTTTTGGGAAGTAATTCTGATGTCCACATGGTTCCAGACCCGCAGCAATGTGACTTTCGGAGTAATTAGGGATGGTCAGCCACACGCATTTGCTGTATGAACGGAGAGGAAAGAGGGATACTCTTCCCAGTGGTAGGAGAGTCAGTGAGCAGATTGAAGGGAATTAGAATTAAAATTAGCTTTACTGTCACATGTACACAAGTTACAGAAGAACAGGAGGAGCAGTGAAAAGTGTACAGTGTTACCAACACAACAACAACTTCGGTACAAAGCTCCTAGGTATGGAATCTAATGTCCATAAAATAGAGAAAAATAAAGAAAAAAAGTGACGTTACACTCTGAATATACACAGATGGGTTAGGAAAGTGAGAGAGAAAGCTAAAAAAAATAGATATTACGGTCTTCATATCAGGGTTTCTACAAGACCTGACCATGCTGCACCAGTTCACAGCCAGTAGCCATCTTCACTCCAACCCGCTGTCCCGTTGCTCCGGGCCCCGCTGTCCCCGCCCCGGGCCTCGCTGTCCGCCCCTCTCTGTCCCCGCCCCGTCGCTCTGGGCCCCGCTGTCCCCGCCCCGTTGCTCTGGGCCTCGCTGTCCACCCCTCTCCGTCCCCGCCCCGTCGCTCCGGACCCCGCTGTCCCCCCTTTCCGTTCCCCCCCGCCGTCCTCCGGGCCCCTCTGTCCCCACTCTCCGTCACCGCCCCGTCGCTCCGGACCCCGCTGTCCCCCCTCTGTCCCCCCTCTCCATTCCTGCCCCGTCCTCTGGGCCCCGCTGTCCCCGCCCCATCACTCCGGGCCTCACTGTCCGCCCCTCTCCGTCCCCCCGGGCCCCTCTGTCCCCCCTCTCCGTCCCCGCTCCGGACCCCGCTGTCCCCCCTCTCCATTCCCGCCCCGTCCTCTGGGCCCCTCTCCGTCCCCGCCCCGTCGCTCTGTGCCCTGCTGTCCCCGCCCCGTCGCTCTGTGCCCTGCTGTCCCCGCCCCGTCGCTCTGTGCCCTGCTGTCCCCGCCTCTCCGTCCCCGCTCTGTGCCCTGCTGCCCTCCCACTCCGTGCCCTGCTGTTCCCGCCCTTTCATTCTAGCATACAGGATATATATGCTAAGATGGACATGATATGGATTATATACCAAAATGTTATTCTGAGCAACGCATGACATACTGCATTATATATTGCAGTGTTGCACTCACTAACAGGGTAGATTGCTTTGTAAACAGTAAGAACATCTACACCACTGCGCCTGTTTCAACTCAACAACATAGCTGACAGCTATTCACTGGTTTATTTCTTTGGGCAGTGTGTTAACCTGCCTGATTTGATATTTAAACAAAGACTGGCAGTTAACTGTCATTATCGTTACCTGGTGCAATCTCTGTGTTAGTGACTGTACCAGTCAGAGTCTACGTATCAACCAGTTAGCACCCACCTGCAGTATAACGGTGTTCTCTCTGAGTATTAGTATTTTTTTATGAAGTGTCTTGATTAGCTGAATATGAAAAACTTCGACACAATGTGCCTTTTTGTCAGAGGCACTCACAAATCTCAGTGAATCACTGATGTAAAGTGAGTTGTGATTGCTGTTGGAATCATACGCAGTGCAGAAATGACCCATTGAGTCTGCAGCAGCAAAAAACTCATCTAAACCCACTCCAGCCCCACTTGTCACACCAGGACCACAGCTGCTCATGTTATAACATTTCAACTGCTCATCCAAGTACTTTTTCACCTCAAGTGCTCTCCCAGACAGTATGTTCCAGATTCCCACCACCCACTGGTAAAAGCATTTTCTTTTCAATCCCCCCCCCCCAAACCCTTTGATGTTAAAAGATGCTCCCTTGTTATTGACCAAGGGCAACAGCTGGTTTCTCTTCACCCTGTCCATGTTCCCATCATAATCTTATACAGCCCCATCAGGTCCCCACTCAACACTGCTGCTCCGAAGGAAACAGACTGAGCTTATCCAGCCTCACTTCATCCCAGGCAACATCCTGGTGAATCTCCTCTGCATTCCCTCCAGTCCTATCTCATCCTTCCTATAGAGCAGAGATCAGAACTAATGAGGAACGGTCACCTGACCTGAAACATTAACTCTTTTTTTACCTTGAAAGATGCTGCCAGACCTGCTGAGCTTTTCCAGCAACTTTGTTTTTGTCCAATGTGCTTTGTTAATTCCTCAGTTAACCTGTCCTGCCACCTTCAGGGATGTGTGGACAAACTCCCAAGGTCCTTCTGTTCCCCTAAGCTTCTTGTGTCCTACCATTGATTGATCGCTCCCTTACCTTGTTCTGTTAAACTGAAGGTAACACCCACCCGTCACCTGATGACACCATGGTTTCTCCAGCAATGGGATGCAAGGGGCTACAGAAAGGCAGCGGTGGTCTGGCTCAGCAGAAGGGGAAACCGAAAAAGAAGCACAAAGACCGAAGGAAAGGAAAGAAAGCGAAAAGGGAGAAGGTCAGTGCAGATGGTGTGGGAGTGTGCTGGAGACAGAGGATTGTCTAGAACCACATTAAGACACTCTGTACAGAGGCTGCCTTGTTGCTTTGAGATGGTGTGTCGTGGTCCCGCGTCCCTATGTTTTGGAAAACACAGACGGCTCTACCTTACCATCCGTCTCAGTGCAGCATGGGGAACTCTGGGCAAGTGCCGAGAGAGTGCCGTGCTGTCAGGAGGGCCAGCGCCGAGGGAGCGCCGCGCTGTCGGCAGGGCCAGCACCGAGGGAGAGTCGCTCTGTTGGGAGGGCCGGCGCCGCTCTGTCGGGAGGGCCAGCGCCGAGGGAGTGTCGCTCTGTCGGGAGGGCCAGCACTGAGGCCACTTTTGTGGCAATTGGCCTGTTCTGTCTTGCATCTTACATGAGTGTACAAAAGCACTGTTTCACATCCATTGAAAGGTTTGTCTTTGAGGCATCCTCAGTGGATTTTGTAGAAATGCAATTCTGTTGTTGCCTCCACAGAAAAAGAAACACAAAAAGCATAAACACAGATCCAAGCTGAGGGACAGGAAGTTGAAGGGTGATGACAGCAGCTCAGGGGAGACTGAATCTGAACAAAGCGACCCCCAGTCTGTGTCTGATACAGACCTGCTGATGCGGTGAGTACTAGAAACACAGAAGATAGGCACAGGAGTGGGCCATTTGACACTTGATGCCTAGTCCATTTCAAGGAACAACAGAACAGGGACAGGCCCTTCAGCCCACCAAGCCTGCGCTGACACTCTCTAAACTAAAAACCCCTTTGCCTCTGTGCAGTCATATCCCTCTGTTCCCTGCCTGTTCAGATATCTCTTAAACCTTGCTGTGGCATCCACCTCCTCCACCCGCTCTGGGCAGCACATTCACTTACCACCCGCTGTGTAAAACAACTTGCCTCTCGCATCTCCTTCGAACTTTCCCCCTTTTTCCTTGAAGCTGTGTGCCCTGGTTACTGATATTTCTACACTGGGAGAAAGACTCCATTCTATCCACACTTCTCGTTATTTTTTAAGCCTCTGGCAGGTCACCCTTGTTCTTTGATGTTCCAGTGAAAACAAACCAAGTCAGTCTCATGCCTCCTCACAGCTAATACCCTCCAAACTGTTTCTGTACCCTCTCCAAAGCCTCCACGCCCTTCTGGTAGCGTGGTGACCAGAACTGACAACTGCATTCCAAATGTGGCTTAAACAGAGTTCTGTACAGCTGCAGCATGAGGTGTCAGTTTTTGTACCGTATGTCCTGACCAGTGAAGGTAAGCGCACTATATAACTGCTCGACCACTTTATCCTCTTGTATTGCCACTTACAACCTACGCACCTGGTTTGCTCTCTCTGTTGATGCTGCCATTTACTGTGTACTCGCCTCCTGCATTATATCTCCCAAATGCATCACCTTTTCTGGATTAAATTCCATCTCCCATTTCTCCACTCAAGTCTCCAGCCTATTGTCTGGCTACCCTCCTCACTATCCACAGCTCCCCAGTCCTTGTGTTACCTGCAAATGTACTAATCAGGCCACCTACATTCTCCTCCAAACAACAGGGATCCCAGCACTGATCTCTGTGGAACTCCACTGGTCGCAAATCTCCAATGTGAAAAAGACCCTTCCAAGCTGCTCTCTGCCTTCTGTAACTAAACCAGTTGTGTATCCATCCTACCAGCTCACTGCAGGTTCCATGTGACTTCACTCTTGTATCAGACTGCCATGACGGACCTTATCAACGGCCGTGCTAAACATCCACCACCTGCCATCACCAGTCATCTTTGTTCCTTCCTCAAAAAACTTAATCAAGTTTGTGAGACATGACTCCAACTACACAAAGCCATGCTGCTTATTGCTGATAAGTCCATATCCTCCCAAACATGGGTAAACCCTGTTCCAAAGAATCTTCTTCAACAATTTCCCTAACACTGACCGAAGGCTCTCTGGCCTGTAATTACTTGATTGCCCTTCTCAAACAAAAGGAACAATGTTGACTTTTCTCCACTCCTCTGGGACCTCTCCTGTAAATAAAGAGGATAATCATACCTTAATGCTTTTCAAAACACCCAAAACCTTTTTTTTAATATTGACTTGCCCCAGAATATCAACATACCCCTGTCTAGACTCACCATCCACCATGTCCTTCCCCTTGGTGAATACCGATGCAAAGTGTTCAAAAGGACCTCACCCACTTTCTCCAGCTCCACGCAATAACTTCCCTCCTTTGTCCTTGGGATGACCTACCCTTTTCCTAATTCCCACTTACTCCTTACATATGTATAAAACACCTTGGGATTTTCCTTAATCTTGTTTGCCAAAGAATTTCACGATCCCCTTTAGCCCTCCTAATTCCTTGTTTGAGTTCTTTCCTACTATCTTTGTATTCTTTGGCTCTGTGTGTCTTCTGTTTCCTAAAGCTTACATATGCCTTGTTTTTCCTTTTTCGCTAAGTTCTCAATTTCTCCTGTCTTCCCGATGTTCCCTAATCTCACTATCCTTACCCTTCATTTTCACATTTGCTGGTCCTGAAGGCAAATCAACTGGCCTTATCCCCTATTCATGTGTCAGATGTGGATTTATCCTTAATCATGCCTCTCCCATCTGTCACCCATCCCTTCCTCCCACCCCAAGCCGCACCCCCATCTACCTACTAACCTCATCCCACCTCCTTGACCTGTCCGTCTTCCCTGGACTGACCTATCCCCTCCCTACCTCCCCACCTATACTCTGCTCTCCACCTATCTTCTTTTCTCTCCATCTTCGGTCCGCCTCCCCCCTCTCCCTATTTATTCCAGAACCCTCACCCCATCCCCCTCTCTGATGAAGGGTCTAGGCCCGAAACGTCAGCTTTTGTGCTCCTGAGATGCTGCTTGGCCTGCTATGTTCATCCAGCCTCACATTTTACCATCTGTCAACTTTATCTTCTTGTTGTGTTCATTACATCTATTTCTAAAACAGTCAGGCCACCTTGCAATGCACCATATGAAAGCATTCCTCCAAGATTGATCCTCAAGTCTAATTCCCACCTTTTCAAACAGCAGTGGGAGCCCGTGTTCTACCATCCAGCCCCTCGGTCAACGAGATTGTAGCTCATCTCCTACTTCAGTTGCATTCTCCTTCCTTTCATTATATCCCTCGTTCTCATGGTGCTCAAAAATCTATCCAGTCTTCCCAGAATGTGCGTGAGATCCTCACCCAATATTTTCTGGATCCCTAAACAAGAAAACCAAAGAATTGTGGATGCTGGAAATCAGAAACAAAAACAGAAGTTGCTGGAAAATCTCAGCAGGTCTGGCAGCATCTGTGCAGAGAAAGCAGAGTTAATGTTTTGGGTCCAGTGACTCTTCCTCAGAACAGTTTTCTAAATTTTCTAAACTATCTCAATATTCTCATGAAGAGTGACCCTAGCTCACCATTTGCTGTGAACCCTATTATTGGGAAGAGAGTGTCTAACAATGTTTGTTTTTCTGATTCATAGAATGAAAACTGTTCCATTGGCAAGATGGTGAGACAGGGCACTGGAAGAAGAGAAGCTGGTTAACCAACATCTGTGATAAGCTGCATCCACCACAGTGGTACATTAGATCCAGTCTGAAACCTCTCTTATAATTTGTCAGGAATTGCCCAACAAGAGGGAGCGACCCAGACCAGGAGCACTGACCCTGGTCACTTCAATACAAGACAGCTTGGTTCAGTGTCTGTGAACGTTGACAGATTTCACATCTACAGTTTTTTTAATCATTTATTTATAAACCAGCTGTGAGATTGTCAAGTGTTAGTTTGTTCAGAGCACCCAGGACTGCTGTGGCTTTCTGTCTTAATAAATCGTCCTGTCAATTGATATTGCAGACGTGTTAGTTTTTTGCTGCAGTGATTCTGACTTAGAGGGCATGGGGTAAGTTCTGGATTGCTGGCCTCCATGTGCTTAGTGTTTATCTAGCGCAGACAAACTGTAGGATCTGGAGAACCTCACCATTGCATCACTTACTCGAAACCTCATGCTGTTTATTGCGAATGTCTCTTGATTCCCTGTGCTCACTTACTGAGGCTGATGGAACTGTTGTGGCATCTTCTATTTGTCAGAATTAATTCTCTGTAAACGTTGTGATTACAGTCTGAAATGTCAGAGGTACCTCGAGGCCAGTCCAGGCCAGGGGTTGCTGGGTGCTGGCACCTCTGCTAAGCTATCAGCGCCACACTGTCAAGAAGCAAAGCGACAGTGCACTATCACCCTGGTTCCCCATGTAGACACAAGAAGAGAAGATTTCCGGGGAATGAATTCAGAGCAACTGTGACAGAAGTGGTCGCTGCTTGTGCAGCTGGAGGGTTTGTGAGATCCTTTGTGTAAATTAGTTACTGTGTTTTCCACCTTACAATAGTAACCACACTTCAAAGGGATGTGATAATGGGAACTGCAGATGCTGGAGAATCCCAGATAACAAAATGTGAGGCTGGATGAACACAGCAGGCCAAGCAGCATCTCAGGAGCACAAAAGCTGACGTTTCGGGCCTAGACCCTTCGAGAGAGCCTCTTCAAAGGGACTTTGTTTGTTGAAAAGCACTTGAGGACTTTGATGTTATGAAAGGTGCTATTTAAATGAAACTTTCTATAATGCTCACCAAAGAAATGGGACTGCCAAGCAGGTTTACATGATTTGAGTACAATATAACTTGAGATACAGTTGTGAAATAGTTTGAGAATTGAACAAAAGAACTGGATTTCCTCCTGAGATGAGGTTTCTTTTCGGCTGGACATGAGCAATTTGTCTTTACTGTAAATGGATATTTTGCTGTCAACATCTCACAGGCACAGTTACTCTTATACAGTGAATCACGCTGTGAATGAATTTGGTTCTGTTGTTAAATTTTGTACAGTTTTGTACTGTCTGTAATAAAGTATTTAAACATTTTCAGTATGCTTTCACTGTGAAATAAGGGCGCAGTGGAATTGTGACGAGCAGCAACTGCGCAACCTGCTCAAAGTAAAACACGTCCCAGATTCCCGGTCTTCACAGCATCACAGGCTGATCATGGGCTAGAGGGGCCAAAGAGCCTTACGTTGCCATGTTCCACAGAGAGGGCAGCTATAACTGGACATTGTGCCTGAGTGAGCTAACCCTCACCAGGTAAGTATCCCAGGCACATTCAGTAAAGTGCTGTAGCTTCAGCTCTTGACAACACTGAGACATTGGCCGTTCTTGGTCACGTATGACTGTGTGCGTCTGGAGGACTCTTTCTGCTTTCGCTGCAGTCTGTCCAGCGAGCAGTGGTCAGGGGCTGACCGCCACCCGGGCACTGACCCCATCACCGCCCCCGGGGTCTGGGCACTGACCCCACCCCCCCCCCCAAACCCGGGCACTGACCCCATCACCGCCCCCGGGGTCCGGGCACTGACCCCACCCCCCCCCCCAAAACCTGGGCACTGACCCCATCACCGCCCCGGGGTCCGGGCACTGACCCCACCCCCCCAAAACCCGGGCACTGACCCCACCCCCCCCCAAAAACCCGGACACTGACCCCATCACCGCCCCCGGGATCTGGGCACTGACCCCACCCCCCCAAAACCCGGACACTGACCCCACCCCCCCCAAAAACCCGGACACTGACCCCATCCCCCCCCCAAAAACCCGGACACTGACCCCATCCCCGCCCCCGGGATCTGGGCACTGACCCCACCCCCCCCAAACCCGGGCACTGACCCCACCCCCCCCAAAAACCCGGACACTGACCCCATCACTGCCCCTGGGGTCTGGGCACTGACCCCACCCCCCCAAAACCCGGGCACTGACCCCAAACCCAGGCACTGACCCCACCCCCCCCAAAAACCCGGACACTGACCCCATCACCGCCCCCGGGGTCCGGGCACTGACCCCACCCCCCCCCCCAAAACCTGGGCACTGACCCCATCACCGCCCCGGGGTCCGGGCACTGACCCCACCCCCCCAAAACCCGGGCACTGACCCCACCCCCCCCCAAAAACCCGGACACTGACCCCATCACCGCCCCCGGGATCTGGGCACTGACCCCACCCCCCCAAAACCCGGACACTGACCCCACCCCCCCCAAAAACCCGGACACTGACCCCATCCCCCCCCCAAAAACCCGGACACTGACCCCATCCCCGCCCCCGGGATCTGGGCACTGACCCCACCCCCCCCAAACCCGGGCACTGACCCCACCCCCCCAAAACCCGGGCACTGACCCCACCCCCCCCAAAAACCCGGACACTGACCCCATCACTGCCCCTGGGGTCTGGGCACTGACCCCACCCCCCCAAAACCCGGGCACTGACCCCAAACCCAGGCACTGACCCCACCCCCCCCAAAAACCCGGACACTGACCCCATCACCGCCCCCGGGGTCTGGGCACTGACCCCGGTCAAAGGTCACGCTGGCGTTGGCCCCGCCCCTACAGCACGTGCCTCCGTCTCCATGGTGACCGCTGCGGGCGGGGCCGGGCTCACCGACAGCGCGCGGCAGGTATGAGGGCCTCGTTGGCCGAATAGTTTGGAGGCGATGCTGCTGAAATGCCCCTCGGAGGGTGCCCGGGGGCCGGGGCCTGACGCCAGGAGCGGACACCCCTCAGACCCCCTGGAACTGAGCCACCCCAGGGTCGAGTGGGTTAAGGCCGAGGAGAGCGCCTGGGGGAGCCAGAGACTGGCCCAGGTGAGGCCGGGGGGCGGGAGGCACAGGCCGGGGATGGCCGGGGGGCGGGGGGCACAGGCCGGGGATGGCCGGGGGGCGGGGGGCACAGGCCGGGGATGGCCGGGGGGCGGGGGGCACAGGCCGGGGATGGCCGGGGGGCGGGGGGCACAGGCCGGGGGGCGGGGGGCACAGGCCGGGGATGGCCGGGGGGCACTGGCCGGGGGGCGGGGGGCACAGGCCGGGGATGGGGATTTGGGGGCGGGGGGAGGTAGGGGGTAGGGGTGGTACGGGCCGGGGCCGGGGCCGGGGATGGGGTGGGGCGGTCGGGGCCGGTGATGGGGTGGGGCGGTCGGGGCCGGGGTGTGGATGGGGACGGGGGACAGGGTCGGGGTGTGGGTCAGAGGGCCGTGCGAGGGTGTGGATGGGGTGGGGGACAGGGTCGGGGTGTGGGTCAGAGGGCCGTGCGAGGGTGTGGATGGGGTGGGGGACAGGGTCGGGGTGTGGGTCAGAGGGCCGTGCGAGGGTGTGGATGGGGTGGGGGACAGGGTCGGGGTGTGGGTCAGAGGGCCGTGCGAGGGTGTGGATGGGGTGGGGGACAGGGTCAGGGTGTGGGTTAGAGGGCCGTGCGAGGGTGTGGATGGGGTGGGGGACAGGGTCGGGGTGTGGGTTAGAGGGCCGTGCGAGGGTGTGGATGGGGTGGGGGACAGGGTCAGGGTGTGGGTTAGAGGGCCGTGCGAGGGTGTGGATGGGGTGGGGGACAGGGTCAGGGTGTGGGTTAGAGGGCCGTGCGAGGGTGTGGATGGGGTGGGGGACAGGGTCGGGGTGTGGGTTAGAGGGCCGTGCGAGGGTGTGGATGGGGTGGGGGACAGGGTCGGGGTGTGGGTTAGAGGGCCGTGCGAGGGTGTGGATGGGGTGGGGGACAGGGTCGGGGTGTGGGTTAGAGGGCCGTGCGAGGGTGCAGTGTTGTATTTACATCTGTCCCTGTCTTTCTGCTCAGATCCCATTCCGGATCATCACAGCCCACAGCGATCGGGTCAGCTGCTGCAAATTCTGCTTTAATGACAGCAGGTTTCTGACTTGTTCTTTTGATGGAAGTGTCATTCTCTGGGTAAGGTGCTTTTGGCTGGTTGTTCATCAGGCCTTTTCCACACTGATGTTAAGGCAGATCCTACAGGCACTATATTTGAAGCAGAGTCTTGTGTAATGGAGCCAGTGTCTAACCTACCACTCGCAAAACTCAACACATCCTCTCGTCATTTATTGACTTGCCCTCTGTCAGGCCTTGCTGTGTACATACTGCCTTTTACATTCCCTTCTATCAGTGTCTTACCTTCTGCAACTTACCTAACTGACCAGGCGGGAGTTCAGGACGTCCTGTAGTTGTGACAAGTGCATTATACAGTCAGAGTCATACAGCACGGAAACAGACCCTTCAGTCCAGCTTGTCCAAGCTGACCAGATAGGCTAAGTTTGCTAGCATTTGGCCCATATCCCCCTAAACCCTTCCTATTCATGTACCCATCCAGGTGACTTTTAAATGTAATTGTACCAGCCTCCACCACTTCCCCTGGCAGCTCATTCCACACACAGCATGTGCTGTGTGAAAATGTTACCCTTCAGGTTGCTTTTCACCTTAAACCTATGTTCTCTAGCCAGGTATCCCTTGAACTGAGCCCAAAAACTTTTGAACTGAATTTTTAAAAATCTGCTCATCCAGTATCCTGCTACAGCTTTATAGCTGTATGTTTCTCTCGCTGGTCATAAGCGCCCAAGTGTAAACAAACTTCCATTCACTCCCTAGGGATGGCTGCAGTCCTGTTGTCTCTGGCACATACTGCTCTCAATGTTATGGCTGCACAAAGACTGACCAATTGATTTTTAAACCCCTTCACAAAAGTTTAGCCAACACCCAGGCCACTAGTTTGAGAGCTAAGCTAAAGAGTCATTGTCATACAGCACGGAAAAATGCCTTTTGGTCGAACTTGTCCATACAACCAGATTTTGGTAATGTGGCAACCAGAACTGTACACAGTACTCTGAATGTGGCCGAACCAAAGTCCTATACAACTGCAACATGACCTGCCAACTCTTGTACTCAATACCCCACCCAATGAAGGAAAGCATGCCATATGCCTTCTTGACCACCCTATTAACCTGCGTTGCCACCTTCAGGGAACAATGGACCTGAACACCTCGATCTCTCTGTTCATCAATTTTCCCCAGGACTTTTCCATTTACTGTATAGTTCGCCCTTGAATTAGATCTTCCAAACTGCATCACCTCACATTTGCCTGGACTCTCCAGTCTATCTATATTCTGCTGTAATCTCTGACAGTCCCCTTCACTATCTGCTACTCCACCAATCTTAGTGTCATCTTCAAACTTGCTGATCAGACCACCTACACCTTCCTCCAGATCATTTACATATATCACAAACAGTGGTCCCAGCACAGATCCCTGTGGAACACCACTGGTCACAGGTCTCCAATTCGAGAAACTCCCTTCTACTACTACTACTCAGTCTCCTGTTGCCTAGCCAGTTTTTTTATCTTTCTAGCTAGCACACCCTGGACCCCATGTGACTTCACTTTCTCCATCAGCCTGCCATGGGGAACTTTATCAAATGCCTTACTGAAGTCCATGTATATGACATCTACAGCCTCTTCCTCAGCAATCAACTTTGTCACGTCCTCAAAGAATTCTATTAAGTTGGGAAGACATGGCCTTCCCTGCACAAAACCATGTTGCCTATCACTGATAAGCCCATTTTCTTCCAAATGGGAATAGATCCTATCCCTCAGTATCTTCTCCCGTAGCCTCCCTACCACTGACATCAGGCTCACCGGTCGATAATTACCTGGATTATTCTTGCTGCACTTCTTAAACCAGGGGACAACATTAGCAAGTCTCCAGTCCTCCGGGACCTTACCCGTGCTCAAGGATGCTGCAAAGATATCTGTTAAGGCCCCGGCTATTTCCTCTCTCGCTTCCCTCAATAACCTGGGATAGATCCCATCCGGATCTGGGGACTTGTCCACCTTGATGTCTTTCAGGATACCCAACACTTCCTCCTTCCTTATGTCAACTTGACCTAGAGTAAGCAAACATCTATCCCTAACCTCAATATCCGTCATGTCCCTCTCCTTGGTGAATACCGATGCAAAGTACTCGTTAAGAATGTCACCCATTTTTTCTGACTCAGGGCATAACTTTCCTTCTTTGTCCTTAAGTGGGCCAATCCTTTCTCTAGTTACTCTCTTGCTGTTTATATATGAATAAAAGGCTTTGGGATTTTACTAAACCATGTTTGCTAACAATATCTCATGTCCTCTCTTAGCCCTCTTAATCCCTCGTTTCAGATTCACTCTACATTCCCGATATTCTTCCAAAGCTTCGTCTGTCTTCAGTCACCTAGACCTCATGTATGCTTCCTTTTTTCTCTTGGCTAGTCTCACAATTCTACCTGTCATCCATGGCTCCCTAATCTTGCCATTTCTATTCCTCATTTTCACAGGAACATGTCTCTCCTGTACGCTAATCAACCTCTCCTTAAAAGCCTCCCACACACCAAATGTGGATTTACCTTCAAACAGTTTCTCCCAATCTACATTCCTCAGATCCTGCCGAATCTTGGTATAGTCGGCCTTCCCCCAGTTTAGCACTCTTCCTTTAGGGCCACTCCTATCCTTGTCCATGAGTATTGTAAAACTTATGGAATTGTGGTTGCTATTTCCAAAATAGTCCCCTACTGTAATATCAACCACCTGGCCAGGTTCATTCCCCAGCACCAGGTCCAGTATGGCCCCTTCCCGAGTTGGGCTACATACATACTGCTCTAGAAAACCCTCCTGGACACACCTTACAAATTCTGCTCCTTCTTGACCCCTAACACTGAGTGAATCCCAGTCAATGTTGGGAAAATTACAATCTCCCATCACCACCACCCTGTTGCTCCTACACCTTTCCATTATCTGTTTACACGTTTGTACCTCTATCTCACATTCGCTGTTGGGAGGCCTGTAGTACAGCCCCAGCATTGTTACTGCATCCTTAC
Source organism: Stegostoma tigrinum (assembly GCF_030684315.1). Classification (NCBI taxonomy): domain Eukaryota; kingdom Metazoa; phylum Chordata; class Chondrichthyes; order Orectolobiformes; family Stegostomatidae; genus Stegostoma; species Stegostoma tigrinum. The sequence goes on along the minus strand of NC_081369.1, from coordinate 66,244,453 downwards.
TATTTGAGTTCTACCCATATTGCCTCACTGCTTGAGTCCTCCATGGGGCCCTCCTTCAGTGCAGCTGTGATATCGTCTTTGACCAGTACTGCAACTCCTCCACCCCTTTTACCTCCCTCTCCATCCCACCTGAAGCATCAATATCCTGGGACAACTAGTTGCCAATCATGCCCTTCCCTCAACCAAGTCTCAGTAATAGCAATAACATCATACTTCCTGGTACTGATCCAAGCCCTAAGCTCATCTGCCTTATCTACTACACTTCTCGCATTAAAACAAATGCACCTCAGACCACCTGTCCCTTTGTGTTCACCATCTGCTCCCCGACTACTATTCCCTTTAGTCACACTGACTCCATTATCTAGTTCCCTACAGGCTTTCATTACTACCTCTTTTGTGTCCAATATTTGGTTCCCATCCCCCTGCCACATTAGTTTAAACCCTCCCCCACAGCATTAGCAAAAGCACCCCCAAGGACATTGGTTCCAGTCTGGCCCAGGTGTAGACAGTCCAATTTGTAATAGTCCCACCTTCCCCAGAACCGGTTCCAATGTCCCAAAAATCTGAACCCCTCCCTCCTACACCATCTCTCAAGCCACGCCTTCATCCTAGCTATTCTTTCATTTCTACACCGACTGGCATGTGGCACTGGTAGCAATCCAGAGATTACTACCTTTGAGGTCCTACTTTTTAATTTGGCTCCTAACTCCTTAAATTCTGCTTGTAGAACCTCATCCTGTTTTCTGCCTATATCGTTGGTGCCTAATAAACGAAGACCGCTCCCACTCAAGGTAAGCTTTTTAGAGTGGGAAAAACCTTACCTTCTCGGCAGCCTCCTCGTGCTCTCTGTCTCTCTCTCGCTCTCCTCCCGGAATAATAGCATCCTTACTATAGAAGGGTGACCAGAACTGTACAAAGTACTCTAAAAGTGGTCTCACCAATGTCTTGTACAGCTGCAACATGATGGCCCTATACTCCTATACTCAGTGCTCTGACCAATGAAGGCAAGTGTACCAAACACCACCTTCAACCACCCTGTCTAACTGCGACACCACTTTCAAGAAACTATATACCTGAAGCCAGAGGTCTTTCTGTTCGACAACATTCCCCAGGGCCTTACCATTTACCATGTAAGTCCTGTCCTGGTTTGTCTCCCCGAAATGCAACACCTTGCATTTATCTAAATTAAATGCTATCTGCCATTCCTTGGCCTGTTGGCCTAGTTGGTCAAGGTCCCTTTGTAATCTTAGATAACCTTCTTCACCGTCCACTACGCCACCAATTTTGGTGTTATCCACAAACTTACTATGTCTCCTATTTTCTCATCCAAATCATTTATATAAATGATGAACAGCAGTGGACCCAGCGTCGATCATTGCAGCACACCACTGGTCACAGGCCTCTAGTCTGAACAACAACCCTCGACCACCACCTTCTGTCGCCTACCTTCAAGCCAGTTTTGTATCCAATTGGATAGCTCTCCCTGGATCCAATGTGATCTAAGCTTACTAAACAGTCTACCATGTGAAACCTTATCGAAGCCCTTGCTAAAGCCCATATGGACAACGTCTTCCACTCTTCCTTCGTCTATTTCTTGGTCGTATCCTCAAAAAACACAGTCTCTTAAAAATAATTATACAAATCACACACCTCTCAATGCACAGCCTGACTCTCTTTCTTGAAAGGAACAGGCTGAGCTAATAGAGTTCTTTAAAATGTTGAAAGTTTTTGATCAAGTGGATACTGAGGGATTGTTTCCTCTTGTGACAAAGAGATTAATAAGAGACCGACAATTTAAGACAATCACCAAGATACCCAACAAGGAGAAGGTTTTTTACACTGACAGGTGAAATCAGTCCCAGTGGGATTGATTGAGGAGAACAGGAGAGATACATTTTGTACTGATTGTAATGAGGTCAGCCAGGTGGACCTCATAGCATGTGAGTTCCCTGACTGAGCCTGCTAATTAGCCCAAACAGGGAGCCCTGACTGGCAGATAAACAGGGGAGTAGCAGTGTCTTGCTTATTACTGGTCCCCCGGCTGCATGGGTGTTCTTCCTGATAGTGGAAATATTGAATAAAATTATTTGCGCGATGATGTTTTCACTGAGTCCCTGCACTTAAACGCGTGCGTATACACACACACACACACACACAGTGGGGGGACAACAAGCACTAAGCTGTGTACTAGTAGTGTGGGGATAAAAGAAAAAGGGGAATGACAGCGATACTGATATCAGTCTGGTACCTGACTCTGTATGAAGCTGTTCTAAAGTCAAGGACTGTTTGTGTGTAAATAAAGCGTGACTTGGTGACTGCATACCAAGAGAATCAGAGAATGGAACAGGATTATGGTGAGTTTTACGGCAGAAGGATTTGTGGAAGCTTGAATGGAGCATACTGCTAGCATGACCTGGTTGGGCCAAATGGCTTATATCTCGTCTGTATGCTCTGTGTAATCCTATGAGCCTGTTTCAATCCACCTCAATGTTTATGAATGAATGATTTTTGACTCTATTTGAAAGTGTTGAAACTGTAGACTCTAAGTTGAAGGAGGAATGTATTTTCTGCTGTTAGAATTGCGCAAAATGCTGAGAGTGTGTCTCATTTGTTCCCCGCCAGGATCTGTTAAGTGGAACTACTATCTCTGAATTTCGACTTCAGCCTACTCCACTAACCGAGTGTTGCATCAGTTATGATAACCAAAGGTGATCTTTCAACTGTTTCTGATTTCAAAACCTCAGTCAACAAAACCTTTCACTGCAGAGCGAGTGAGATGTTAACAGTTCTGAGGAAGCGTCACCGGACCCAAAACACTAACTCTGTGTTTTCCTCCACAGATGCTGCCAGACCTGCTGAGCTTTTCCAGCAACTTTGTTTTTGTTCCTGATTTACAGCATCCGCAATTCTTTCGGTTTTTAATGTGGAAAATTGCCCAGGTATGTCCTGTGCACAAGAAGCAGGCCAAACCCAACCCGGCCAATTCCTGCCCCATCAGTCTCCCCTCGACCGTCAGTAAAGTGATGGAAGGTGTCAGTAACAGAGCTATCCAGGAGCTCCTGCTCAGCAATAACCTGTTCAGTGATGCCCAGTTTGGGTTCCGCCAGGGCCTCTCAGCTCCTGATCTCATTACAGCCTTGGTTCAAACTTGGACAAAAGAGCTGAATTCCAGAGGGTGAGCTGAGAATAACAGCCCTTGATATCAAGGCTGCATTCGACCCAGTGTAGCTTCGAGGAGCCCTGGCAAAGCTGGAATCAGTGGGTATCAGGGGAAAGTCTCCGCTGGTTGGAGTCATACCTGACACACGGGAAGATGGTCGTGTTTGTTGCAGGTCAGTCATCTCAGCTCCAGGACATCTCTGCAGGAGTTCCTCAGGGGAGTGTCCTAAGCCCATCCTTGCTTATCTGTTTCTTCAATGACTTTCTCTCCATGATAAGGTCAGAAGTGGGTGGTAGGAGGTGAGGGGTGCAGTGTAGTTGAAAGCAAGAGCATGTGTCGTAGCTGTGAGTGAGATCCATTTCCTGATGCCCAGCCCCTTGGTGACAGGTGGAAATGTTGGTCATAGGTGTCGTTCCCGGCTGTGAACTCTGGCAGGGGGTGCTGATCAGGTTTCAGTATGGGGGCACACCCAAATTAAATACTCGTCCTGTCTCCTTTCTCACTCCCAATACTCTTCCATGTCACTTGACAGAGGTTTCTTCACAATCAGAACACTCAGTTTGGACATGTTTCCGTTTATACTCTAACTCAGTGTCACACTCTTTCTTTGTCTGAAACTACAGAATTTTTACCTCTTCATGGGACAAATCATTGAAAGCATGGGACGTCGAAACTGGACAAGTTCTGGTAGGTATTTATTCAGAATGCATCTCGATGGTGTCCCTTTCAGTCAATGATGGGCACGTGTGTATGTGAGGAGTGTAGCTGTGAATAGGTGTATCTGTATCTGTGAGTGTGATTGTGTGGGAATGGCTGTATGAGTAACTGTCAATGAATAGAGGAAGGACAGGAAACGTTATTATACACCAATTTATACAGCAGCTTCTCCTGTATTTTTGAGCAATAAATGATCAGAGAAATCTTGTATTGCTGCACATTCTTGTCCAACTTCTTTTTATGAAGGCTCCTGGGGTTAGACATTGTTGTCAGCGTTTCTTAGTGAAATTGTCAGTGATATGTTCAGGGGTTGGATCTCCAGGCTCTCGTACTGATGGTGACTGTTCTATTGATGGGACCCTGTGCCTCCAGCTGTTACTGGCAGTGTTATTTGAGCATCACTGCACTCCTGCAAGAAGGTTCACTAAGATGATTCCCTGGTATGAAGGGATTGTCTTATGAACAAAGGCTAAACAGGTTTGGACTCTACTCCCTGGAGTTTAGAAGGCTAAGAGGTGATCTCATTGAAACATATGGGATTCCTAAGGGTTTGGCAGGGTAAATGCTGAGAGGATGTTTCGCCTCATGGGAGACTCAAGGACCAGAGGGCATGGTCTCAGAATAAAGGGACATCAATTTAAGACTGAGATGAGGAAAAATGTCTTCACTCTGATCATTGAGTGTCTTTGGAACTCCTTGCCACAGACCGCTGTGGGGGCAGATTCCTTGTGTATATTTAAGGCTGAGATAGAATCTTGATCAGTCGGGGAATCAGGGTTATGGGGAAAACACAGGAAAATGGATATCAGGAATGTCAGATTATCCATGATTCTATTGCACAACGGATCAAGGGACCTACTTCTGTTCCTATTTTCTATGTCTTATGGACTTATGAAATGGTGTCACCCCCTCTCAACTTTAACAGCAGGTGTAATGCTCAATTCCTATATTGGGACCACACAACCCCATTGGAAGAACCCACTCATCGCTCATGTATAGATCGAGAGGAAGTTGCTAATAAGGCCTAGCATGATCATTACCTGAAACCACAACAGCTGCTGACTGACTTCTGTTCAGCAAGTCTTCACATGAAGAAGCAGCTCAGGGAATGTATAACTTCCTGCTATTGCAAGGTTTTTGGAATACCCCTGGAATATTTGTGGACATGCTGTGATGGAGTGTTCCCACATTTAGAAAAGGGTGGAGGGATAACATTGCTGCAGCCTCAGGGAGGACGTGAGATTGAGTGACCAGGCCCTACACAGGCTGCAGCGGTTACAAGGGTAGCAGTGACACACCCTCTGGCTCTAACAACATAAAGCCCCCTGCCCTGGTAGAGCCAGCCATCACCATGGCTCCTTGATGGTGACATGATACTGCCCGACAGGTCAGTCACTGCAGCCTGTAATTCAATGTGAATGGTCTGTCACCCCATTGAGGGACTCACTGGGATCCTCTACAGCAAAGCACATCTCTAACCCTGTGAACTAACACACAAGTGCACGCCACCCAATCTTGTCCCCTGGCCTGGCCACAATTTCGTCACCACAGGCAGCTCGCACTCAAATCGACTCCCAAAAGAAAGCGCGGGGCCAGTATCTGAGCTGGGGGCTGTAAGGGACAGCACCATAGTGAATACAATGCTGCTGCTGTTCTCTCTCTGTCTGTTTGTCTGTCTCTCTCCCTCCCCCCCCCCGACCCATGCTACTGGGGCAGCTATGACTGGGCAGGGGTCAGCTCTTCTGGAGCTGAAAGCAGGAGCACAGGTTGAGGTGAGGGATGTGGGGTAGTGGGGAGGGGCTGGTGATGGGGGCGCAGGGAATGGTATAGGGGAAGTGGGTCATGGTCACACCATCTGCAGCTTCTTCACCGTACCAGACGGTAGCATGAGGGTGAGGTGGAAGCTGGGAAGGACCATTATGCAGCAACATACTGCTGTCCTCATTGTTCTCAGTGAGGCCAGAGAGCTTACACTCCAGCAGAATCAATCCATGAGGCTGGGAGCCAAAGAGCTCAGGAGCTGCAGGGCTCTCCCAGTGACCGAGCTCTGCTCCGCACTGTTGGATGTGACCTTGTCAGGCAGGGAGAGGGCAGAAGGTAAATAATGATCCTCTCTGTGCTTAGGTGGTGGGCCTGTCCTAGCTGAATAGCTGGATGGAGATGGGGGGAAGGAGAGATAGGGATGACGCTAACAGCATTTGATAGTGAGGGAGGGTGAAGTGGAGTGTGGATTAAGATTAATGTGTCAGGAGTGAGGGATGAGAGTGTGGACAGTTACAGACAAGGGGTGGGTGCTGCTATGAAGGTGAATGGGGTATTTGGGAGTGAATGAAATGGATGGGCATGATTGGGATATATGTGAGTTGATGGAGTGTCAAGGAGTGAGGTGCAGTTTATGGGAGTGAATGCGTTTTCAGGGTGAGTGACATACATGGGTGAGTGGAATATGTGGGGGATATGTGGGCTGGGAGGGGTATATATCAGGCAAGAGAGGTCAATAAGACCATAAGACATAGGAGTGGAAGTAAGGCCATTTGGCCCATCAAGTCCACTCCGCCATTTAAATCATGGCTGATGGGCATTTCAACTCCACTTCCCTGCACTCTCCCCATAGCCCTTGATTCCTTTTGAGATCAAGAATTTGTCAATCTCTGCCTTGAAGGCATCCAACGTCCCAGCCTCCACTGCACTCCGTGGCAATGAATTCCACAAGCCCAACACTCTCTGGCTGAAGAAATGTCGTCTCATTTCAGTTTTAAATTTACCCCCTCTAATTTTAAGGCTGTGCCCACCGGTCCTAAGTCTCCCCGCCTAATGTAAACAACTTCCTAGCGTCCACCCCTTCTAAACCATACATTATCTTGTAAGATTCTATTAGATCTCCCGTCAACCTTCTAAACTCTAATGAGTACAATCCCTGGATCCTTAGCTGTTCATCATACGTTAAACCTACCATTCCAGGGATCATCCGTGTGAATCTCCGCTGGACACGCTCCAGGGCTAGTATGTCCTTCCTGAGGTGTGGGGCCCAAAATTGGACACAGTATTCTAAATGGGGCCTAACTAGAGATTTATAAAGCCTCAGAAGCACATCACTGCTTTTATATTCCAACCCTCTTGAGATAAACGACAACATTACATTCGCTTTCTTAATTACGGACTCTACCTGCAAGTTAACCTTTCGAGAATCCTGGACCAACACTCCCAGCTCCCTTGCACTTCTGATTTGTGAATTTTCTCACCATTTAGAAAATAGTCCATGCCTGTATTCTTTTTTCCAAAGTGCAAAACCTCACATTTACTCACATTGAATTTCATCAGCCATTTCCTGGACCGCTCTCCTAAACTGTCTAAATCTTTCTGCAGCTTCCCCACCTCTTCAGTACTACCTGCCTGTCCACCTAACTTGGTATCATCGGCAAACTTCACCAGAATGCCCCCAGTCCCTTCATCCAGATCATTAATATATAAGGTGAACAGCTGCGGCCCCAACACTGAACCTTGTGGGACACCACTCGTCACTGGTTGCCATTCCGAAAAAGAGCCTTTTATCCCAACTCTCTGCCCTCTGTCAGACAGCCAATCCTCAATCTAAGCCAGTAGCTCACCTGGAACACCATGGGCCCTCACCTTGCTCAACAGCCTCCCGTGAGGCACTGTATCAAAGGCCTTTTGGAAGTCTAGATAGATAACATCTACTGGGTTTCCCTGGTCTAACATACTTGTTACCTCTTCAGAGAATTCTAGCAGGTTTGTCGGGCACGACCTCCCCTTACTAAATCCATGCTGACTTGTTCTAATCTGACCCTGCACTTCCAGGAATTTAGAAATCTCATCCTTAACGATGGATTCTAGAATTTTACCAACTACCGAGGTTAGGCTAATCGGCCTATAATTTTCCATCTTTTGCCTTGATCCTTTCTTAGATAAGGGGGTTACAACAGCGATTTTCCAATCATCTGGGATTTTCCCTGACTCCAGTGACTTTTGAAAGATCACGACCAAAGCCTCCGCTATTTCCTCAGCCACCTCCGTCAGAACTCTCGGATGTAGCCCATCGGGGCCAGGAGATTTATCAATTTTTAGACCCTTCAGCTTTTCTAGCACTTTCTCTTTTGTAATGCCTACCGTACTCAACTCTGCCCCCGGCTCTCCCTAATTGTTGGCATACTACTCATGTCTTCCACTGTGAAGACTGACGCAAAGTACTTATTAAGTTCTTCAGCTATTTCCTTATCTCCCATCACTAGCCTTCCAGCATCAGTTTGGTGCGGCCCAATGTCTACTTTTGCCTCTCGTTTGTTTCTTATGTATTGAAAGAAGCTTTTACTATCATTTCTAATATTACTAGCTAGCCTACCTTCATATTTGATCTTCTCCTTCCTTGTTGCTCTCTTTGTTATCGTCTGTCTGTTTTTGTAGCCTTCCCAATCTTCTGATTTCCCAGTGCTCTTGGCCATTTTCTAGGCTGTCTCTTTTTCTTTGATATATTTCCTGACTTCCTTTGTCAGCCATGGCTGACTAATCCCACCCCGGATAATCTTTCTTTTCTTTGGGATGAACCTCTGTCCTGTGTCCTCAATTACACCCAGAAACTCCTGCCATTGTTGCTCTACTGTCTTCCCCGCTAGGCTCTGCTTCCAGTCGATTTTCGTCAATTCCTCTCTCTTATGCCCCTGTAATTACCTTTATTTAACTGTAACACCATTACATCCGATTTTGCCTTCTCGCAATGTGAGTGGAGTACATAGGGCTATGTGGGATTTGTAGGGTTAAGAAAATCAATCCACTTTCTGTAAGGGATTTGACAATGGTTTTAATGGGATATGTTCCTCAAAGAGTTAGTCCAGTTACAATGGGCAGAAAAGCCTCCATTGCTCTCTGATTGTTTGAACACCCACTGTCTCTCCCCTTAGTGGTCTGTTGTTCACACTCGACCGTTGACCTGCTGCGATGTCTCCCTCGATGGGAAGTACGTTGTGACTGGAAGTGACGTTAACAATGCAGTTTATGTCAGAGCCACTGAAACTGGAGAGATTATCACCAACTTGCAAGGTAAGCACAGGGTCAGTGTGATTCCCCAGACAACGAGCTCTGGGTGGGATGGGCACCATCAGGATTATGGGCTCTAGGGGCCATGGTGAAGGAGGGCAAAGATGGGGAGGGAACGACCAAGGCCTGGGAAGGATAGAGAGCATCTTCCAAAAATGTTCTGAGGAAGGGTCACCGGACCCGAAGCGTTAACTCTATTTTCTCCTTCACAGATGCTGCCAGACCTGCTGAGCTTTTCCAGCAACTTTGTTTTTGTTCTTGATTTACAGCATTCGCAATTCTTTGTTTCCAAAATGTCACCGTTACCACTTACAATGACAAGGTCAGCAGCACCAGCACCTTAAGGGGCAATTAGGAATGGACAATAAATGTTGGGCCAGCCAGTAATGCCCACATCCCATGAATGAACAAAAGGAAAGAAGGGTTTGGATGTAGGAGGGAGGAGGGGAGGGCAAAGGTAGTGGAATGGAGGGAGAAGGAAATGGTAAGGTGAGTGGGAGGACCTCGGGGAAGAGGGACAGCAAGTCATATTCAAGGGTGGGTGGAGTGGGAATCCTGTACTGTACTTCACCTGCTTCCCCTCTCCCCGAGTCCTCTCCCCACATTCCATACACAACCCTCCCTCCTTCGTTCCTTCTCCAATAGCATTCAGCCTCAGCACCATCTCCAGGCCTTCTAACACTGACTGATGTAAGAGTGCTGTCTGCTGGGTGTTTAAGGACCACCTGGAGCAGTTTGTAACTGTACACCGAGCGCGGTGTGGGATTGCCGGCCGGCCGAGCGCGGTGTGGGATTGCCGGCCGAACGTGCAGTTTGATTCTCTCTGCCTGTTTCTCCCAGAACAACACCGCAGTACTGTGACAAGTTGCTGTTTCCATCCCGATGGCCAGAGATTGGCATCTGCATCGTGCGATGGGACTGCCCGAATCTGGGACATCTCAGTGAAGAGAACAACCATGACATTGAAGAAGTATGGAGATAGCTTTCATTTGGAGTTTTTACTGGGAAGGGGATTTGAACAATGGGACGTTCTGTTAGGACACTGAGGGAGGGTTAGGTCCTCTCAAACCTTGGTTAATCAACACTTTAACCAGTAGATGCTTTGGAAAAACTGCAAAAAAAAAATTAATGGGGTGATAGATGACTGCTTCCATGCCTCAGTGTCAATTTTATGTTTGATAGCGCTCCCAGCGAGGCTCGGTGACACATTAGATCAAGTTATTGTTATAGTTTTCCAGAGAATCTGAATGGACTGGGATGTTTTTTCACTCCCCCATTCCCCCCAAGGCACAGGAACGTGGTGTCTGATTGCTGCTTCAGCCAGAGCGGTAACATACTGTGCACAGCCTCCTGGGACAGGTCACTGCTGGTATGGGATGTCACTGTGGGCAACTTCCGATCCCACGGCCCACGGAGCCTCGGTGGTGGGCACCAAGGTTGCATCAGCTCCTGTGTGATCTCCAGTGACGGTGAGCTCTCAGTAAAGAACACATTCAGTACACAAGACAAGTGACGGCCCTGCAATCCTCATCCTCACAAACAGATTTTCAACTCAATGTTCAATCAAAGAGCAAGGAATTAATAACAAAAGACCACAGTCTCATTTGATCTTGCTCTTGCCTTCTTTGGTTCCGACAGTGCGGCGCTCCCTCGTGGCTGACCCTCCGACAGTGCGGCGCTCCCTCGTGCCTGACCCTCCGACAGTGCGGCGCTCCCTCGTGCCTGACCCTCCGACAATGTGGCACACTCCCTTGGTATTGGGTGTGTGTTATGCTTAGGCCTTGCGATTGTGGATTGAACTCTCAATATCCTCAAGTCAGAGCTGTACATGCGACTGACTGAGCCACAGCTGACACTTTGTTGCTCTCCTACATCATACTCTGTTCTTGTTCAACAGCATCTCTGATCGTAGCTGGATCTTATGACCAAACTATATCTGTGTGGGACACAGCTGGACTGTACAGGAAACTGGTTTTAAAGGTTTGTTAAACTTTCATGTTGGAGTAAGAACATTGGGACATAACTGGCCCAATCCCCAGGGGGCAGTGAGCATCAGGGAGCGTCTGTAAGGAGGGTAGTGTTTAAGAAGACAGATTTGTGGGTTTTGAGGAGGAAGGGGCTGCTGGTGATCAGGTCTTAGGGAGTGGAAGAGATTAGAGTATGGGTGTTGGATGTTAGTGGGAAGTGAGGGGGAAGCGATGCCTTAGTGGTATTATTACAAGACGGTTTATCCAGAAGCTCATCTAATGTTCTGGGGACCCAGGGTTGAATCCCATCAGGGCAAATGTTGGAATTTGAATTCAATTTTTAAAAATCCAGGATTAAGAATCGACTGATGACCATAAACTATTGTTGATTGTCAGAAGAACCCATTTGGTTCATTCCTGCCCTTTAGCATAGAAAATCTGCCACCTTCACCTGGTCTGGCCTACATGTGACTCCAGACCTACAGTTGGCCTCTGAAATGTCCTAGAAAGCCACTCAGTTGTACTAATCGCTACAACATCTCAGAAATGAAACTGAATGAACCATCCGACATCAACCTAGGCACCAGAAAAGACAACAGCAGAAACAGTCCTATTGATCCTGCAATGCCCTCCTCACCAACGTCTGGGGGTTAGTGCCAACGTTGGGAGAGCTGTCTCACAGACTAGGCAAGCAACAGCCTGACACAGTCACATTCACAGAATCATACCTTACAGACAGTGTCCCAGACACCACCATCACTGTCCCTGGGTACGTCCTGTCCCACCGGCAGCACTGACCTAGCAGAGGTGTGGGTCGGCACGGTGGGATACAGTCAGGAGGGTGTTGTTATAGGAGTCTCCAACATTGACTTCGGACCCCATGAAGTCTCATTGCTTCAGGTTAAACACGGGCGAGGAAACCTCCTGCTGTAGGGTATGCAGGGTAGATTGATCTTAATTGGATAATAGGTCAGCACAACATCGTGGGCTGAAAAGCCTGCACTGTGCTGTACTGTTCTATGTTCTATTAACATGTACCGCCCTCCCTCAGCTGATGAATCCATACTCCTCCATGTTGAACAACGCTTAGAGGAAGCACTGAGAGGGGCAGGAGCACAAAATGTACTCTGGGTGGGGAATTTCAACGTCCACCACCAAGAGTGGCTTGACAGCAGTACTACTGATCAAGCTGGTCGGGTCTGAAAGGACAGAGCCGCTAGGCTGGTCCTGCGGCAGGTGGTGAGAGAACCAACAGAAGGGAAAAACATACTCGACTTTGACCTCACCAGTCTGCCAGCTGCAAATATATCTATCCATGACAGTATCGGTATAGCCTAAATCCTGCCTTCACATTGAGAACAATCTCCATCATGTTCTGTGGCACTATCACTATGCTCAATGGGACAGACTTCGCACGCATCGAGCAACTCAAGACTGGGCATCCATGAGGCGCTGTGGGCCATCAACAGCAGCAGAACTGTACTCCAGCACAAATCTGTAGCCTCGTGGCTCGGCATATCCCCCACTCAACCATTAGCATCAAGCCAGGGGATCAACCCTGGTTCGATGAAGAGTGCAGGAGGGCATGCCAGGAGCAGCACCAGGCATCCCTGAAGATGAGATGTCAACCTGGTGAAGCCCCCAAACAGGACCACTTACGCACCAAACAGCGAAAGCAGCAATTGACAGGCAGAGCTAAGTGATCCCACAACCAGTGGATCAGATCTAAGCTCTGCAGTCCTGCCACATCCAGTGGTGAATGGTGGTGGACAATTAAACATCTCACTGAAGGAGGAGGCTCCACAAATATCCCCATCCTCAATGATGGAAGAGCCCAGCACCTCAGGGCAAAAGATAAGGCTGAAGCTTTCACAACAATATTCAGCCAGAAGTGCTGAGTCCATCTCAGCCTCTTCTAGTGACCCCCAGCATTACAGATCCCAGTCTTCAGCCAATTCAGTTCATTCCACGTAATCTCAAGGAGCGGTTGGAGACACTAGAGACTGCAAAGGCTATGGGCCCTGATAACATTCTGGCAATAGCACTGAAGACTTGTGCTCCAGAACTTGCTGTGCCCCGAGCCAAGCTGCTCCAGTACAGTTACAACACTGGGATCTACCCGGCAATGTGGAAAATTGCCCAATTATGTCCTGTGCATAATAAGCAGGACAAACCCAACCCAGCCAATTACTGCCCCTTCAGCCTCCTCTCGACCGTCAGTAACAGAGCTATCCAGCAGCACCTGCTCAGCAATGACCTGCTCAGTGATGCCCAGTTTGGGTTCCGCCAGGGCCACTCAGCCCCTGATCTCATTACAGCCTTGGTTCAAACGTGGACAAAAGAGCTGAATCCCAGAGGTTGAGGTAAGAGTAACAGCCCTTGATATCAAGGCTGCATTGAGTGTGGCATCAACGAGCCTCGTAAAACTGGAATCAATGGGTATCGGGGGCAAACTCTCCGCTGGTTGGAGTTATACCTGAGACACAGGAAGATGATTGTGGTTGTGGGAGGTCAGTCATCTCAGCTCCAGGACATCTCTGCAGGAGCTCCTCAGGAGACCGTCCTCGGCCCAACCATCTTCAGCTGCTTCATCAATGACCTTCCCTCCATCGTAAGGTCAGAAGTGGGGATGTTCACCGATGATTGTATAATGTTCAGCACCATTTGCGACTCCTCAGATACTGAAGCAGTCCGTGTGAAAATGCAACAAGATCTGGACAATATCCAGGCCAGGGCTGACAAGTGGTAAGTGACATTCGCGCCACATAAATGCCAGGCACTGACTGTCTCCAATAAGAGACAATCTAACTACTGCCCCTTGACATTTAATGGTGTTATCATCACTGAATCTCCCACTATCAACATCCTGGGGGTTATCATTGACCAGAAACTCAACTGGACTCACTGCATAAATACAGGGGCTATAAGAGCAAGTCAGATGTTTGGAATACTGCAGCGAGTAACTCCCGTCCTGACTCCCCAAAGCCTGTCCACCATCTACAAGGCACAAGTCAGGAGTGTGAGAGTATATTCCCCACTTGCCTGGATGGGTGAAGCCCCAACATCACTCAAGAAGTTTGACACCATCCAGGACAAAGCAACCACTGGCACCACATCCACAAGGATCCACTCCCCCCACCACCGACACTCAGTAGCAGCAGTGTGTACTATCTACAAGATGCACTGCAGATATTCACCAAAGACCCTCAAACAGAACTTTCCAAACCCACAACCCCTTCCATCTAGAAGGACAAGGGGCTGCAGATACATGGGAACACCACCCCCTGCAACTTCCCTTCCAAGCTGCGCACCATCCTGGCTTGGAAATATCACCGTTCCTTCAGTGTTGCAGGGTCAGAATCCCGGAATTCCCTCCCTAAGGGCATTGTGGACACATGGACTGTGGTGGTTCAAGAAGGCAGCTCACTCCCACCTTCTCAAGGGGCAGCTAGCGATGGGCAATAAATGCTGGGCCCTGCTAGCGTCGTCCACATCCCACCAATGGTGTGGAGAGGTGATGGCCTCGCTGTATTGTTGTTGGGCTGTTAACCCAAGACCCAGGTCATCTACTGGGCACTGGGTTCACATCCTGCCATTGGCAGGTGTGCAGTTTGAACTTATAAAAAAATTCTGGAATTGTGTCTAATAATGACCGTCAACTTGCTGTCAATTGTCAGAAAAACCCTTCTGGTCACTGATATCCTTTAGGGAAGGAAACTGCCAACCTTACCTGGTCTGGCCAACATGTGACTCCAGACCCCTGTGGGCAGTTCAGAATGGCCAATAAGTTCTGGCCTCTCCATCAATGCCCTCATCCCATGGATAAATATTTTTTAAAAATGGCCTGTGGTAGGCGACACAGTGATTTTTTTCCACAATCCCAAGTTTCCTGGTTAACATTGATCGCTTGGACCAATGCAAACTGATTCCCAGACGTCAAGGACATAATTGGGTGGGGAACACCGTGAGTAAGATGTTAGTGGGAGATGGTGGTGATTGACCATGTCATTGGGCTAGTAACCCCAAGGCCCCGAATAATGCTTTGAGAGTAGGATTCGAGAGCACAGCCTCAGGGGTTTGTAGAACTGAGATGAGGAGGAATTTCTTCAGGCAGAGGGTGATGAATCTGCGGAACTCATTGTCACAGAGGGGTGGGGAGGCCAAGCCATAAGGTTATATTTAAAATGAAAATAGATGGGTTATTGATTAGTAAGGGGATCGAGACTGCAGGAGAGAAGGCACAAGAATGTGTTGGAGAAACATATCAGCTATGTTTGAATTTGTTGAGAAGACTTGATGGGCTGAATGGCCTAATTCCACTCCCATATCAACGGTCTAATGCTCCTGGGACCCAGGTTCAAATCCCACCACAGCCCCTAGTGGCATTTAAATTGAAAGAATAAAATCTGGAACAAGAAGGTAGTGTTAGTGATTGTGACCGTATTGGTGTAAAACCCCACAAATAAGTCATGGAGCTCCTTTAGGGAAGGGGAATCTGCTGTGCCTAACTGCTCTCTTAACTGCCCTCATATGACCAAGCAAGGTGCTCAGTCCAAGGGCAGTTAGAGATGGAGAACAAAACCTGGCCCAGCCGGTGACAGCCCCATGAAATGATAATGTACAGGAATCAGGAAATATGGAAATACAGGGATTGAAGAAGCTGGATTCTTGGTTAACACATGAGTTATACAGAATTTTTTAGCACAAAACTGGTTTATGCTCCACACAAACATCCTCTGACCCTCCCTCATGATCCTCCTATTCCTCTTTCCCTTGTGTTTGAAATTTTGGAGGCTGTGCCCAATTCTGTTTTTCTCTGTTTTGGGGAAAAACCAGGCTCACTGTCTGAGAAACTACAGCAATTTTAAAAATTAATTCACAGAATGTAGATGGTGCTGAAGGGCCAGTATTACCTGCTTGTCCTTGATTGCTCCATCTTCCTAAATCAACCAACAACAATTGCATGTATTCAAATAGCATATTTCACATGCCCACGTATGGATTTCAAATCCTTCCAAAAACCTACCCTGTGCTATCTCGTTAATCTCCTCCAGCTGCTCCACACTGGATATTGGTGTTCATGCTTTTTTCCCCCTGCCTCTACAGCACTGATTTAACACTGCAGCAGCGGTGGCAGGAGATCTCAACTAAACATAGAATTTCTTCTGTAAATTCCTGTCTCCTCCACCTTCAGGAGATACCTGTGACCCTGTGTCTTTGCTGGAGTGTTTGGACTCCTGCTTTGTTACCTCCTTACAGAGCTCAGTGCAAGGTGAGAGCTGTCCCACCCAACTGGGTAACAATGGAGAGGCGCTGGATGAGAATGGAGCGCTCAATGGTATCGATGATTGTAAGTTTTCTGCAGTCGCAGTCACACAGTGCCATTTGTGATTTTGATACAAGCTGTTTCTATGCTGTGGTAGGCCAACTGTGGTACGAGAAAATTCAGTGGGGCGAAGGGCCACCTTCTCCTACATCTTGTAGTCAGCGATCAGATTTGAGGCAATTCTGGGAGAAGTAATCAACAAAGAATGAGAGGACTAGGCAAGAAAATGGATCTCACTGCCACAGGGCAGGGCGGAAGTGATCGCTCTCGATACATTTAAGGTGAAGCTGAATAAACCCAGGATGGTGAAAGGAATAGAAGCAGATGTTGAAAGCTGAGCTGAAGAGTGGCTAGGAGGAGTATACCCACCAATAGGATACATTTGGGCTGAATGGCCTGTTCTCATGCTGTAAAAATCTAGAAAGGAGACATCAAAATGGTCATAAGAAACACGAAATCTGAGGCAATTAGATGTCAATCTGCTAATGTTTACCTCATGGGCTGCTCTCTCACAGTCACTATCTTTGTCTCCCCCTTGGCAGGATCACCAGGACTGGGTCCTGGATGTTGCTATCTCCTCCAACAACAGGTGGATTCTTTCTGCGTGCAAGGTACAGATGTTCAGCATGATTATTTATAAATATTTACCCACAGGACACAATGCAGCAATTCACAAAGGTCCTAGGAACATCACATTCCAAACCTGCAACTTCCAAACCAAAAACAACAACTTACACTTATATAGTGCTTTTGATAAAACGTGCCAAGGCATATGGCAAGAGCAGATTATGAAACAAAACATGACATTGAACCAGGAAGACCTCGTTGGGACAACAGCCAGCAGTTTGAGTTTCTTAAAGGAGGGAAGCAAGAGGCAGGAGTATAAGGAGGGAAATCCAGAGCCGAGACATCTGAGGGCGTGACAGCCAATGACAGAGAGATATTCAAGAGAAGAGAATTGGATGATAGGTGAGGGAGGGTGTTGGGACTGAAGGAGATTGCAGACAGCACAAGGACCACAATAGTTCAAGAAAGCAGCTCACCACCATCTTGTCAAGGGGCAGTTAGGGATAGACAATAAATTCTGGCCTGGCCTTCGATGTTCACATCTCCTGAAGAAAGAAGGGAAAGGGTGAGACCAATGACTGGTTTAAAAACAGAGATAAGAATCTAAACTCCAGTCATTTGCTGACTGGGAGACAGTGTAGAGAGTGAGCACACAGAGTGATAGATGAATGGGACTTACTGTAAGCTCAAACACAGGCAGAGAACATTTTCTGATTCCAAGTCTAGGGAGGTGTGAATGTGAGACACCAGCAAGAGGTGTGTTGAAATAATGGACTTAGCAGGTAATAATGAGGGTCTCAGCAGCAGATAAACTGCTTCAGTAAGTAGGACCAGGGCAGCAGGTACATGGGAACACCAGGCCCCTGCAAGTTCTCCCCGCCACCCCCCAAGCCAGTCGTCATCCTGACTTGGAAATATATAGCTATTCCTTCGGTTGGGACAACAGCCAGCAGTTTGAGTTTCTTAAAGGAGGGAAGCAAGAGGCAGGAGTATAAGGAGGGAAATCCAGAGCCGAGACATCTGAGGGCGTGACAGCCAATGACAGAGAGATATTCAAGAGAAGAGAATTGGATGATAGGTGAGGTGAGGTGCAGTTGCTGCGTCACAATCCTGGCATTCCCTCCCTAAGGGCATCATGAGTCTATCTACAGCACATGGACAGCTGGGGTTCAAGAAGGCAGCTCACCCCCACCTTCTCAAGGGGCAACTAGGGATGGATTATAGATGCTGGCCCAGGCAGCGACGCCCACATCCTGAGAGTGATTCTTTATATAGCTAGTTGAATGTAATGCCAGAGCGGTATCCTGTCACTGATACCTAGTGACAGGTGTAATTGAGTTTCTGTGTCAGTGCTGTTATTTCAATTCTCCAAAATCAGCTCTGGTTCCCAGACCTACAGGTGCTATTTCTAACTTTCCACCTATTGCTGTTTTCCTAGGATTCTACCGTGCGTTTGTGGGACATTGAGAAAATAGAGCAGATTCCAATCGTCAAAGCTGAGAGGAGGGAACACGGGGAGAAAGTAGTGAAGGTTTGATGATGCGACCTCCTTTCTGCTTGTTCCAGGAGATGGGAGAGGGTTTGTCACTTTATGAGTGCAGGCAGTTTAATTGCTGTTAGGGCTTTGACAGTGCGTCTGCAATATCTGTCCCTGAGCTGGGCAACCCTGGCATCTCTCACTCACCATCACCCTCCATGCTGTGATCTGGGCTGGGCTGGTAAGGTTTCTAATTAATCTCAGTTCCGTTAAACTAGGAGCGAAAATCCACCCCCCCTCCCCCCCACCCACCCTGAGATTCCAGTGTTAAACACAGATTGAGAGGGCTGATAAAACGTGCGTGTCCGGCGGAGATTCACACGGATGATCCCTGGAATGGAAGGGTTAACGTACGATGAACGACTAAGGATCCTGGGATTGTACTCGATAGAGTTTAGAAGGTTGAGGGGAGATCTACTAGAAACTTACAAGATAATGTATGGTTTAGAAGGGGTGGACGCTAGAAAGTTGCTTCCGTTAGGTGGGAGGTAGGACCGTGGGCACAGCCTTAAAATTAGAGGGGGTAAATTTAAAACGGAAATGAGACGACATTTCTTCAGCCAGAGAGTGGTGGGCTTGTGGAATTCATTGCCATGGAGTGCAGTGGAGGCCGGGACGTTAAATGTCTTCAAGGCAGAGATCTGTAAATTCTTGATCTCACAAGGAATCAAGGGCTACAGGGTGAGTGCAGGGAAGTGGAGTTGAAATTCCCATCAGCCATGATTAATGGCGGAGTGGACTTGATGGGCTGAATGGCCTTACTTCCACTCCTATGTCTTATGGTCTTAAAACATCAATCATAATCCTGGGCTTTACAAATAGAGGCACAGACTTTAAAAGAAAGCAGGCTGTGGTAAACCTGGTGAGGCCCCAGCAGAATATTGTGTCAAGCTCTGGGCAAGGCACCTCAGAATGGTGTCAAAGCCTTGCAGATGGATACAGAAGGGATTTACTGGAATGTTACCAGGACAAGGGACTTCCATCCATGTAGAGAGGCTGGACTAATCCTCCTTCGATATTCAATTCTGAGGAATTTGGACAGAGTTAATGAGGAGCAAATGCGTTGAATAGTGGGAGGTTGAGGGATGAGAGGAGAACAGATTTCAGGTGACTGATAAAAGGTGAGGGATTTTTTTTACGGTAATTTGTCATGATCTGGAAAACAGTGACTTGAAATGATGGACAAGGCAGATTCTCACTTTCAAACCAGAATTGCTGAGTAAATATTTATCAATGTTTGTGTTTATGTAATCAGTTTGATCAGTACGTCACCGATGCCATGAAAATGGGTGGTGTGGTAAATAGTGAGAAGGAAAGCCTTAGGTCACAGGAGGACACAGACTGTCTGCTCAGATGAACTGAACAGTGGCAAATCAAATTTAACCCTGAAAATTCCGATGATACATTTGGAGGGACAAACAAGGCAAGAGAGTTGGCATTAAATGGCAGGGCTGTGGGAAGTACAGAAAATCACAGGGACTGTGGTGTGAATGAAGGCAGCAGGATGGGTAGATAAAGTGGCTAAGACGGCATGTGGAATACTGGGCTTTATTAGCCAGGGGCAGAGAGGTTAGGATGGAGCTCTACAGAATGTGGATTTAGGCTGGAGTATTGTGTGTAGTTCTGGTCGCTGACCTATGGGAATGTTGTGATTACACTGGAGGGGGTACAGAGGACGTTCATCAGGATGTTGGAATAAAGACACTATAGGGCTTAGAATGATTCTTCTTCAGAATGTTTGAGAGGCATTGGTGTGGATAGGGAAAATCCTTTCCCCTTAAAAGAGGGTTCAATAACCAGGGGGTACAGTTTTAAAGTGCAGAGCTGGAGGTTTAGAGGGGACTCAGGGGAATAAATTTTCATCCAAGTGGGTTGTAATTATCTAGAACTCACTGCTAAAAAGATGGTAGAGGTGACAATCCTCAAAACATCGAAGAGCTATTTAGGTGATTGCTTGAAATGCCATAGGATACAAGGGTATGGGCCATGTGCTGGAAAATGGGATTGGTACAGATGGATGTTTGATATGATGGACATGATGGGCCAAAGTGTCTCCTACTGTGTGATTAAAAGCTTTATGATTCACTAAGTGTGCTTAGGTTTGATTGTTTGCCTGTGGATGGGCGAGTGTGTACAGGCTAGTGTGCACATGCATATCGGTGTGTAGAAATTGTGTGTTTGACTGAACCTCTGTTTATATCTGTTTGAGTGTGTATCTGAGAGTGTATTTCTGAGTGTGAGTGTGTACCTGTGAGTCAGCAAGTATGTGTCCTGTAAATTTACCTGTTGGTATGCATGCATGTTCAGAGTTAAGCTGAATGAGTGTTCTTGTAACTGAGTGTGCTTCGCTATGTCAGTGTACCTGTGCATGGTCGTGTACATTCCTGCTGAATGTGGCAGTGCGTGTACCCGTGAATGGGTGGTCAGGTACGTGTCCTTTGCTGTACCTTCTGCTGATGTTTCTCGTCTTCTTCTCAGTGTTCCCATTGTGAGAAGCCATTCTCAAGGTGCCACGACGACAGCTCAGAGAATCTGACCCTGTGTGTGTTCTGCCGTCTATCAGTATCACCACGGACCTCTCTGCCCAGTGTCTCCAGCCTGTCCAGCCCATCAGTGTCAGCCCCACGATGGGAATGGAGGAAACGCCGCGCAACTCGTTAATATTGCTGCCTCATTCACTCCACCCTGGAGCAGTCCCAAAGAGCTTCTGTCACTGTCTCTCTTTCCTAAACAATATTTTAAATGTGTAATTTCTGCCCCAAATAAACTCGCAGTAGCTGGAATTTGCTCCAGTAATCCCTGAGGAATAGCGGTTTCTCTAACCTCTATCTTTGCGGGAGGCTAGAGGGTTTGCTCTGCTGCCTCTCGGCCCTGAGCTCATTCTCAAACACTTCCCAGATTGCCCCATGTCATTCCATTTGCTTCTCTGGAATCTTGAGTACCCTTCGGTGCGCTGCATTTCCTCAAACCTCTCCCCCTGTTAGTCACTGAAATCATGAGGCAGCAGATCTCAATCCATGCTCATCCATCTGTCTCCTGTTTGAATGAGAGTTGAAGGAAGTTTTGGGATTACAGCTGATCACACTGTTGCTCTCTCTTGATGTTTCTCTCTCTTTCTTGCATTTAGGATTGACAATTCTAATTTGTCTTAATTTAATTTAATCTAGTTTAAAAATCTCTTTTTGTTAATATTTTTCATTTTCCTGTTTATTAACTCTTGAGGAATGATGATCTTCTTTTTGTGATCAAAATGTAATCTGTTTCAGTTTTACAAATGAAATAATAAAATCTCTGCAGTCGTAATCTCTTTCAATCTCGCCCAAATATTTCCCAATATGATGGATTTAATTTGTCAGTTTTCCGCACAGTCTGGATTCGACCTGGAACTAGGAAATCTGATAAGTAATAGGTACTCCCCGAGAGCAGGTTAAACAAGCAGCAAACTGTCACCTTTACACCAAGACCATGATAAGGCTACAACACAGATCTTGGAAAAATTTGCATCACAA
This sequence comes from Stegostoma tigrinum, assembly GCF_030684315.1. Lineage (NCBI taxonomy): Eukaryota > Metazoa > Chordata > Chondrichthyes > Orectolobiformes > Stegostomatidae > Stegostoma > Stegostoma tigrinum. The sequence continues at coordinate 66,222,618 of NC_081369.1, read as the reverse complement.
GGCAGACAGCAGCCCATTATTGCTAATCTGTTAGAAGGAAAATCCTACATCTCTCCAACAATATCCAGCTGTGTCTCAGTCAAGCTTCTGAGGGGCCAGGATGGGCTCTGACACAAACGATGGAACAGAGGGAGAGAGTAATAAGAGGCCAGACTCAGGGGTTGGAAACCTGTGAAAAGGAGGGAGAAGTCTTGGGTGGCCTTTAAGATCAGGAAAAGTTTTTAAGTGTAACACGATTAGAGATCAATAAATTGCATTTATACAGTGCCTTTATATAATAAAACATATGAAGGTGCTTCACTGGAGCATAGAGCAGACACAATCCAACCCCAAGCCAAATCTGAGCAAAATTAGGGCAGGTAACCTAAAACTTGGTCAAAGGTGGGATTTAGGGAATAATTTGTGACTGGGGAGATTCTTACAGATTAATGAAATTAAACTTATGATTGACAAATGTAACTTGTGGTACAGCAGAATGCTGAACCAGTATTTGGATTTGCATGGGTATTCAGTAAAGATACCGAACGGCTGTTGGTATTGGATGAGGATTGGTTAGATGACAGCAAACAGTGAGTTGGGATAGCTAGGGCATTTTAATGTTGTCAAGCTCTACGTAGTGAAGTGTCACTTAAAAGCAGATACCACGAGCAACGTATCCATGGTTTGTGGTGACAGATTTTGGTTGGAATGTAAACTGTGAGGAAGAGACTGCAAAGTGATGTGGACAGGTTCGGTGAATGTGCAGCAAAGTGTATAAGAGAGGTTTTTAAGGCAGCACATAGAAGGTCCTATCGGAGAGGGGATGGGACTGGTCCTCACCTAAGGGATCGAAACCAGGCAGATTTGTAGAGGTGGAATAGTATCAGAGATAATGGGAACTGCAGATGCTGGAGAATTCCAAGATAATAAAATGTGAGGCTGGATGAACACAGCAGGCCAAGCAGCATCTCAGGAGCACAAAAGCTGACGTTTCGGGCCTAGACCCTTCATCAGAGAGGGGGATGGGGAGAGGGAACTGGAATCAATAGGGAGAGAGGGGGAGGTGGACCGAAGATGGAGAGTAAAGAAAATAGGTGGAGAGAGTATAGGTGGGGAGGTAGGGAGGGGATAGGTCAGTCCAGGGAAGACGGACAGGTCAAGGAGGTGGGATGAGGTTAGTAGGTAGCTGGGGGTGCGGCTTGGGGTGGGAGGAAGGGATGGGTGAGAGGAAGAACCGGTTAGGGAGGCAGAGACAGGTTGGACTGGTTTTGGGATGCAGTGGGTGGGGGGGAAGAGCTGGGCTGGTTGTGTGGTGCAGTGACTGCATCCACTGTACCCGGTGTGGCTACCTCTACATTGGGGAAACCAAGCGGAGGCTTGGAGACCGCTTTGCAGAACACCTCCGCTCAGTTCGCAACAAACAACTGCACCTCCCAGTCGCAAACCATTTCCACTCCCCTCCCATTCTCTAGATGACATGTCCATCATGGGCCTCCTGCACTGCCACAATGATGCCACCCGAAGGTTGCAGGAACAGCAAATCATATTCCGCCTGGGAACCCTGCAGCCTAATGGTATCAATGTGGACTTCACCAGTTTCAAAATCTCCCCTTCCCCTACTGCATCCCAAAACCAGCCCAGTTTGTCCCCTCCCCCCACTGCACCACACAACCAGCCCAGCTCTTCCCCCCCACCCACTGCATCCCAAAACCAGTCCAACCTGTCTCTGCCTCCCTAACCTGTTCTTCCTCTCACCCATCCCTTCCTCCCACCCCAAGCCGCACCCCCATCTACCTACTAACCTCATCCCACCTCCTTGACCTGTCCGTCTTCCCTGGACTGACCTATCCCCTCCCTACCTCCCCACCTATACTCTCCTCTCCACCTATCTTCTTTACTCTCCATCTTCAGTCCGCCTTCCCCTCTCTCCCTATTTATTCCAGTTCCCTCTCCCCATCCCCCTCTCTGATGAAGGGTCTAGGCCCGAAACGTCAGCTTTTGTGCTCCCAAGATGCTGCTTGGCCTGCTGTGTTCATCCATCCTCACATTTTATTATCTTAGATTTGTAGAGGTGCCAGTGGGACTTTGTTTCCACAAGATGTAGCAGCAGAAGTAGGCCATTCCATCTCTCGGGTCTTCTCTGCCTCCTGCCTTTTCTCTATAACCCTTTATCCCTTCATGATTAAAAATCTGTTTATCTCAGCCTTATATACACTCAACAGTCCAACCTCATCATCTTTCTGCCGTAAAGAATTCCACAGATTCACTACCCTCTGAAAAGAAATTCCTCTATTTCAAGTGTGTCACCCCTTAATCAAAGAGTCTGCAGTATGGTTCCAGATTCTCCCACAAGGGGAAAATCCCTCACTAAAACTACAACAATAATGAAAACAGAAGTTGCTGGAAAAGCTCAGCAGGTCTGGCAGCATCTGTGTAGTAAAAAAACAGAGTTAACGTTTTGGGACATCTACCCTGTCAAATCCCCTAACAATCTTGTATGTTTCAATAAGGTTGCCTCTTGTTCTTCTAAATTGCAATAAGAAGAGGCCTAATCAACTCAAATTTATCTCATAAAACATTCCCTTCATTCCTGTATCAGCCTGGTGAACCCTCTCTGGACTGAAGGGCATAGAGACGGTAGATAGGAAGAAGCTTTTGTCCTCAGTAGAGGAGTTAGTAATCAGGGGAACAGTTTTATGAATAGGAACTTTAGAGGTGATTTGTGGAAGCTATTTTCACATAGAGGGTTGCAGCTACCTAGAACTCACTGACTAAATGGGTGGTAGAGGTGAGAACATGCAAGATATTTAAGAACTACTTAGATGAACAATTGAAACGCTGTAGGATACTAAGCAACGGGCCAAATGCTGGGAAATGGGACTAGAATAGAACAGTCCTGAGGAAGGGTCACCAGACCCGAAGCATTAACTCTGGTTTTTCCTTCACAGATGCTGCCAGACCTGCTGAGCTTTTCCAGCAACTTCTGTTTTTGTTCCTGATTTACAGCATCTGCAGTTCTTTTGGTTTTTATTTAGAATAGGTCGTGCTTGATGACTGGCGCAAAGATAATGGGCTAAAGGGTCTCTTTCCTTGCTGCATTACTCCGCGACTAAGGTGGTAGATGGAATATAATGTAGGGATTGTGAGATTGTTCACTTTATTATTTAGGGTAGCAAACGCTTTATTAAATAGCGCAAAAATTGAAATTGTTCAGAGAGATTTGCGTGACTATGCAACATAAAAAAGTTAACATGCAACTACAGCAAGCACATAGACAAATGATGTCAGAGATGGTAGGAACTGCAGATGCTGGAGTCTGAAATAACACAGTGTGGAGCAGGAGGAACACAGCAGGCCAGGGCAGCATCAGAGGAGCAGGAAGGCTGACGTTTCGGGTCTAGACCCTTCTTCAGAAAAAGAAAGGTGATGTGTTGGCCTTTATTGCAATGGTAGTAGAGAATGGGAATGAAGTCTTGTTATAATTGTACAGAGTTTTAGTGAGACTACATCTGCGTGCAGCTTTGGGCTTCCACGCATAAGGAAGGAAGGAAGGACAAATGTACATTGAACAATCCCGAGAAGGTGCACTGGATTGATTTCTTGGATGTGAGGGTTGTCCTATGAGGAAAAATTAAGTGGAATTCCCTTATATTCCTTAATGTTTAAAAGAATAAAGGCTAATCTAACTCGATAAAGTAAAATTAAACAGCGAGAGGTTTCTACTCCCTTGGAGACTCTCGCACAGTACTTCCCAAATGCTTTCCCATTGCAATCCTATTCCAGGCCTTAAAAGTTATTGTGACTGCTGTAAGCACTGTGGAAACGAGGACCTGGTACAGCAGGAGGACTGTAACTTGGTCTGAACTCCATAACAATCAACATTACCTTGTATTTCACAACCCCCAAACATTTAGCTCATGAGCCCATTTTGGAAACTCCTAGCCTTGAGATACAGGTTACAAGCTTCAGGATAAGGGGTCAGCCATTTAGGTTTGAGGTGAGGAGAATTTTTTTCACCCAATCTATGTGAGAAGGAGGCAATTTCAAAGTTTGCAAATGACTTTAAACATGGAAGAATTGTAAACTGTGAGGACAGTGTAGAACTCCAAAAGGACATTGACAAATTGGTGGAGCTGGTGGACCAGTGGCAGATGAGGATTGATGCATAGGAGTGTGAAGTAATGTATGTTGGCAGGTAAAACATTGAAAGACAACATAAGTAGGGGCTAAATTCTAAAGAGGCACAGAAGCTGAGGGAGCTGGGTGTATATGTACACAGATTGTTGATGTTGGTGGGACAAGTAGAGAGAACTGGGTCAGGCACAATAGGCCAAATAACCTCCTATTGCATTTTAACAAATCTGTGATTCTAAGGGTTGTGAGTCTTTTAAATGATCAACTCAAGTAGATTTTAAAAAGATATTTAAGAAAGACATTGATGGAGAATTGGTGAACCGCTGACTCTGAGGATGAGTGGGTAGAGTGTGGGGGAATTGGAGTTTGAGTATGATGGCAGAGCAGGTTCGAGGAGCTGCCCCTGTTCCTGCTCTTGTAATGGGTCAGAGCTGGGGATGTTGGGAGAGGATACACAACAGGAGACTGTGTAGATGGGCCAAATGTCTGGATTTTCTTGGAACCATATCACAAGGAACTATTTCATCTGGGATGAATAACCCATTGGCCCACCCATTATCTCTGTGCCCCATGAGCCCTCCATCACTGCCTCTCCCATTCCCCCCACCTTGGACCATAACCCTCACTCCTGAACCCAGTTCCACTTCAGCTGTGCCCACCCACCTCACACCATGTCGTTGCGCGCAGGCGCGCTCTCAGCTTTTGCGCGGTGAATGGAAAAGCGGCAGTGCGCAGGCGCGCTGAGCCTAAAAGCGCCGATTCCGGAGCAGCGCTCGGCGGCGCCGTGGCTTAGTTGGTTAAAGCGCCTGTCTAGTAAACAGGAGATCCTGGGTTCGAATCCCAGCGGTGCCTTTTTTACCCGGCCCTTCACTCTCAATCTTTTTCCAACCCTCCACATTCTGTGATAATGGGAACTGCAGATGCTGGAGAATCCAAGATAATAAAATGTGAGGCTTGGTCTGCTGTGTTCATCCAGCCCCACATTTTATTACCTCCACATTCTGTGTCTGGCTCAGATTGTCAGATTGCATTTTCAACAGCATTGGCCACAACTTCACCACATCCCGTGCATTGAAAAAGCCCACTGTATTGGAGGTGTGCTCACTGTTATACACAGCATCCAGAAATCAGCAACAAACAAATCTGTCTCCATCTCAGGTAACCAGCTAGAAACCGATACCCACTTCAAGCCCACCCACTCCCACAGCTACCTAGAATACACCTCCTCCCACCCACCCTCCTGCAAAAATTCCATCCCCTATTCCCAATTCCTCCACCTCTGCCGCATCTGCTCCCACGATGAGGCATTCCACTCCCGCACATCCCAGTTGTCCACGTTCTTCAAGGACCGCAACTTTCCCCCCACAGTGGTCGAGAACGCCCTTGACCGCGTCTCCCACATTTCCCGCACCTCATCCCTCACACCCTGACCCCACAGTCACCACCAAAACAGAATCTCCCTTGTCCCCATGTACCACCCCACCAACCTCCGGATCCAACGCATCAACCTCTGACACTTCCACCATCTACAATCCACCATCTACAAGCCGACCCCACCACCAAAGATATTTTTCCCTTCCCACCCTTATCTGCCTTCCGGGGAGACCACTCTCTCCGTGACTCCCTTGTCCGCTCCTCACTCCCCTCCAACCCCACCACACTCGGCACCTTCCCCTGCAACCGCAGGAAGTGCTACACTTGACCCCACACCTCCTCCCTCACCCCTATCCCAGGCCCCAAGATGACTTTCCATGTTAAGCAGATGTTCACCTGCACATCTGCCAATGTAGTATACTGTATCCACTGTACCCGGTGTGGCTTCCTCTACATTGGGGAAGCCAAGCGGAGGCTTGGGGATCACTTTGCAGAACGCCTCCGCTCGGTTCGCAATAAACAACTGCACCTCCCAGTCGCAAACCATTTCAACTTCCCCTCCCATTCTTTAGATGACATGTCCATCATGGGCCTCCTGCAGTGCTACAATGATGCCACCCGAAGGTTGCAGGAACAGCAAGTCATATTCCGCTTGGGAACGCTGCAGCCCAATGACATCAATGTAGACTTCACACGCTTCAAAATCTCCCCTTCCCCCACTGCATTCCAAAATCAGCCCAGTTCTTCCCCTCCCCCCACTGCATCACACAACCAGCCCAGCTCATCCCCTCTCTCCACCGCATCCCAAAACCAGCCCAGCTTGTCTCTGCCTCCCTAACCTGTTCTTCCTCTCACCTATCCCCTCCTCCCACCTCAAGCCGCACCCCCATTCCTTCCTACTAACCTCATCCCACCTCCTTGACCTGTCTGTCATCTCTGGACTGACCTATCCCCTCCCTACCTCCCTACCTACACTCACCTTTACTGGCTCCATCCCCGCCTCTTTGACCTGTCTGCCTCCTGTCCACCTATCTTCTCCTCTATCCATCTTCTATCAGCCTCCCTCTCTCTCCCTATTTATTTCAGAACCCCCTTCCCCTGCCCCATTTCTGAAGAAGGGTCTAGACACAAAACGTTAGCTTTCCTGCTCCTCTGATGCTGCTGAGCCTGCTGTGTTCATCCAGCTCTACACCTTGTTATCTCAGATTCTCCAGCATCTGCAGTTCCTACTGTCTCTTCCCAACATTACCGCCTTCCCTGATGACTGTCTGAGACTGAACTAAACTTTGTTGTATTTGTCCCTGAGGCAATCTTCTTACGAGAGACCGACTCCATTGCCATTCCATCCAGTTCCATAAGATCATCCAACTTCACTCTATCTCAGCAGGCTAGGCAGCATTTGGAGGGAAGGAGAATTCAATGTTTTGGCTATTACCCTTCTTCAGGGCTGGATGTGGTGGTAGGGGAGCTGCATATAAAAGGGAGGGGGGTGAGGGGTTGGAGGCAGAATGTGGTGATAGGCCACCTCCACCTCCTTAATCTGTAGCTCCCTCTACCTCCACATGTAGTCCTGAAGAAGGGTAATACCCAAAACATTGACTTCTCCTTCCCTCCAGATTCTGTCTGGCTCCCTTTGTTCTTCCAGCCTCCTGTTTGTCCACCTTGGATTCCAGCATCTGGAGTTTTTTTCATCTCCACTCAGTTTCAGCTCATCAGCTGCTGAAACCCTCACCCACGTCTCCTTTCCTCTGGACTTGCCTATTTTAACATGCTCCTGGCTGGTTCTGCCCTCCGTAAATTGGAGGCAGATTCCACTCTGCTGCCACCCCTCTGATTGTTGTTTTATACTCCCTCCAGATGGAATCAATGCCACTGAGCAGATTTTGTTCCCAGAAATAGCAACAGAAGTAGAATCAATCATAAATGTTGTATCAAACCAGAAGTATGGGGTGAGGTGGGGCCGGGGGGCGAATGATGGAGGTGGGCTGCACAGGCAGGGTTTCACATTGCTAGCACCTTCCACCCTGTAACCGGTACCACTATCACTCATCACTGTGTGGAATCGATCCCATTTGATCCCTTTGTCAAAGCACTGCAACCTCATTGAAGGGCTGAAAGGAGAAGGGAACCTCATTGAAACAAATAAACACGAATGGACAGGCTGGATGCAGCAATGATATTTCCTGGCACTCGGTACAGACCATGGTGTGAGAAGGCATCCAGAACAAGGTGTCACACACTTAGGATGCTCCATTGCCCATTTCTTCACTCAGATGGTAGTCAAACTGTGGAGGCCAACTCACTGAATATATTCGATAAATAAATAGGTTGATTCCTTGAGGCTGAGGTGCAGTGCGGTATGGGGAGAGAGCAGGAGGATGGCATTCAGGTAGAGGATCAGCCATGATAATGTTGATTGGTGGTGTGAGCTCAATGGGCCTTCTTTCTTCTGCTTCTACTTTCCATGTTTCTAAATCAAAATGAACACTCATTGCCAACTCCACAGGACAACAGGGGCCAGCCAATGTGACCCTGTGTTAGTCATGCCCAAACAGGACAAAGTGCAAGTGTTTTGAATTGTATTAATTAAGGTTCAGTGTGTTCATGTATGGGTGCGGAGAACACACTGTAAAATCACTGGCCAGGTTGCCCTTGATAGATCCAGGCAGTGGGAGATAAAACTTTAAAATGGTCTGAACAGGAGTTCCATTTTAAGTTGAACAAGCTAGATGGTTGAGGGTTGGTCTAACCCAACTGCCTGTTCGTCTTTCAAGTTATGGCCTTTTCTCTGGAGATGGAGCACACAATGTCAAGCACCATGTTTAATACCTGTTACCACCGGTGTGCGCCACAGGGGTGAGACCGCATCAGCTGTGAAAATTAGATTTGAATGGTGTAGTGAATGTAAAGAGGTCAGTAGGTGGATGTCATAGAATGAGTTCCCTGCTTGGGGCTGTTAATCTGGTCCAATCAGGGTGCCCTGGCTGACAGATATAAACAAGAGTGTCAGAGGTTCTGTACCATCTGAGTCAAGGATTCTCTTTGTGTAAATAAAGGGCAGTTTGATGATGGTATACTGGCCTCTGTGGAAATTGGAAATGTTTTCTTTAAAGTAGAAGTGCAATTTTAAGGGAACTTCATTACTTTTAAAGTTTCCACTGGTCAGTAGGGAAGGGGATTCTTTTTAACTTGAAGAGATAAAATTGAGTGTGAAATTTTGAGAGCCTTTAAAATTCTGAAAGGTTTTGGTTGAGCGGGTAGAGAGGGAGAGAGTTTCCTGTGAGAGATAATGGGAACTGCAGATGCTGGAGAATCCAAGATAACAAAGTGTGAAGCTGGATGAACACAGCAGGCCAAGCAGCATCCCAGGAGCACAAAAGCTGATGTTTTGGGCCTAGACCCTTCATCAGAGAGGGGGATGGGGAGAGGGAACTGGAATAAATAGGGAGAGAGGGGGAGGCAGACCGAAGATGGAGAGAAAACAAGATAGGTGGAGAGGAGAGTATAGGTGGGGAGGTAGGGAGGGGATAGGTCAGTCCAGGGAAGACGGACAGGTCAAGGGAGGTGGGATGCAGGTTAGTAGGTAGGAGATGGAGGTGCGGCTTGGGGTGGGAGGAAGGGATGGGTGAGAGGAAGAACAGGTTAGGGAGGCGGGGACAGGCTGGGCTGGTTTTGGGGTGCAGTGTTGGGAGGGGATGAGCTGGGCTGGTTGTGTGGTGCAGTGTTGGGAGGGGATGAGCTGGGCTGGTTTTGGGATGTGGTGGGGGAAGGGGAGATTTTGAAGTGGAAGCCACCCGAAGGTTGCAGGAAGAGCAACTCATATTCTGCTTGGGAACCCTGCAGCCCAATGGTATCAATGTGGACTTCACCAGCTTCAAAAGTGGGAGGGGGAGTGGAAATGGTTTGCGACTGGGAGGTGCAGTTGTTTATTGTGAACCGAGCGGAGGTGTTCTGCAAAGCGATCCCCAAGCCACCGCTTGGTTTCCCCAATGTAGAGGAAGCCACACCGGGTACAATGGATACAGTATACCACATTGGCAGATGTGCAGGTGAACCTCTGCTTAATCCCCCTCCCATTCCTTAGATGACATGTCCATCATGGGCCTCCTGCAGTGCCACAATGATGCCACCCGAAGGTTGCAGGAACAGCAACTCATATTCCGCTTGGGAACCCTGCAGCCCAATGGAATCAATGTGGACTTCACAAGCTTCAAAATCTCCCCTTCCCCCACTGCACCACAAAACCAGCCCAGCTCTTCCCCTCCCCCCACTGCATCACACAACCAGCCCAACCTGTCTCTGCCTCCCTAACCTGTTCTTCCTCTCACCTAGCCCCTCCTCCCACCCCAAGCCGCACCTCCATCTCCTACCTACTAACCTCATCCCACCTCCTTGACCTGTCTGACTTCCCTGGACTGACCTATCCCCTCCCTACCTCCCCACCTATACTTTCCTCTCCACCTATCTTCTTTACTCCCCATCTTCGGTCCACCTCCCCCTCTCTCCCTATTTATTCCAGTTCCCTTCCCCCATCCCCCTCTCTGATGAAGGGTCTAGGCCCGAAACGTCAGCTTTTGTGCTCCTGAGATGCTGCTTGGCCTGCTGTGTTCATCCAGCTTCACATTTTGTTATCAGAGAGTTTCCTGTATTGTGGGGGAGTGCAGAAATAATGACCCAGAAATCTACTGAGCTATTCAGCAGATATTTCATGACCAGAGTGTGGAGAAATTTGTCTTTCTTTGCACAGGTACTACCAGACCTGCTGAGCTTCTCCAGCAACTTTTATTTCCATCGCAGAGAGACAACATTGGCTGCACTTAATGCGCAGCCGCAGTTACGGATGTGGCCGGTAGCCGGATGTGCGCAGCCGCAAATGCGGAGTGGGCCGGTAGCCGGCTGCACGCAGCCGCAGTTGCCGAGGGAGGTGGTCGCCATGTTGCTGTCAGAGCGGAGCGGGCCCGCGGCCTCAGGCGGGCTTTGAATTGGCACCGAAACAGAAGTGGCTGGAGCTGGGGCCGGGACCTGCGGCTGAGGACACCCCGACTCTCCGTGACCATGAGGTGGACAGAGGCGCAGCGGCCGGACGGATACAGCGGCGACACTGTGAGGGAACCGAGTCGGTGAAGATGGCGGCGGCAGAGCGGCGGGAGGTCCCCCTCATGGGAGGCTTCATCCTCGGTGAGAGATCGGGGGGGGATCCGGGGGAAGGTGTGAAACCCCCGGGATCGGGGGGGGATCCGGGGGAAGGTGTGAAACCCCCGGGATCGGGGGGGGATCCGGGGGAAGGTGTGAAACCCCCGGGATCGGGGGGGGGATCCGGGGGAAGGTGTGAAACCCCCGGGATCGGGGGGGGGGGGAGAGATCCGGGGGAAGGTGTGAAACCCCCGGGATCGGGGGGGGATCCGGGGGAAGGTGTGAAACCCCCGGGATCGGGGGGGGGGGGGGAGAGATCCGGGGGAAGGTGTGAAACCCCCGGGATCGGGGGGGGGGGGGGGGGAGAGATCCGGGGGAAGGTGTGAAACCCCCGGGATCGGGGGGGGGGGGGGGGGGAGAGATCCGGGGGAAGGTGTGAAACCCCCGGGATCGGGGGGGGGGGGGAGAGATCCGGGGGAAGGTGTGAAACCCCCGGGATCGGGGGGGTTCCGGGGGAAGGTGTGAAACCCCCGGGATCGGGGGGGGGATCCGGGGGAAGGTGTGAAACCCCCGGGATCGGGGAGAGATCCGGGGGAAGGTGTGAAACCCCCGGGATCGGGGGGGGGGGGGGGGAGAGATCCGGGGGAAGGTGTGAAACCCCCGGGATCGGGGGGGGGGGGCGGGGAGAGATCCGGGGGAAGGTGTGAAACCCCCGGGATCGGGGGGGGGGGCGGGGAGAGATCCGGGGGAAGGTGTGAAACCCCCGGGATCGGGGGGGGGGGCGGGGAGAGATCCGGGGGAAGGTGTGAAACCCCCGGGATCGGGGGGGGGGGCGGGGAGAGATCCGGGGGAAGGTGTGAAACCCCCGGGATCGGGGGGGGGGGGAAGAGAGATCCGGGGGAAGGTGTGAAACCCCCGGGATCGGGGGGGGGGGGGGAGAGAGATCCGGGGGAAGGTGTGAAACCCCCGGGATCGGGGGGGGGGGGGGAGAGAGAGATCCGGGGGAAGGTGTGAAACCCCCGGGATCGGGGGGGGGGGGGGAGAGATCCGGGGGAAGGTGTGAAACCCCCGGGATCGGGGGCAGTGGTTCCTGGGGGTGGGCAAGCTGAGTTCCCTCCTGATCCTGGGAAGGATGATGAGATAACAAAGTGTGGAGCCCGAAACGTCAGCTTTTGTGCTCCTGAGATGCTGCTTGGTCTGCTGTGTTCGTCCAGCTTCACACTTTGTTATCTTCAGTTTTATAAGTTGCTGGTTAGACCAAAGCTGGAGGATGTGAACAGTTCAACGCACCATACCCGAAGAAAGAGTTGTTTGTCTTGGAGGCATTGATATAATCAAATCACAGAATAGTTTTTGCATAGAGGAGGCTGTTCAGCCCACTGTGTTCATGCTGGCTTGCTGCAGCTTTATTTTTTTCCCCACTGGACCTGCATGTCACGGACAGGACCCTTATTATTACCTATTTTCAGTGGTTTCTTTGACCATTTCAGAGCCAGGAATTCCTTAAGATTCACCTACATTTCAGTGGGTCTATAGTCACATGTAGGTCATACCAATTAGGGATGGCATATTGCTTTACCAGGTTTGAATTAATTCAGTAAGTTTATGCAACAATTGATTGTTTCATGGGCACCATCACAGCGAATAACTTTAAATTCCAGATTTGTTAATTGAATTTCAATTCCACCAGCTGCTGTGGTCAGATTCGAGCCTGTATTCCCAGTTCATTAGCCTTGGTGACCAGTGAGGTGGCATTGCCACAGCATCCCCCCCCTCCCCAATAATTCACGAAGTGCCATTCACTTGCCGTTTCCTCAAGGCTGTGCACTGTTTTGTTTTTGAGCTCCACATCCAGGAAACACAACCTCTCCTTGAATGTTGCCAAAGTAAATTTTGTATATTAACCCAATACAGTCTATTAATCATGCCTCCTCCCATTTGAATTCAGGAATGTTGTGTGAGCTCGTAATCAGATCAACCAATGATTTTCCTAAATGGAGCAGCAGGGCTTGAGGGCCTGAATGACCTTCAGCTCCTAGTTTGGATTTTGCAGGAATGACTGAAATATGGTGTGCATTTCTTATACCTTGGTTGATACCTCTCAAAAACTGATGAGGTCCAGCAACAGATCAGCTGTGTCAGCTCCACCTTCTGCATCTCTTTGCACTCCCATTGATGCCAGCTTCACCAGTACTGAGGCAGAATTGTAGCAAAATGTACTATGATGGACTGGACACAGTGCCTGGAAGCTGAAAAGTATTCCCCCAATTCCTGTCGAGTCCTGTTCCCTCAACCCTCTGTGGCCAGTATTCCAAGGACAGCACAGGAAAATATTGACACTTTGAATTTTATCCTGAAGCACAGCAACGTTGACGGTAATGACTTGGAATCAATTATTCAAAACAGCAATCTGCATTGTTATGAGTCAGAATCTTTTAATAATGAGGCGGAAGGTCAGTATTGAGGTAGCATAGCATTGTTGAAATTGTCAACACTGAGGGAGTACAGCACCGTTGAAATTGTCTTTTGAATGAGCTATTACCATAAGGCTACTTCTGGACTCTGGGGTTTAAATAAAATACTCCAGGCTATTACTTTGAATAAGAACAAGGTAAATGATATTCTGTATGATATAAATCAGGGTCCCTTCAGCTACACACCATCCTGACTTGGAACTATCTCGCTGTTCCTTCGCTCTTGCTGGGTCAGAATCTGAGAACTGCGGTTGCCTTTACATCACCTCAATAAGGCAGCTCACCACCACCTTCTCCAGGGTGATAAAGGATTGGCAACAATCACTAGAATAACCAGCAAAGTCCGCTTTCTGGGGATAGTTAAAACAATTTAGAGCAGATCACCAGATCGTTGTTGGGCTTGTTTCTGTGAGAGTTGTTTGTTTATTTAATTGGAAGGGATTTTGATGGACACTGCTAACATTTAAGTTGTTCCTTTAGGTGAAATATTAATGGATTTAAAATTAAGGGTGTTAGGGATACAAGTTGCTTCCTATTTGTAATTCATATTTGTCTTTATTGAAACTAAGATTGAATTATTTCAACTTGCAAAACAATGAAGTTACGACGATTGGAAACGTTTTGAGGTTGGAATTTGTAAATATTGTTGCTGATGGATGGGTGGTTGTGAAGCTGCTTTTGAGTTTACCTGGGTGTGTAGAATGTGCTTGGAATAGTTTAATAATTCCTGGACCCAATAGATTCAGAACAACTTGTTGTCTGCCTTGGATTTTTGTTTCATTATATCGTGACATGAATACTCCCCATGGTATTGAAATGTTTTGATTGTTCAATGCATTTCAACATGCTGTGTATTATTGGTTTGTTGATTTGATGTTGAGTGGCATTGGACTAGTTTCAAACCTCAAACCCCAACAACTTCTGACTGCAACCACCCTTGACTGAAATATTGATGTGTTTGAGCTCTTAGATACAGTTCTGTTTTTGTGTCGGGGCGCTTAATTCACTATTGTTGAAAGAAAATGAACCTAGGCTTGGAAGAATCAGGGAATAGAATGTCACAGCACAGGAGGAAGCAATAGTGGACCACGGTGCCTCTACTGGATCTTTGAAAGAGCCATTGTAAGAATACATCTTCCCTCAAACTGCACAGTTTTCCCCTTCAAGTATTTATTCAGGTGCTCTTTAAAACTTATTCATAAATCTACAAGTCAGAGGTCAGGAGTGTGATGGAATACTTCCCACTTGCCTGGATGGGTACAAGCACTAACAACTCAAGAAGCTTGACACCATCCAAGACACAGTCGCCCACATGATTGGCACCATATCCACTCCCTCCACCACTGATGCTCAGTAGCAGCAGTGTATACAAGCTACAAGATGCGCAGCAGAAAGTTACAAGGAAACTTGACAGCAACTTCCAAATGGTCCTTGAGACCATTTCCGTCTAGAAGGAAAAAAGCAGCAGATACGTAGGAACACCACCACCTGCAGGTTCCCCTCCAAGCCGCTCGCCAGGCTTACGTGGAAATATATTGCCATTCCTTCAGTGCCGCTGGGTCAAAATCCTGGAATTCCCTCTCCAGAGCCTTGTGATGTAGCACAATGACTGCAGCTGTTCAAAAAGGCAGCCCAGCACCACCATCTAAAGGACAACTAGGGGTTGGCAATATATGTAGGTCCACCCAGTGGTGCCCACGTCCATGACTGAGTTTAAGAAAAAGTACTTCCAGGCAGTGCATTGCAGATTACAACATAACACTGCAAAAAAAACACTATCTCTCCTTGTATCAGTTTGCACAACAGCTAGATGATCAAAAACGTCTGTTCTGATGTTGTGCATTTGAAACAGGAAGAGCATTTACAACCCCTCAAACCTCTTTTCTGGTTTAGTTTGGATCATTCCTCATCTATATTAAAGCTATCATTTCCTTGATTCTGTTACCTCTACTGAAAACAAATTTATTAATCATATCTTTGAAATGTTTAACCCCCAACAGGCCTGAATAAGATTTTTGGGGATGTTGAGGCAAACACAAGTCTAAAGTTTTTGCTCCCCTCAGAATTCTGACATTACCTGGATGCCCTATCTGAAATTTCTAAGGCTTTTACATCTTCTCACTGACAAAACATGCGCTATGTTCCTCTCTCCACAGATACTGCCAGACCAGTTGGATTTCTCCAGCACTTTTCTGTTTTTAATTTGAGACTCCCAGCATCCATACCAATTTGCTTTTGTTGAAAGAAATAGTTTACTTGTTTACCATCAACACATTTTACCTTTTTAAATGTCTCAATGAAATCACCTTTAATCTTCAGTATTTAAAAGAATATAAGATGAAGATGAGGAAACTCTTCTCTCCAAGGGTTGAGAGACTGTGGAATTCTCTTGTCCAGACGGTGGTGGAGACAGGGTCCTTAAAAATTTATAAGGTGGGGGTAGATAGATTCTAAGCCAAGAGGAAAATCAAAAGCTATGGGGTAGTGGGGAATGTGAAATTGAGGCCACGCCCAGGTCAGCTCTGATCTTATTGAAATGCGGGACAAGCTGAAGACATAGAATAAGACTATAAGACATAGGAGTGGAAGTAAGGCCATTCGGCCCATCAAGTCCACTCCGCCATTTAAATCATGGCTGATGGGCATTTCAACTCCACTTCACTGCACTCTCCCTGTAGCCCTTGATTCCTTCTGAGATCAAGAATTTGTCGATCTCTGCCTTGAAGGCATCCAATGTCCCGGCCTCCACTGCACTCCGTGGCAATGAATTCCACAAGCCCGCCACTCTCTGGCTGAAGAAATGTCGTCTCATTTCTGTTTCAAATTTACCCCCTCTAATTTTAAGGCTGTGCCCACGGGTCCTAAGTCTCCCCGCCTAATGTAAACAACTTCCTAGCGTCCACCCGTTCTAAACCATACATTATCTTGTAAGTTTCTAGTAGATCTCCCCTCAACCTTCTAAACTCTATCAAGTACAATCCCTGGACCCTTAGCCGTTCATCACACGTTAAACCTACCATTCCAGGGATCATCCATATGAATCTCCGCTGAACATGCTCCAGGGCCAGTATGTCCTTCCTGAGGTGTGGGGCCCAAAATTGGACACAGTATTCTAAATGGGGCCTAACTAGAGATTTATAAAGCCTCAGAAGCACATCGCTGCTTTTATATTCCAACCGTCTTGAGATAAACGACAACATTACATTCGCTTTCTTAATTACGGACTCTACCTGCAAGTGAACTTTTAGAGAATCCTGGACCAACACTCCCAGATCCCTTTGTACTTCTGCTTTGCGAATTTTCTCACCATTTAGAAAATAATCCATGCCTGTATTCTTTTTTCCAAAGTGCAAAACCTCACATTTACTCACATTGAATTTCATCAGCCATTTCCTGGACTGCTCTCCTAAACTGTCTAAATCTTGCTGCAGCTTCCCCACCTCGTCAGTACTACCTGCCTGTCCACCTAACTTGCTATCATCGGCAAACTTCACCAGAATTCCCCCAGTCCCTTCAGCCAGATCATTAATATATAAGGTGAACAGCTGCGGCCCCAACACTGAACCCTGCGGGACACCACTCGTCACCGGTTGCCATTCCGAAAAAGAGCCTTTTATCCCAACTCTCTGCCCTCTGTCAGACAACCAATCCTTAATCCAAGCCAGTAGCTCACCTCGAACACTATGGGCCCTCACCTTACTCAGCAGCGTCCCATGAGGCACTGTATCAAAGGCCTTTTGGAAGTCTAGATAGATAACATCTACTGGGTTTCCCTGGTCTAACATACTTGTTACCTCTTCAGAGAATTCTAACAGGTTTGTCAGGCACGACCTCCCCTTACTAAATCCATGCTGACTTCTAATCTGACCCTGCACTTCCAGGAATTTAGAAATCTCATCCATGACAATGGATTCTAGAATTTTACCAACTACCGAGGTTAGGCTAATCGGCCTATAATTTTCCATCTTTTGCCTTGATCCTTTCTTAAACAAGGGAGTTACAACAGCGGTTTTCCAATCGTCTGGGACTTTCCCTGACTCCAGTGACTTTTGAAAGATCACGACCAAAGCCTCCGCTATTTCCTCAGCCACCTCCCTCAGAACTCTCGGATGTAGCCCATTGGGGCCAGGAGATTTATCAATTTTTAGACCTTTTAGCTTTTCTAGCACTTTCTCTTTTGTAATGCCTGCCATACTCAACTCTGCCCCCGGCTCTCCCTAATTGTTGGCATACTACTCATGTCTTCCACTGTGAAGACTGTCGCAAAGTACTTATTAAGTTCTTCAGCTATTTCCTTATCTCCCATCACTAGCCTTCCAGCATCAATTTGGAGCGGCCCAATATCTACTTTTGCCTCTCGTTTGTTTCTTATGTATTGAAAGAAGCTTTTACTATCATTTCTAGTATTACTAGCTAGCCTACCTTCATATTTGATCTTCTCCTTCCTTGTTGCTCTCTTTGTTATCCTCTGTATGTTTTTGTAGCCGTCCCAATCTTCTGATTTCCCAGTGCTCTTGGCCATTTTCTAGGCTGTCTCTTTTTCTTTGATATATTTCCTGACTTCCTTTGTCAGCCACGGCTGTCTAATCCCACGCCAGATAATCTTTCTTTTCTTTGGGATGACCTAGCTGTGCTCCTAATTTGGATGTTTGTGTATATGTTCAAACCTAGACTGTGTAATCTGTCCATATAATGTAACCTTTTTGATCCCTGGATCTTTCTGGTGAATCTGTGTTGTACCCAATCAAAGGCCAAGAGATTAATTCCTGAGCAACAATGGGGCGGGGTGGGGAGAAACCCCGGGGGATGGGGAAATGAGGTAGGGTGGTGAGAAATCCCCGGGGATCCGGGGGGGGGCGGTGTGGGGGAATGAGGTGGGGTGAAACCCCTGGGATCAGGGTGGAAAGAAACCCCCAGGGATTCGGGGGATGGGGTGGGGAGAAACCCCCAGGGGTGTGGGGGAATGAGGTGGGGTGGGGAGAAACCCCCCGGGGATCCGCGGTGGGTGTGGGGGAATGAGGTGGGATGGGGAGAAACCCCCCGGGGATCCGCGGTGGTTGTGGGGGAATGAGGTGGGGTGAAACCCCCAGGATCAGGGTGGGGAGACTCCCCCAGGGATCCGTGGGGTGGGGTGAAACCCCTGGGGATCTGGGGGGGGGGGGTGTGGGGGAATGGGGTGGGGTGAAACCCCCGGGGATCAGGGTGGGAGAAACCTCCGGGGGATCAGGGTGGGGTGAAACCCCCGGGGATCAGGGTGGGGAGAAACCTCCGGGGGATGAGGTGGGGTGAAACCCCCGGGGATGTGTGGGATGGGGTGGGGAGAAACCCCCAGGGACAACTCAGAACTGATCAGCATTCAGTTTAACCAGGCTTTAACCAGACGTTTCTATCGTGGGAACAGAAATCTCTCCCCTTTGTGTTCCTTAAAGCAAAGGTTAGCATTCCATCATTCCAAAAAAAACAGATTCATTTCAGTCTCCCACCTGGTGCTGACTGGCTTAAGAGTGGCACTTGTCCTTGATACTAAGCCTCAAACAATATGCATTGCACGATGCAAAAGCAGATATCAAGACAGGTGGAGATGAGGGAATTTCAGACTAGAGCTGGCTAAATGCACAGCTATTACCTTGAGTAGGAATCTGAGGGAACTCCATTTGTGCTGTTGTAACATGCACAATGTGCAGCAAATGTGCATTAAAGAGATGAACTGGGAGTTTACGCAGTGTGAGTAGCAATGCTGTAATGGTCTGCTGTATTGCATCTGGAATACTGTACTTGGCTACTGTACTTACAGAAGGATGTTAATGTGTTGGAAGGTTCAGGAAGTTTACTAGACCTGGAATGAGCAGATTGCTATACGAGGAAAAGCTGGACAGTCTAGGCCCTGTATCTTATGCTGGGTAAATGAGTAAGAGGTGATTTAATTTTTGTTAACTGGTTTACTTTGTTTTATCTCTGCAGCTTGTTCCTTCTTTTTGGGAGACGTGGAATGTTCTGGAATGGGTAAGAGTATTTTCCTCCCAGTCTGCAACACGCGAGGCAGGAGGGCGGATGCATGCTCCCCTGCGATTAAAACCAATCATGGAGCTTTTCTGATGAAGGGTCTAGGCCCGAAACCTCAGCTTTTGTGCTTCTAAGACGCTACTTGGCCTGCTGTGTTCATCCAGCTCCACACTCTGTTATCATGGAGGTGATCAATTATATTTTTTTGGAGAAGCTGCATCTTTGGGGAGTTACCCCTCTAACCAGAGACGTGGCGTCTCCTATGCAGGCTGCTCCAGCTCCACCTATCTCTGATTCCCTCTTTCATGCTGTTATTGCTCCTCAAGAAGCAACAAGCAATGACTGGAGGACCAACAGTGATGAGAAAGAGGGAATCAAAGATAACAAAGTGTGGAGCTGGATGAACACAGCAGGCCAAGCAGCATCTCAGGAGCACAAAAGCTGACGTTTCGGGCCTAGACACTTCATCAGAGAGGGGAATGGGGTGAGGGTTCTAGAATAAATAGGGAGAGAGGGGGAGGCAGACTGAAGTCGGAGAGAAAAGAAGATAGGTGGAGAGGAGACTATAGATGGGGAGGTAGGGAGAGGATAGTCAGTCCAGGGAAGACGGACAGGTCAAGGAGATGGGATGAGGTTAGTGGGTAGGAAATGGAGGTGCGGCTTGGGGTGGGAGGAAGGGATGGGTGAGAGGAAGAACAGGTTAGGGAGGCAGAGACAGGCTGGGCTGGTTTTGGGATGCAGTGGGGGGAGGGGACAAGCTGGGGTGGTTTTGTGATGCAGTGAGGGGAGGGGACGAGCTGGGTTGGTTTTGGGATGTGGTGGGGGAAAGGGGAGATTTTGAAGCTTGTGAAGTCCACATTGATACCATTGGGCTGCGGGTTTCCCAAGCGGAATATGAGTTGCTGTTCCTGCAACCTTCGGGTGGCATCATTGTGGCACTGCAGGAGGCCCATGATGGACATGTCATCTAAAGAATGGGAGGGGGAGTGGAAATGGTTTGCGACTGGGAGGTGCAGTTGTTTATTGTGAACCGAGCGGAGGTGTTCTGCAAAGCGATCCCCAAGCCACCGCTTGGTTTCCCCAATGTAGACGAAGCCACACCGGGTACAATGGATACAGTATACCACATTGGCAGATGTGCAGGTGAACCTCTGCTTAATTCCCCTCCCATTCCTTAGATGACATGTCCATCATGGGCCTCCTGCAGTGCCACAATGATGCCACCCGAAGGTTGCAGGAACAGCAACTCATATTCCGCTTGGGAACCCTGCAGCCCAATGGAATCAATGTGGACTTCACAAGCTTCAAAATCTCCCCTTGCCCCACTGCATCACAAAACCACCCCAGCTCGTCCCCCTCCCCCCACTGCATCCTCAAACCAGCCCAGCCTGTCTCTGCCTCCCTAACCTGTTCTTCCTCTCACCCATCCCTTCCTCCCACCTCAAGCCGCACCTCCATTTCCTACCTACTACCTCATCCCACCTTCTTGACCTGCCCATCTTCCCTGGACTGACCTATCCCCTCCCTACCTCCCCACCTATACTCTCCTCTCTACCTATCTTGTTTTCTCTCCATCTTCGGTCCACCTCCCCCTCTCTCCCTATTTATTCCAGTTCCCTCTCCCCAACCCCCTCTCTGATGAAGGGTCTAGGCCTGAAACGTCAGCTTTTGTGCTCCTGAGATGCTGCTTGGCCTGCTGTGTTCATCCAGCTCCACACTTTGTTATCTTGGATTCTCCAGCATCTACAGTTCCCATTATCCCTGGGAAAGAGGGAACTTGTGATTGGTGGAGCTGATTTGGCTGGTTCCTAAGCATGAAGGAGACTTTGAGTGAGGTTGGTGCAAGCTCTGGAGTACCTTTGCTCAGCCTGCCTGAGTGAAGTGAGTGCCTGTTGTAGCAGCGCACAAGTTCCAACCAGCTAGGTTGGGAGGGCCGGCCTGGATCTGAATTTCAGCTAGTTGGTGGGGTATGGTACTATGCCCAAGTTTCAATCAAGTTCCAGGGAGCTGCTGGCCACCATAATACTACCTTGAATTTTGCTGTAGTGCTTTGAAACTAGAATGAATGCATTATTTGCTTTGTACCCTACTTTTGGCACATAAACATGAGTGAATTCATAGATTGTGCATGATATATACAGGACTCTGCTGTAATCACACAACATTTACTTTCTCCATTTACAAATCGTTCACTGTCAGCAATAAGTCTCCTTTTCCTGCCCTCTTTGGGATGTAATTTAAAACCCAGTCATAAACCCGAACATCAATTACTTTCAAGCCCTGAATTGCTGTGTCCCGAATATTTATTTAGTTGAGCATTTAATTTATGTATGTATACAGGCTTTGCTGTGATGTTACCTTGTGTTTCAAAACAGAAGATTCTGAAACAATTTAACACATACTGAAGGTATTGTTGTTACATGAGTGGATTATTGAATGAACAAGTTAGTGCGAATGAAAACAGAACATCTGAAAATCAAAAAAAACCTAGCCCCTGTTGTGTCCTCCTCCCTCCAGAAAGACCTCAGTGGATCTCTCTTCCACTGCAACCCGCTGGTGATCTCTGAAGGTCCTTGACCATGTACTGAAGCGAACCCGATACTACAGCCACATGTCCTTTCTCAGTACCTGTCTACGAGCCCCACTACCCCTACCTACATCCACCTATTGCCATCCCCCCTACCTTCCCCAGCCCCTTCCCTTCTCTCTATTTATTTCTGAGCTCCCTTCCTCCTCCCCCATTTCTGAAGAAG
This sequence comes from Stegostoma tigrinum, assembly GCF_030684315.1. Lineage (NCBI taxonomy): Eukaryota > Metazoa > Chordata > Chondrichthyes > Orectolobiformes > Stegostomatidae > Stegostoma > Stegostoma tigrinum. The sequence continues at coordinate 66,200,768 of NC_081369.1, read as the reverse complement.
GGTCCCAACCTGAAACGTTAACTTCCCTGCTCCTCTGTTGCCTGGCCTGCTGTGTTCATCCAGCTCCGTGCTGTGTTGTCTCTGACTCCAGCATCTACAGTTCTTGCTATCTCTGCTCTTGAGAAAATGTCATAATTATATATGTTGAAGCATTGTCCTTGTCGAGAAGCAGATAAGCATATATAAGTAATAAGGACAGTGGACAATGAATGGAATATGGAGGAGGAGGAGGCGTAGAACATTGCTAATATTTGGTTAGCTAACACTGAATGGTTAGGCAGGTTCGACATCCTGCTCTCATATTTAGAGGCAAAAGAATGAACAGAACTGGCAAGGTTACTCACCACATTTTAAAGTGATCTGAAGGGAAAACTAGGGTGGCTGTAAAACACCCTTATCACTTAGGTCGGAAGGCCCAGGTAAAAACAGAAATCCGATCCGTGTTGGAAAAACTGCCTAATTGATCCAGTCAAAGCAGCTGGAATTCCCCAGTAATGGCAGTGCCTAAGCCTGATGTATCAACCACATTCTGCATTAACAACAGTAAAGTCTGTGCAGCAATGAGGGCAGATTTGATTTCAGTTCCTCACTTGGAAGGCTGCATTGATAGGGTTGGTAGTGTTAGATTTCTTACCAAAATTGATTTGTTAAAGGAATATTGACAAGTTCCTTTAACACCTGAGCTGAAAACACTTCAGCCTCTGTAATACTAGACAGTCTTTTACAATGTCAGGCAATACTATTTGCTCTGAAAAATGGTCCAACAACTTTTTAGAGCCTGATTAACCAAAAACCTTGACGATATATTGGTATACAGTGATACTTGGGAGAGCCACCTGGAAGAAATGGGAACTGTAGTTTAGACAGTTGCAGTCGGTTGATTTGGTGATAAGTATGGCCAAGGATGAATGTGCAGTGGCGTGACTAACCTGCCCTAGGGATACAGCACAAGTGCTGCCAAGAACAGCCAGAGTGCAAGCATTAAGGAATTCTGTGTGTCTAATACTAAACAAGGATGCATGGATACGTTTGGAGATGTGTGGCTTTGATTGCAAGTTTGTACCAAATGTCAGCACTACAGCTGCTGTGCTGATGGAATTGTTATCGAGTCGTATAGTCGTACAACACTGAAACAGACCCTTCAGTCCAACCAGTCTATGCTAAACATAATCCCAAATTAAACTGGTCCCACCTGCCTGCACCTGGCCCATATCCTTCCAAACCTTTCCTATTCATGTACTTATCCAAATTTCTTTTAAACATTGTAATTTTATCTACATCTGCCGCCACCTCTGGAAGTTCATTTCACACACAAATAAGCCTCTGTTTAAAAAAAAAGTTTCCCTTCATGTCTTTTTAAAATCTTTCTCCTCTCACCTTAAAAATGTACCCCCCAGTCTAGGGAAAAGACAACTACTATATTTATAGGGTGGACAGTGAGAGTCTTTTTCCGAGGATGATGTCAGCTTGTACGAGGGAGCATAACTACAAATTGAGGGGTGATGGATTTAAGACAGATGTCAGAGGGTGGTAAGGACATGGAATGCCCTGCCTGCCAATGTAGTTAACTCAGCCACATTAGGGGCATTTAAACAGCCCTTGGATACGCATTTGGATGATGATGGGATGGTGTAGGGGGTGGGGCTTAGATTAGTTCACAGGCCGGCGCAACATCGAGGGCCGAAGGGCCCGTTCTGTGCTGTATCGTTCTATGTTCTATTAACTCTGTGTATATTGTTCACTATTTTATAAACCACTATAAGGTCGCCTCTCAACCTCCTACACTTCAGTGAAAAAAGCCCCAGCCCAGCTTTATAACTTATACTTCCCATACCTGACAATCTCCTGGAAAATCTTTCCTCAACTACCTCCAGCTTAATAATATCCTTCCTATAACTGGGGTGACCAGAACTGGACACAGTACTCCAGAAGAGGTTTAACCAATGTCCTATACAACCTCAACATAACTTCCCAACTCCTATACTTGAAGGTCTGAACAAAGAAGGTGTGTGCTAAAAGCCTCTTTAACCACCCTGTCTATATGTGATGAAAACTTCAAAGAATTATGTACCTGAAATCCTAGATCCCCCTGTTCTACAACACTAATTAATTGTATATGCCCAACCCTTGTATTTGTTGTTGCAAAAGAAAACTGAGGTTACGTGGTTTCGGAAGTGCCAGGCAAGTTTGAGAAGGTTAAAACTGTTCTGACCAATGAACTGTTTTGAAGGAAAGTGAAAAACAGATTTATTTTCAAGTACTGCGGAAATACCTAGAGAATTTTTGGAAATACGGGTTATTAAAAGTTCACTGGACATTGGAGATTTGTTTTGATGAAGGCTTTCTGTAAATCACATGATCGGTGATGACTTGTTGCTTTGCTTTGACCATTGCTGGAGCTGTTTTGTTTTTAAGTAGTGACTGACTTCCCATTTCTGAGAACAAAATCCTTGTGTTGATTTCAAGGTGAAAAGTATTTGTTCTCACAGATTGTACAGTGCAGAAAGAGGTTATTTGGTCCATCATGTCTGCCCTGGCTGTCCGACTGATTTACCTTCTAGAACATAGAAAAGTACAGCGCAGTACAGGCCCTTCGGCCCATGATGTTGTGCCATGGAATAATCCTAATCCAAAAACAAAATAACCTAACCTACATTCCCCTCAATTCACTGCTGTCCATGTGCATGTCCAGCAGTTGCTTAAATGTCACTAATGACTCTGCTTCCACAACTTCCACTGGCAAAGTATTCCAAGTGCTCACAACTCTCTGGGTGAAGAACCTCTCTCTCATTCTCAGTTTACCACATCTTCCCTGACATAATCTATCACATGAACTGGAGATAGTTAATAATTTCAAAATGAAATAGGATTTTCATATGAAGGAAAATAACTTTCACGACAGGAATGTAGTATGAGATTGGGACTGCCTGGGCTGTTGTCCAGATGGACCCAACAGTCAAATTGTCTCCAGTGCTTTGTATATTTTTGGGCCTCTGCTTCACTGTCGCTCAGAGTCATGGATTATGTTTTCATTGATCTGTCACTCTAACCCTCGTACAGCAGTGCATCAGCCATGACCACTGCTGTGGAGATCTGTCAGTGATTGATTAATTAATAAACTAACCTACTAGGAATCCTGCAGATTTCCCACTGTACCAAGGGCATGTGAATGAAGCTGCCTAGTGAGGTTGGTCTGAGCCAGGTTACATCTGGCTGTTCCCTGAACTAGTTGCACGTATCAAACCATTCTGCTCAACTCACTGAACTACCTCGGGGAGAAGACAGACCTTCCTTAGTCATGATTGACACCAACATCCGGGTCAATATTCTCTAGAGCTTAGAAGAATGAGAGGAATGACCTCATTGAAAAGTATTAGATTCTGAAGGGGCTTGAGAGCTGGTTAAATATAGAACTTCATGCCCAATGCAAGAACAAAATAACAATGTAACTGCAATAACACAAATGTAGTGACCAGCTATATCTGATAGGCACAGAAATATTATAGTGCACAAGAATGGCACATGGTGTTTGCACAGTCTCCAAATAAGTAACATAACCTAGTGCCATTCTGCCTTCATCTCCCTGACAGTTGCATGTTGTTTCTATTTAAATAACCATCTGATACCCCTTTGAATGCCTCAGTTGAACCAACCTTCTTTCCATTTCAAGGCAGTGCAGTCCAGACCATAACCGTTTGTTGTGTATAATGTTTTCTTCCTGCATCACATTTGCTTCTTTCGTAAATTGCTTTCAGGCTGAGTTCTCTATTTCCTGATCCTTTTATGAGTGACAGCAGTTTCTCCCTATCTATCCTATACAGTTCCCTCATGATTTAGAAAATTTCAGTTACATTCCTTCTTACTGTTTTCTCCAAGAAGAATGGTCCCTACCTTTTCCGAACTGAAGCATCTCATCTGGATACTATTCATGTAAATCTCTTTCTCCTGTCTCCAGTGTGTTCCCATTTTTCTTATTATGTGCAGTCTAGTATGCCAGCTGAAATATATTAAGTTACTTGTACATGTGTCCTGTGTTTCTTAAAGATGGCTGGAAATTGACAATACGGGTGATTGGTTCACAAACCATAGAATTCTTAGTGTGGAAGCAAGCCATTCAGCCCATTGAGTCCATGCAGACCCTTCGAAGAACATCCTCATCTATCTTTGTAACAATACATTTTCCATGGCTAATCTGCCTAGCCTACGTATCCCTGGCACTATGGGCAACAATAGCATGGCCAATACATCTAACCTACACATCCTTGGACTGTTCAAGGAAACCAGAGCGCCCAGAGGGGACCCACGCAGACATGGGGAGAATGTTTAAACTTCCCATAGACAGTTGCCCGTGGATGGAATTGAACCCTGATCCCTGGGCTTTGAGGAGGAGTGCTAACCACTGAACCACCGTGCCTCCCCAGTGGCATCACACTTTTCATACAGAAACCTGTTCAATCAATTTATGAGATTCTTGTGGCATTGGCTAACTCAGACTGCTGATTTATTCCTGAAGCAGTTAGCTTTGTTATGGAAATAGGGGAGCACGTTGGCTCAGTGACTAGTGCTACTGCTTCACAGCGCCACGGGCCTGGGTTCTATTCCATCCACGGGCAACTGTCTATGGAAGTTTAAACATTCTCCCCATGTCTGCGTGGGTCCCCTCTGGGCGCTCTGGTTTCCTTGAACAGTCAAAGGATGTGTAGGTTAGGTGTATTGGCCATGCTATTATTGCCCATAGTGCCAGGGATATGTAGGCTAGGCAGGTTAGCCATGGGAAATGTATTGTTACAAAGATAGGTGAGGATGTTCTTCGGAGGGTCAGTGTGGACTCAATGGGCTTAATGGCCTGCTTCCACACTGTAGGCATTCTGTGTGAAAATTCAACATTAAAATATCTGAAAATTTAAAAGTGAGGTCAGTTATCATTCAGTGCGCTGAGTGGGGAGAGAGCCAGAAATAATTTTATTTCATCCACATTGTGATGGTTGATCTTAATTTGTATGTTTCCCTTTTCCTTACTCTTTCAGCTGCCTGCCGTGGGAGACTGGAGCCACACAAGGAGCACCGTGGAGTTATCTACAGCCCTTCCTGGCCCATGAATTATCCTCCATCCATGAACTGCAGCTGGTACATTCAAGGGGACTATGGAGATCTCATAACCATCAGGTACTGGGCCTGAGTTTTCAGTTTGATGGGGTGTTTTGCAGTAATCTGCCTTCCTGACTTGTAAATGGGTCTGTGAGCACAGCAGTGTTCCTCCTCCTGTATGGCGACACTTACCAGTGTTGCAGAGTTGGTGAGAGAGCTCCCAGGTGTAGCTCCTTCGAAGGTCAGACTACGATTTCACTGCAGGGTTTGTGAGGCTGCTTCTGACTAATTGGAAAGTGCATTATTTGTTCTTTAGGATGCAATATCAGTCGTTGGTGTGATTTTCGGTACAATCAAGGAAGAGGTTTGAGTTATTTAAGGGAGGATTAGTACAAATTGTAAGAAGCAGTTAATGAGTCAGTAAAGTGTCATATTGGATTTGAAGTGATAACACCTTCTCACTCTACGGATACTGTCAGACTTGCTGAGTTTCTTCAGCATTCTCTGGGCTTGTTTCAGATCTCCAGCATTATTATCACAGGTGGGTAATGTTTGGTACAGAGTGGTAGCTACTCGGTTGTGGGATTTATCCCGAGCGAGGCTGACTTTCTCTCTCGATTTTCCAGTTTTCAGAATTTTGACCTAGAGAATTCTCACAAATGTACAGTGGACTGGCTGATGATTGGACCAACACCAAAACGAGAGGAATACAGAATGTGTGGCTCGTACACCCCCCAACCCTTCATCTCCACAAGAGACCACGCCTGGATCTTTTTTCATTCTGATCCAACTAGCTCAGGTCGCTCTCGGGGATTCCGACTGTCCTATGTCCGAGGTGTGCCTAATTAACCCACTGTTTGTATTGTGTTGGAGGAGGATGACTGCTGATGTAAGAGCTTGATGGGGTGGATAAAGAAAAAAGATTTCAGCTTGTGAGAAAGGCCACAAATACAGTTTGTTCACTAATAATTGCAATAGGTAAGACAATAGAAACAATACCCACAGAGTGGTTACAATGTGGAAATTATGACCTCAAGATGAGTTGAGGTAAATATTGTTGCATTTTGGGGAAGCTAGATAAACAGGAGGGAGAAGGACAAAGGAGGACATGCTAAGCGTGATGAAGACTCCTTATTTTTTTGGAAACTTGAGTTCTAAAGTAGAAGAAAATAGATTTTAGATTTCAGTTCTGTGAAGGTCTGACTTGTTTTCTTTTAAGAAGGCCAAAAAGTCACTTTTAACAGAGGTAAACACAGCATTTCTAAGAAACTGTGAATTTAGGTCAAGATGGAGGATGTGAATTTATGCAGTGATTGAAAAAGATGTATGATCTACCAAGCTAAGTCTGTGTTTGCAGTTAGTTACCCAGTTTTACCGTCAATTGGGACTGTAACAGGATTGTTGAAATGAGGATGGGAAGAAGGGAGGGCTTGTTCAGCCAGATTAGCTTGTTCCTGTGCTCTACGTTCTGTTTACCTGCAGAGCTTGAGGTTGTGATCTTTTGCTGTTCACACAGGGAGACTGACTCAGAGCAGCTGCAAGCCGGACGAGTTCCTGTGTGGGAACGGCAAATGCATCCTGAGCACCTGGAGATGTAATGATATGGATGAATGTGGAGATAACTCTGATGAGCAGGATTGTCAGCTCCCCCCAACCATACCGCACACAAGCCCGTGTTCAGCTAGAACGTTCCGTTGCCTGGTCAATGATGTCCCCCAGTGCCTCCTGATGAAAGTTCGGTGCGATGGCAGCATGGATTGTGACCAGGGAACAGATGAGGAAAACTGTCCTGACACCAGCTGTGGCAAGAGAATGGCCAATTTCTACGGTTCGTTTGCTTCACCGGACTACTTCCGATCCCAGCAAGACAGGGCACAGTTGGACTGTACCTGGGTGGTGGATACTCAGGACAGCAGGCACATTGTGTTGCAGCTGAACCTACAGTTGGGTTACAACGATAAGATGCTTATGTATGATGGAGCAAGCAAGGAGCAGAGCAGACTGCTTCAGGCATTAACCTTCCGTAATAATGGGCACACCATCACCATTGAGTCCTCACAAGGTCAAATCACCGTCTTCTACCACAGTGACCCTGGCAGCACAGGCCATGGTTTCAATGCCACGTACCAGGTGAAAGGCTACTGCCTTCCACAACAGCATCCTTGTGGCAATGACGGGGGCTGTTTTGCAGATACCCAGCGTTGTGATGGCTGGTGGCACTGTCCGAACGGCAAAGACGAGGAGAACTGTGCTGCCTGCCAAAAAGATGAGTACCCATGTGGGGGCACCAGCGGCATGTGCTACCCACTGGCTGATCGCTGTAACAACCAGAAGAACTGCCCTGACGGCTCTGATGAGAAAAACTGTTTCTCCTGCCAGCCTGGGAATTTCCACTGTGGCACCAAGATCTGCATCTTTGAGCAATGGCGTTGTGATGGCCAGGAGGATTGCCAGGATGGCAGTGATGAACAGAATTGTTTGGTGGTGGTGCCAAGGAAAGTGATCACAGCAGCCCTCATTGGGAGCCTGATATGTGGCCTCCTGCTGGTCATTGCCTTGGGCTGTGCTTTCAAACTGTACTCCCTTCGGACCCGCGAATACAGGTACCACAACCAGAGCTATATGTCTCCGTCACAGTTGGGTTTCAGTAAAAAAAAATAAACTAAAAAAAGCTTTGAATGAAGAATATTCTCTAAAACTATTAATTTGTAAGATACATTAGATCAAAGCAAGGGAGCTTTTACTGTGAGGGCTGAGGGCCCTCAGATAACAATCTTTTTCGAAGTATTAACCCTCTGGCAGTTTGCCCCCCCCCCCACAACATTGACTACACCACGAGGCTTATCCCTCTGCTACCCCCTTGGTCCTGATTCACCAGCATCATGGACCCTCCCATAGGGCAGTGCTCCCTCAGTGCTGACCCTTTGAAATGCAGCACTGTGCTAACTTATCACTCTGGATTATGCAAATCTGAGTTAGGAGTTTGTGAAATTATATTGTTCTGAACCACAATTTTTCCTTTTACAGATCAGGTTTCCTTTTTTGTTTTAGAGCTTTTGACACCCCCATGACCCGGCTGGAGGCAGACTTTGTGCAACGTGAGGCTCCCCCATCGTACGGACAGCTGATTGCCCAGGGACTCATTCCACCTGTCGATGACTTCCCTGTCTACAACCCTGCTCAGGTAGACCCTCTGCTCAGGTTCCCTTGGTCCAGGTAGTTAGAACATAGAACATAGAACAGTACAGCACAGAACAGGCCCTTCAGCCCACAATGTTGTGCCGACCATTGATCCTCATGGATGCACCCTCAAATTTCTGTGACCATATGCATGTCCAGCAGTCTCTTAAATGACCCCAATGACCTTGCTTCCACAACTGCTGCTGGCAACGCATTCCATGCTCTCACAACTCTCTGCGTAAAGAACCTGCCTCTGACATCCCCTCTATACTTTCCACCAACCAGCTTAAAACTATGACCCCTCGTGCTAGCCATTTCTGCCCTGGGAAATAGTCTCTGGCTATCAACTCTATCTATGCCTCTCATTATCTTGTATACCTCAATTAGGTCCCCTCTCCTCCTCCTTTTCTCCAATGAAAAGAGACCGAGCTCAGTCAACCTCTCTTCATAAGATAAGCCCTCCAGTCCAGGCAGCATCCTGGTAAACCTCCTCTGAACCCTCTCCAAAGCATCCACATCTTTCCTATAATAGGGCGCCCAGAACTGGACGCAGTATTCCAAGTGCGGTCTAACCAAAGTTTTATAGAGCTGCAACAAGATCTCACGACTCTTAAACTCAATCCCCCTGTTAATGAAAGCCAAAACACCATATGCTTTCTTAACAACCCTGTCCACTTGGGTGGCCATTTTAAGGGATCTATGTATCTGCACACCAAGATCCCTCTGTTCCTCCACGCTGCCAAGAATCCTATCCTTAATCCTGTACTCAGCTTTCAAATTCGACCTTCCAAAATGCATCACCTCGCATTTATCCAGGTTGAACTCCATCTGCCACCTCTCAGGTTGTCAGCTCTTAATGAAGGAAAGCAATGCTGAGTGTTGTAAAGAGGGAATTCTAGATCCTGGTTCCTAGGAAACTGAAGGCACAGCCGAACAGGCGAGTTAGGAGAGGGCTAGAAAAAGATAACAGTTCAGTATGAAAGCAGGAGGGTGTATTTGAGGAAATGATTCCAGGGCAGCTGATGGAATGGAGACAGGGACAGGGACAGCACAAGAAACTCTGTTAGCTCCTTGCAGTTGTTGGAAGTAAGGGTGGACGGGATGAGAGGGGAGTGCTTTAAGAAGACATTATGTAACAGTAAGGTGGAGCTGGACCAATTACATTCCAGGATGATCCCAGAACAGTGAGGGTTATAACAGGAGTGGGAGTTAATAGTGTTTTGTGTCGTTCCTCCAGCTGTGGTGGTCGATGTCTGAACCATTGTCCACCGTATCCATCAAGTTACATACACCAGTACCATAGTAACTAGAGAATTTATTTCAGTGATGTTGGTCGAGAGAGAAACATTGGTGAAGACATTGGGGAAAATTTCCCAACCCCCTTTAAATGGAATCCAGGAGGCTGAATATCTTAGCTGAAAGACTAAGCTTGTGTGTGAAACCTGGTCAGGCTGGGGGTGTAAATCAGGTGTCTATGTAACTGTACTCCACTGTCGGTCATTACTGTGAAAGGAGTGGGACGGTCTTTTATATTTTCTGGAATCTGCAGGTTTCCGTGTCAATTAAAGATGCCAAGTTAAATTCTGTGAAAGTTTTAAGCTATTTCTTCTCTGTTTTCAGGCCTCTGTTTTGCAGAACCTGCGCTCAGCTATGAGACGCCAAATTCGTCGCCACGCCACACGCAGGATGTCCCCGCGTGGACGCCTCAGCAGGATTTGGAGCAGGTTCTTCCAGAGACCCAGGGGCTGGGGGCTTATACCTCTGCTCACCCCAACCTCTGCATCAACTGCTCCATCATCTCATCTGGATCAGAGTGAGACAGTGCGGAACTGCCAACAGGATGAGAGCCGGCGAAACTGTGTACAACCTCCACAGGAGCCTGACTCAGACGTTGACACAGAGACTGATCGACCAGTTGGTGAAACGTCGGGGATTACAACAGATGCCTTGATGTTAGAAAACTCAGTGCCAAAAGCTTCTTCATCGCCCAGCTCAGATGGTCAGGCAGAGCTGCAAACCCCTTGCTTACTGCACTCTTCAAGTTCTGAGGAGACTTGTAGCACTGACTTTGACTTTCCTCTCAGGCAGTCATCAAGGAGCAGCTGTAGCAGAGGTGTGCGTATCCGTGAGCCACTGTCTGGCAATCTGGAGTGGAGCTTCAGCAGCCGCCGACACCACTTTCGGCCCGGCTCTCGCACCGTCTCCATGAGGTCTGCGGGAGGCAGGGCCAGGAGCTCGATTACAATGAATATAACAGTACTGGGCAGAAATTACTTTTCAGCTGAATCCGACCGTCACCAAGACCCCAGGCAGCAGAATTTCACCTCGGTTTCTCCTGCATGCAGGAGTCAGTGCTGCAGTTGCCCAGAATCTGTGACAGAAAGACCATGTTCCCTGTCAATGCCTCGCCACAAACACATCTGTGCAGAGAGCCCATCGCCAGAGCCGTCCTTCCGGAACCCCTTCCACCAGCCAGACTCCAGGAGTGATGAGCCAGCCCTGCTTGATTGCTGAGAACCCCCCCCCCCCCTTATCTCCATTGTGATATTTTCAATGGGGACTGCTTTCTGATATTTTTATTGCTACAGTATTTTTTAAAACAGTTGTTTCCTTCTCCAACAACCAAAAAAAAAGGAGAACCACATATCACTGAAGCTGCTTATGAATGTAACGCATTATCATGGAGGTTGTGCGGGATTCAGCAGTGTCCTTAATTGGAGCTCCAGTTGCATTTACAATCACGTAACATTTGTTGTGTCATCAATGTTATTTAAAGCATTTTAGCCATTGTATGGCTCAGTACATGGCTCTAAATGTTGATGAGACTTTGAAATGACCTATTTATACAGTTGAATCCATCATCCCTGAAGAGTGCCAATGAATCTCAGGAGTTGACATGAATACACAGCAATATGACTCTTAACACTGCAGATGGTACCTTGGTTTCAGTCCTGTAATACCTGCTTCCAGGAAATAGTCGGAAGCTTCTGCAGAATGTCTACACAAAAAATCTGGACAACTTCTCACCGTCATAAGCTATTCCAGACTCTCAACAGGCAGATTTGAGGCTAGAATTTGTAGAGGGTCTGATTATTGCAACTGTCTTTCAGTTTTTGTTCCACCTTCTGGCTTCTCTATACACTTTATCTATCCATTGGTTTCTGGCTCCGTCTTTCTTGGCCTTCCCAATCTGCATGTGTCTGTGCAGTTTGTGTCATTGACTGCCTGTCTCACTGCTCCTCTCTCCTGTTTCCTATCTGTCTGCAGTTTACAATTTTCTTTCTTACTCTTATTTCATTCTCCCTCTCCCCCTTTCTGTCTCTTCATTCTCTCTCACTCCCTCTTTTTCTTCTCTCTCCTGATACTTCTCTTTTCTATTGCTTTCCCCTCTCTGTTTGCACTGTAAATTTCTTCTGTCCACTGTGGGCCACTGAGCACCCCGTTGTCTGTGGTTTCTTATTGCCCCTGCCCATTCTCTCTTTTTTTTTTCTTGTGATTATCCTCTGATTTGATTAAAACTGGGGATAGAGCCGATTAAATGTGCAAACCAAACAGAGTAACAAATTGCAATCCTGTTTTGTAGCAGTTTGTATTAGAAGGTTAAAATGTGTCGTTATGATCCTGGGGAGTAAAACTCCACCCTCAGTGAAAGTTCGCTTACATGGGAACTGCTGACTGCATTCAGGAATGTGCTGTCTGTGGAAGTGGAGTGGGAGGTTGGGGATTGAATCAAACTCTATTCCGTTATAGTGTGATTCGAGTCTACTTTCCAAAGCTGAAATTCGCACGTCTGCTGTACATTTCTACCAAAATGTTGGATGTGTGCAGGCACATAACTTCACATTAAAATACTCTAGTCCGTCAAAGCTCCGACAAGCTGTTTGCCCTGTGGAGTGAATGCATTGTCGTTTGGATTTCAATTATGTGCAAGAATGGGTGTGAAACTATCACCATGTCAAATTGAATTATGAAAACAGCTACTGATTGCATAGTTGGTTCACTCCATGCAAAGACAGATTGTTTGGAAAAAGCATTTTCAGCTTAATTGCTAGGAACAGGTTTATTGCTGTACAATGCTTGGGTCACACTCCTGGTAGGATGCCACTGTAACACTGGGGTACAGTACCGGTGGGGACGGGTCTGTTGCTGTAAAGCACTGGGGTACAGTACCGGTGGGGACGGGTCTGTCGCTGTAAAGCACTGGGGTACATATGATTCTTTAGTAGTGAGGTGCAGAACTGACAAAGACAGTTGTGTCTCTGAATTACAGTGTGGCCCTCTCTCAGTACTGACCCTATGATGGTGCAGCACTCCATCAGCACAGTGCTCCCTCAGCACTGACCCGACGACAGAGCCCACTCCCTCAGCACTGACCCGACGGTGCCCGCTCCCTCGGCGCTGACGGCGCCGACGGTGCCCGCTCCCTCAGCACGGTGCTCCCTCTGTAATGCACTGCACATCTCTGGATCTTGTGGTGAAATCACTGAAATAATACCTGATACCACAAATGTTTCTGTCTTTTTGATGAGATTCCCACTGAGCTGTAACTGGTCTAGAATCAGGGTTAGGGTCTTGCTGAGTGAGTGGCACACGTTGAGAATGCAGTTATGTTTTGCCCTTGGTTGTGAAAACAGTTTCTCAGTTGTTCAATACGTGTGAACTTCTCTAGTTTACCTGAGCTTTTCACAAAAGGAGACATTGTGCGCCTTGACTATTCAGTGTAACAGGTTCATTAAAAACTCATTTAAAAAAATCCACGTTAAGTTATTAGGAAAGGAATAAACTTCAAGAACGGAAGGACTTTAAGGCATCAAATCAAAGTCTGTCCTCAAAGTCCTCCTGCTTCACAATTAGTGACACTACTGCCACCCCCTGGTGAAAGGAACTTAAGGCTGTGGTGGGAATCAGCAGTGAGTGGTTGAGGATTCAGCATTTCATTCTGATCCTATTCCTCAATCTTTTGCACAATTCTCAGCTGCAATCAGCAGAAGGTAGTGTAGGGTAAGGATAGGGAAGTAGACTCAGGACAGCAGTGTGCCATTGTGACCATGAAGCCTGTCCTTCCAGTCCAGTCCTTTTTGGGACTTCCTCATGAGCAGAAATTCCCACTGGACGCAGTGCTGGGAAAAGCTGGATTCAGAAACACAGCTTGTGGTAAAACAGCACCAGCTGGCAGCCTGTGGGCTAAGTATGAAACGGCTGGCACTGCAGTTCGGATCATTGGATCAAGAATAATTTGGAATACTGAGTCGGTCAGAGTGAGACCCGATTGCTGGGTCAGGGCTAATCCTGATGACTGGATTAGGGCTAATCCTGATGTCTGGATTAGAGCTAATCCAGATTAATGGGTGGGGCCTAATCCGGATCACTGGGTCAGGTGCGAAGAGAGCTCCCGCAGTGAGAGACTGTGGAGTGGGAGATGATGCAGAATAAACAGCAGTGAGCAGTGGAGTGTTCAGCAGGTCAGGGAAAGTTGGGGTAGAGAGTGCAATACATAGAGAATTAACATACAGTTAACTAACAGTACGCCAAGTTGTACTTTCCTGGTTACTGACACTGGAAAAGTAGCTGGGCTTGAACTGAATTGGCTACTCCGTAATGTTAACAGTGATTGAAGCTCGGATCAGGTCTGTCACTCAGGCAGAAGGTGGATTGTATCGATCCCAATCAGAGCTTGTCAGATCTGCTCACTTGGTCTCAGAGGCTCCAGCTTTCTTCGGGTGGTTAGACAGACTTCCCATAAGATCTACTGAACTCTATCACTTTACCCAAAACAGAAAATGTCAGAACTTCTCCCTTTGCCAGCCATGTTTTTTTCCCCTTTTTGTTTTGGCAAAACCTTTCCCACTGCCCTTGTTGGTCACAGCTCGGTGAACAGCTGGTTGGTACGGTTCTGAGGCACAGTCAAAGCTCAGGGTGAGCTACACATCCTGGGATTTTCTGTTTGTATTCAAGGTTGGAGGCTGGCCGTTCTCTTCTGGAGTCTCCTCTTGTGGGAAAACAACAAAACAGAATTTCTGTCCATAATGCGTCATAGATTCTGTAAGAGAAGAGGACATCAACTGGATGGCTGTATAATAAGCATAGCTCAGAGAAACTGCCTCCATCTACATATTTTAATGCAAACTCCTCAGTTTTTTAAACTTTGTCTCTCATAAAAGGACAGCCCTCACCATCACTGGAACCAGGGGAGGAACCTGTGGAGTACTCCTCAAAAGACAGATCTGTCCCTCCTTTTGTATAAGGACCAAATCTACACCATTTTCCAGGCATGGTCTATCCAAAACCCAATTTAGTTGCAGCACAGCTTCTTAAAATAAAAGCCAACTGTGTTTAAGGTCGGGGTAAACCTAGGGAGAACTGGGAAGCTGAAATTTCTCATCGGCATCGGTCATGGTATCAGACTGAGTTGGACCAGAGCCTCTAAAAATCTCCCATTATTTGCCCCTTCCTGGTATTTCCTTGACTGAGGATTTGGTTTGGGTGGAAAGGGATTCAGGATCGTTTGATTGGGACTAATCCAGAACAGTGGGCTAGGGGAGGGTTAGGGTTAGCCAGGCTGTTCAGGAGTGAAATCAGGAAGCACTTCACTCACTAACATGAGGGGAAACTGGAGGCCATTCAGTCCCACAAGCTTGTCCTCTCATTGAATTAGATCGCAGTTGCTTTGCACCTCTCCATTTCTCTTAATCAATAAAAAATCAGTCAAATAAAAGCAAAATACTGTGGATGCTGGAAATCTGAAATAAAAACATGAAAAGCTGGACAAATTGTATCAATCTCAGTGTCAAAATTTAAATTAATCTTTTCCTATCAGTGTTTCCTTAAATTCCTCTCTCACCTATTTAACCAGCTTCCCCTTAAATACCCTTTGTGCTATTCCCCCCAACATCTCCCTGTTCTGGATGTAAGTTTGCGCGCTGAGCTGGAAGGTTCATTTTCATGAAATGAATGAAAACGAACCTTCCAGCTCAGTGAGCAAACTTACATCCAGAACCTCAACCTGAGCTACAAATCTTCTCAAAACTCGCTATCTCCTTGTTCTCTCCTCTCTCTGTTTCTCTAGAATTCCTGATTGGGAATAATATTACCTATTCCATGTTTGTATATTTATGGTTCTAGAACTGGTTTCACCTGCAGGTGGAAACAACCTCTCTACGTCTACATCACAAAACTTAAAAACATTTATCAAATCTTCTCTCAATCATTTCCAGAAGGAAAGAGCCTATATGTTGGATTAAAAGAAGGAAAAATCACTCCTGACAGGTATAGCTTCAAGTTCATTTATGGGATGTGGATGTCTTTGGTTAGACCAGCAGTTATTTCTCAGACTGCTGTTCAGAGTCTGAAGTCACATGTAGGCCAGACCAGGTTAAGGCAGATTCCTTCACTAAAAGGACATTAGTGAACCTAATCGTTTCCATTAGAATAGCTTTTATTTCCAGAATTTTATTGATTTCAGATTTCCACGTTGGGAGCATTACCCTGGGCCTCTGGGTTACCAGCCCAGTGATAGTACTGTTGCCTCACTGTCATTGTATCCAGAGCTTGTCACTGTATACAAAATTAGGCCTCGTGAGCTTGAAGTAATATTTTCAAACTGATTAAGGATTGGTTACAAAAAGAAAATGGAGAATATAAACGGACGAGTCATTTACAGATTTGTGAGCTGTGATGCATGGGGTAACAGTAAGAATCAGTGCTGTTGTAACCTGGGCCTGTACTAACCCCAGAGTGACCCCTGCTCCTGCAGAATGCACTTAATCCAACATGTCAGGTATTCTTCTGATTGATAGACCATATTCCCAAGCTGCTTTAAATTCTTTCTGCTGTTGATAACATACACCATCATTTCTCTCACTCTCCAGTTTTACCCACATCCTCAAATTGACAAAGGTTCCAGTTTGTGTTATTTCCTGCTCCAGTCTCACCAATCATATCGTTGAAATACTTTGGCTTCTTGTTCCATTGGATTCCGAGCAGATAGACGGGAACACCGGTCAATATGATGACAAGGGCAGTGCCGCACACCACAGGCTCAGAGTAGAAACTGAAGACCAGCAGGAACGCCCAAAACATCAGGTAAGCAACTGGGAACAGAAGGTGTACCTGCAGTGAGAACGGAGACTGAAATCAGAGTCACTGCAGCTCCACATACAGCTTGGTGGAGTCAGGCGATATCATGTTTATATAGTGACAGCCCAAGATATGCCACATTTAGTACTCAGTCATAGCAGGAGATGTTAGGGGAGGACCTGGAAAGGAGACACTTTGGGTTCTGAGGATCATTTTAAAGGGGCAGAGAGTTAGGAAGGAACTGCAGAGTTCGGGACCTCACACAAATTGGGTTTGGGGACTGGGAATGTTCAAGAGGTTGGGAGTTGGTGAGGCTGGGACCATGGGTGGATGTGGAAATATGTTTACATATAAAAACTCCAGGTGTTGCTACACTGTAGGCTTACGGTAATTCTGTAGGTGAACAAAACTGAGTTCAGGTTCAGGACAGGAACATATTGGACAAGACAAGGTGTATGGAATTAGTACAGGGCTACAGAGAAAGAACAGGGTAGTGGGATTAATATGGGATTGAAACAGGGCTATGGGGAGAGAGTGGGGCAGTGGGATTATTTTGGGATTTGATACAAGACTGGGGAGCAGTTGCAGTTTTCTGGAATGCAGACGGATCTGGGTGCCCTCATCCATGTGTATCAGGTTGACTGTTAGCACTGGACAGGAAAGTGCAGTTATTAGGTAAGTTGTGATATGACTGAATGGTGCAACAGAGACAGAGGGGCCAAGTGGCCTACTCCTGTTCTTAATTCATGCATTTGTGAGTGTCAGCTACACTAAGGCACAGAGCCAGTACCACGAGTACATCCGGACTCAGGGGGAACTGTCTTCACTGAGATTTTCCTCTATCACCAGTCAGCCACTGGGGGCAACAGAGACAGAGAATGGGCTGAATGGTCTCAGTTGTGCCACGGCTGTCCATGTCTCCTGGAAATCTGGGTCCGAGCTGGACAGTTAGGTTGGCAGAGTTAGTGTGTTGGAAAATAATTAGTTAGAAACAGTCGCTGTGGCAGTAGACATGTTTCGGACACAGTGAGATACTGGGAGAAGGAGAGAGAGACAGGATGGGGGACATGTGAAAGGTGGAGAGAAAGAAAAATGAATCAGGATCAAGAGATGTGAAATGGAAAACACCAGGCCACGTGTCCCTCACCTACCTTAATGGGTCGTGAAATGTTTGGCTTTCTCCAGCGAAGGATGAGGACGGCAGTGACAGTAACCCCATAGCACAAATAGTTAATGAACACCACGTAATTGATGAGAGTGTAGATATCCGCAATGATCAGCATCAATAGGGAGGTGGCACACTACAGGGTCAAACAGAGATACAGTGAAAGCACCAGAGATAGACCACATGCGACACACACCGACCCCTCTGCGCTGACCCTCCGACAGGGCGGCGCTCCCTCATGGTTAGTGTATTTGCCTGAATTATCAGTCTGTCAATCCCAGTCCTTGACTGAGCAAACACCACGATGTACTGATAGAAAGCTGACCATTTGCCTGTGATCTGAGGGTGCTGTGTGTTATTGTGTTTGTTGGCCTGTGTCTGCCACATTCTGGGTCGTGTTGGAGATTCAGATTTGCCTGTAACTGAGGAACATGATCTTACGGAGCAGAGAAGAGCTGGGATGGGGGTGCACCGTTTCATGTGAATCATCGCCAGCAGGCTCGGCAAGTGACCCTCACGAGCTCCTGCGTAACACAGTCTGAAAAACAAATCCCCAGTGAAACAGCCTGCTTCAGAACAGGTTAGATAGAGAGTAAAGCATCTTCTACACTGTCCCCATCAAACACCCCCAGGACAGGGACAGCATGGGGTTAGATACAGAGTAAAGCTTCCTGTACACTGTTCCCATCAAACACTCCCAGGGACAGCATTGGGTTAGATAGAGAGTGAAGCTCCCTTTACACTGTCCCCATCAAATACCATCTGGGACAGGGACAGCATGGGGTTAGATACAGAGTAAAGTTCCCTTTACACTGTCCCCATCAAACACTCCCAGGGACAGCATTGGGTTAGATAGAGAGTAAAGCTCCCTTTACACTGTCCCCATCAAATACCATCTGGGACAGGGACAGCATGGGGTTAGATACAGAGTAAAGCTCCCTTTACACTATCCCTCATGAAACACTCCTGAGACAGGGTTAGATACAGAGTAAAGCTTCCTCTACACGGTTACCCATCAAATACTCCCAGGATGCTTATGAAAAATACAAAGCAGCTCCCGTTTGTCACCACATCGACAAGCATTCACTCCCTCCACCACCCACACTCAGTAGCAGCAGTGTGTACCATCTACAAGATGCACTGCAGAAATTCGCCAAAGATCCTCAGACAGCACCTTCCAAACCCAAGGCCCCTTGAAATCTGAAATATTGTTACTCAGAGGGATTTGTGTGAACTTGTACAAAGAAAGCAGAAAGCTAGGATTCAGGGCTCTGTACAAGAATGAGGAAGTCGGGCAACATTTATAAAGGGCGATGCTAACAGCACATCTGGAAGACTGTGTACAGTTTTAGTTTCCGTACTGAAGGAATAATCGGAGGGGAGATAGTGAAGTTTCTGGGGTTTAGAAGACTGAAGGTGATCTCATGGAAACTTACAGGTTCTGACAGGGTTTAAAGGTCAGGACTGAGCATCTCAGCGTATCCAGGAGCTCTCAGAAAACAGGCTGATCATTTAGGGCTGACATGAGGAGAAATGTCTTTCCTCAGAGGGCTGTGAATATTTGGAATTCTCTTGGTCCCAGGCAGTTGTGAATACTGCATCGCTGAGTATTTTTAAGGCTGGGATCTTGGGGAACGGAGGGACATCGGGAAAGTGGCTCTGAAGGTCCAGATCAGCCAGGATTGTATTGAGAGTGTTGATGATGGCTTAGTGGTATTACTGCCAGCCTGTGAACCCAGCAACTTGATAATAATCTGGGGTCCTGGTTTCAGTTCAATAATGTGTGGAATTAAGAATCTAACGATGACCATGAATCCATCGCTGATTGTTAGGAAAAGCCCATCTGGTTCACTAATGCCCTTTAGGGAAGAAAGCTGCCATCCTTTCCTGGTCTGGCCTACATGTGACTCCAGACCCAAGACTCTTAACTTTTAGGGATGGGGCAATAAATGCAGGCCTAGCCATTGATGCCTAGATCCTGTGAAACAACAAAAAAAGGAGCAGTCTCAAAGGGGCTGAATGGCCTCCTCCTGCTCCTATTGGCTGTGTTTTGAGGGCTGGAGGCTGTGAGTGTGGACGGGGGACATATAGCCATGTTGCACCTTGTTCTATGCTGCCATTGAGCTGGCCCAAGTTCGATGTCACCTGACCACTCTTTTCCTAGTGTCCTGCTATTGGTCTATTCTCATGCTGCCCAGTGTCCCACCAGCCAGTCGGAGAGCAGATAGACTTCTTACCATCCAATACAATGACTGTATTCTGCATGTCGAACAGTTAGCCTTTGACAAGACGTGAAAGCTCTCAGACACACTCTCGCACACACACACACACACACAGATACACACATGCATACACATGGATATACACATGCACACACACGTGCGCGCACACACAGATACACACATGCATACACATGGATATACACACATGCACATGCGCACACGCGCGCGCACACATGCACACACACAGATACACACATGCATACACATGGATATACACACACATATATACATACACACACGCACACATATATACACTCACATACGCGCACACTCACATACGCGCACACTCACATACGCGCACACTCACATACGCGCACACTCACATACGCGCACACTCACATACGCGCACACTCACATACGCGCACACTCACATACGCGCACACTCACATACGCGCACACTCACATACGCGCACACTCACATACGCGCACACTCACATACGCGCACACTCACATACGCGCACACTCACATACGCGCACACTCACATGTACACACACGTGCGCACACATACACATATACATACACACACACACACACACACACACACTCCTCACTAACCCCCCCACCCCGTGTCCACCATTATCCCAAGGTCCTTCCTCCTGGTAACCACCCAGAAACTCAGCTTCAGGACAGGCCTGGGCTTGGGGACTCAGTGGGTCAGGAACCAGAGGTTTGGCAGCACCGAGTCTGGAGTGGAGAGACCTGGATGATGTGAACAGGTATCCATTGATTCCCCCGAATGTTGACAGGGCAACGGAGAATGGCATGATCCATGGCATCGATCCCAGCAGCTTCTCACCAAAGGTCTGGCAGAACAAAAAGAAGGTGTTACATTCATTTAGCAACTTTCACAGCCCCAGGGATGTCCCAGAATGCATCACACTGTTTGAATAGTTGGCTGAAATGTAGCCATTGATGTTGTAAAGCAAATACAGCAGCAGTGTGTGCACAGCAGGATCCCACAAGCAGCTCTGTGACAATAACTGAGAGGCCATTTGTTAGAGATGTTATTTGAGGGTATGTTATTGGCCAAACCCCTAGCAACAACACCCCTGCTCTTTATCATATAGCTACAGCCATTAGAACACAGAAGGAGGCCATTCAGCCCATTATATACATACTAGCTCCCCGTAGGGCAAGCCAGTCAGAACTCTCTCCCCACTAGATCCCCATTACCCCATAGGTTTATTTCCCTCCAGTGCTAATTCAAATCCTTCTTTTCCAGAACAATGAGAGCAGGGTACTAAATGCCGAGCCCATGATGCCCAAATTCTACGTATGGCTATTTGTAAGAATGCATTGGAGGTGAGACGGTGAGGTTTCAGTGGATTGGTTAACGGGATGAAGATGCTGCCCCGTGTTCAGAAGCTGAGGAAATACACTGGATATTCTCTGGGGTTTTTGAAGACCACAGGGCGACGTCATTGAAACCTATAGGGTTCTGACAGGATTTAAAGGTCAGGGCTGAGTGGCCATTGGCACTGCACAGAGAACTGTAAAAACTGTGACTGTTTATTTTCATGCCTTTTGAAATTGTGGACTGAAATGAGAAAGAACTGCCGCAGCACGGTTTGTAAAGTGAGTCCCCCGACCGTCACGGTGAGCATTGTACAAAGAGCTGTATAATGAAGGTTAGCTTTGCTGATAGACTGGAGCCAAACGGTTTACAGATGGAGCTATGGCTGGTATAAGAAGTTGATTGGTCTGTGGACCAGTGACTAGTAACTGATGGGAAAGTCTTTTGCCTGTTTGCTTTGTCCTTAGGTCACTGGATAGCTTGGGCACAGGAACAAGATACAGAGAAGTGACTGAAACTCCACCAGCGCAGGATCGGTCTCTCTGTTCTCTGCAGCAAAAGCCACTATAAACCTGAGGGAACCATTTTATTTTTCCTTCAATGCCTGCTACAAACTGTGGGACCTTTAATCAGAAAACTTCTGCGAATGAATGAGCCACCCTGTACCTCCTACAAACTAGTGAAAGTATTCAGAACAATAAGAAACCACCCATTCAGCAAGATCCAGCTCAGTGGCTCTCCAGAACAAGGATTCCTGAGCTGTTTTCTCATGCTCCATGTTCATGTTTTTTCAACTTGTCACATTTCTCTGACTGTGTATCAGGGAGAGTTTCTAAAGGAGTTAAAGTTTGATTCATGCTGTTATATGCTGATGGTTTATAATTGTTTATTTCTAGCTCGAGTCTATTTACTTCTCGAATCGTAGCAACCCTACAGCGTGGAAACAGGCCATTCAGCCCATCAAGTCCATACTGACCCTCTGAAGTGTATTCCACCCAGGCCCACACACCAAACTATCCTTGAAACCCTGCATTTCCCATGGCTTACCCACTGAGCCTGCTCAACCATGATCACCACAGGCAATTTAGCATGGCCAATCCACCTAGCCTGCACATCTTTGGACTGTGGGAGGAAACTGGAGCACCCGGAGGAAACCCACGCAGACACAGGGAGAATGTGCAAACTCCACACAGACGGTCACCTGAAGCTGGAATCGAACCCGGGGTGGGGGGATAGGAATGCTACCCACCAAGCTACAACTGATGTCCCCACTATTTAATAAATAGTGATTATTAAGTACAGAGATTTGGTCTCTGCTTTCTGTCACCTTTGGTGCAAAAATTAGGTAAATTGGGGAATTTAAAACTCATTAACTTTGCATAGACTAAAATGTAGCAGTATGACTGTTTCCAGGGCCACACTTCATCCTTGTTAATTCTTAATAAATTACTTCAGCAGTTATTAGCACCTGGAATTTAAGAATGTTTGTGTGTTTTGTGATGTAGTTTCCAGGGCGCTAGCCCAGTGATATGTCACAAAGTTTGGAGCCGGTCCAGGCTAGGATTTGAAACATAAGCAACAAGCATTCGGCTTGTTTTGGTAAAAGTCAGGTGAAGGGAGCACCACTGGAACCAGCCAAGAGCTTTCTGCAGGTGGCAGAGCTCTCCCTGGACATCTTCAAAGGTGTTTCAGAAGCAGGTTGATTGACTTAGTGGGTAAACTGGAGGGTAGCATTGGACTGAGATAGCGTGGAATGTGTGTTTAAAGGAAATCCAGAAGAAGTCAGACACTTTGGGTATTGAAACTTCAGAGTCTGGTGATATTCAACTGAGTTTAAAGCTCTTGAACTTAAGGGAATTAAGAAATCTAGTGATAGAACACCGAAGGGAAGAAAATAACAAAGAATGTATAGACAGAGCGAAAGAGAAATAGAAACAAAAAGGATGGAAATGAGAAAATTAGAGTTAGAAACACACGAGAGGTTTAAAATGATGGAAGCTGAGTATTATCTTAAATGCTGGAATTGAAACAGGAGATATGAAAAGCTAATGCAGGCTCTGGTCAGGAGAAACTCAGTCATAATTTGCAATCCAGACAGCAAATGTTTCAGCTTGTACTGGCCCAACCGAAAGGAGATGGGGAGGGATTTTTAGTGAATATTTCTCCTCACTATTTATTGAGGACAGAATTATGGATGCTAAGGAGATGAGGCTAATGAGTGGGGATGTTTTGGATCGCATACACATTGCCAGAGAGGAGGTGTCTGCAGCCTTTAACCACATTTAGGTGGATAAATCCCCTGGTCCTGAACAAGTCCGTCCTCGGATGTTGTGGGAGGCTCGGGAAGACATTGCAGAGGCCCTGGCAGAAATTTTTCCTTCACCTTCAGCCACTGCTGAAGTTCTGGAAAACTGGAGGGTGGCTAATGTTGTTTCATTGTTTAAGAAAGAGAGCAAAGACCAGCCAGGGAATTACAGGCCATTGAGCCTAACGTCAGTGATAGGCACATTATAGGAGAGGAGACTGAGGGACAGGATCAATCTACATTTGGATAGTCAAGGTCTGATTAGGGATAGTCAGTGTGGATTTGTACGCAGGAAATCACATATGACAAATCTTTTAGAGTTTTCCAAAGAGGTAACCAACAGGATAGATGAGGGTAGGACAGTGGGTGTTGTCTATTATGACAATGGGATGAAATCTGTAACAGCTGTGCAGTAGTCACTGCCCTGGTTGTATACATAAAGTTTTCAGAATTTGAGCAAACCACTGGGTAACCCTATACTGAAGTCAAAAAGGTTAAACAAAATAGTTTTGAGCGGTGAGTAAGGAGCTGAGAGCACAAAGAAAGCTCTCCGTGAGATAATTCTGACTGTTTTCTGTATTAAGAGCCCATGCTGAGGGTCAGAGAGTTACAGCTGTTAGACTGGTATCTGTGATGGTGCTCCCTTTCTAAAGTTGTGTTTCCTTGTGTTCCACTCCTACTGACAAAGAGAGAAAACTCTGACTTCCTGTGTCTTGTTAGCAAAGTTTAGAAATGCTCTTCCTCACACCCTTATCCAGCACCTTAAATCAAATGCCCCCGTCCCTGTGTCCTCAGCCAATGGGAATGGTCTCTCCTTGTCGCCTTTATCCAAACCTCCCATTGCCTTGTACACCTCTATCACATCTCCCTCCAACCTCCTGCACTCCCAGGAGAACAACGCCAGCTTCTCCAACTGAACCTTGTCACTAAAATCCCTCATCCCTGGAACCATCCTGCTAAATCTCCACCCCACCCTCTCGAAGAGCCTCACATCTTTCCTGAAGCGCAGTGACCTGAACTAGGCGCAATATTCCAGCTGGGACCTAGCCAGACTTTTATAAAGGTGCAGAGTGATTGTGGGATTGTCACTAGGCCAAGAATCCAGGGACCAGGTGAATGAGCTCAGGACATGAGTTTAAATCCTACCACAGCCCTTTTAAATTTAATGGATAAATATAGTATTGAAAGCTAGCCTCAGTAACAGTGACCATTCAGTGATTGATTGCCTGAGGGAAGGCAACATACTGTGCTTACCTGCCTGGTCTACATGTGACTCCAGTCCCACAGCAGTGTGGTTGACAATGCTAAATTTTCTAAATGACTAATTGGTCCAGTAGTTAATGAGTTAGGGTGGAATAATAAAAGCTTTTTGCAAGATGCTCTCTGATTGGATCCAGGGTGTGGGAGAGACCTGAGATCTGTAACCCTTCTGGTAATAAATGGAGCTTGAGGAGCTCCTCACCATCAAGAGAGAAATCCTTGCTCCCTCCTCACTTGGTAACATAGGGCTGGTCAGAAAACCCAACTAATCGACAGGCTTCACTCACCACTGCCACAGCGCCAGAGTGTAACAGCTCCTGAGGGCTCATTGCGGTGACATATGCAACGTTGGAGAACACATAAACAAAGGTCACCAGGGGGATGGAGATGAAGATGGCACGAGGAATATTCCTGAAAAGAAGAACAGTTTGGGATTACAACATCCGGAATGTCAAGACCATGAGGATGTGTGTTGTCAGGAAGATGTAAAGTGGCTTCAGGAGGATTGGGACAGGCTCAATGTGTGGGTGAGAGCATGGAAACATGGAATATAAAGTGGGAAAATACAAAGTTATGCACTTCCAAAGGAGAAACTGGCGTGCAGAATGTTTCTTCAATGTTAACAGGTTGGAAGATCGAGTTTAAGAGCCGCAAGGTTATGCTGCAGCTCTACAAAACCCTGGTGAGACCACACTTGGAATATTGTGTCCAGTTCTGGTCGCCCTATTATAGGAAAGATGTGGAGGCTTTGGAGAGGGTGCAAAGGAGGTTTACCAGGATGCTGCCTGGACTGGAGGGCTTGTCTTACGAGGAGAGGTTAACTGAGCTTGGACTTTTCTGTCTGGAGAGAAGGAGGAAGAGAGGTGACCTGATCGAGCTGCACAAGGTAATGAGAGGCATGGATAGAGTCGATAGCCAGAGACTTTTCCCCAGGGCAGGATTGACTGCCACGAGGGGTCATAGTTTTAAAGGTGTTAGGAGGAAGGTATAGAGGAGACGTCAGAGGGAGGTTCTTCACCCAGAGAGTTGTGAGCGCATGGAATAGTTTACCAGTGGAAGTCGTGGAAGCGGAGTCAATTAGTGACGCTTAAGCGACTGCTGGACATGCACATGGACAGCAGTGAATTGAGGGGAGTGTAGGTTAGGTTATTTTATTTCTGGATTAGGATTATTCCATGGCACAACATCGTGGGCCAAAGGGCCTGTACTGTGCTGTACTTTTCTATGTTCTATGTTCTATGTACAATGATTAGGTGGAAAGGCAGGTTGAGGGAGGGATCTGTCGAGTTTAGAGAGATAATGATAGGTTACTGTGGGCAGGTACACTAAATTAAGCAGGAATGTGTGTAGTGAGGGGAATATTTTCAGGTAGACTTGGACAAAAGAAATTATTTTACTGAGAGGGACGTGACTGTTTGGAACTCTCGAACACAAAGGGCTGTGGAAGATCGTTTTGGAGTTTGTTTAAGGTTGAGATTGATTGATTTCTGATTCCCAGTGGGGAACAGGATTATGGGAATGGGGTGGGTAAATGGTATTGAAGTGTTCGACCAGCCATGATGGTATTGAAAGGCAGGACTGGCTCAATGGGCAGAATGGCCTAGGTACACCCACGGTGCTGTTCGGGAGGGAGATCCAGTAATATCTAATCCACCCTAAAACTCCATCAGTCAGGAGCGAAGAGTGAGCGGGCAGTCCGATTGCCACTGGCCCCCATTGTACATGATGGTAATTGGCAGGACTGAGCTGGGCACTTGTTTGAAAGCTCACAGAACCCGTTACCTGCATGGGTCCACTAGCTCCTCGGTGACGTAATTCAGAAAGTTCCAACCACTATAGGAGAAGGAGCCCTGGAGGAAAGCGAGCGCAATGTGGCCAACTTCAGGAGCTGTCTGAATGTCAAACGCATTACTGGGCTTTAGAAATTCATAATGACCTGGAAAGGAGAGAATTCAGTCTGTGGGTTATGTACAAAGGACACATTCACAGCCAATAACACACTATAACGTGCAGGCAGTAAGATAAGGAAGATAAATTTAGATAGCATCTTTCACATTCACAGATTGCCCCAAAGTGTGTTTCAGACAATCAGGTTCTGTTCCACCTGCTCCTTCACACCACCCCCCACCCCGACCAACACCGTAACAAACACATCTTCCGCGTGGATTTGGATGTAGGAGCGGAAGGGTGTGTTAGTAAGTTCGTGGACAATACGAAGGTGGGTTGAGTTGTGGACAGTGCGGAGGGCTGTTCTAGGTTACAAAGGGACATTGATAGGCTGCGGAGCTGGGCTGAAAAGTGGCAGATGGAATTTAACCCTGAAAAGTGTGAGGTGATTCATTTTGGAAGGACAAACTTGAAAGCAGAATACCGGGTTAATGGAAAGATTCTTGGCAGTGTGGAGGAGCAGAGGGATCTTGGGATTCATGTCCACAGTTCCCTGAAAGCTGCCACCCAGGGGGATAGAGTTGTTAAGAAGGCGAATAGTGTGTTAGCTTTCATTAACAGAAGGATATTGATTCATGTAGTTTGAGGGCGACGGTGACTCCCAGAACGAGCTGCATCTTCAATGCTGTGGGTGTGGGATCCTGTCTGTCTGACTGAGGGCCAGAAGGCAAATGGGATGCTCACCTTCGTCAGTCGTGGTATAGATTGTTAACCTAGTGAGGTCATACACACACACACACACACACTAGGGATAATTCTGCCTTTTGGGAGCAGTGGAAGATGGTTACTGGTGAGTAAAAATCTCAGTTAATTTTCTTTATTTACGATTCAGTCTTTATTGTCACATGTACTTAAGCACAGGAGTACAGTGAAAAGTTTGCCATGTCACTCCACATGCTACTATTTCCTTTACATATCTCTGACACCTTGAGTGGGAATCAGAATCGAGAGGGGTGTGTGAGTAGTTTATGTCCTTGTTAGCACTGTGTTGGAGCTATGTGCATTCTCTACATCACATAGGGTGCCATTTCAGTTCCCCGTTCGTGCAATGTGTCACTCACCTTTACAGATCTGCACAAAGCCCATCACAATAATGAGCCCGAGGGCCAGGAGCTTGCCGGCAGTGAAGAGGTCCTGGACGAAGGTAACCAACCGCACACGGAAACAGTTCACCCAGGTCAGCAGGACTGCAGGAACACCAGTACAGTGAGTCACACCACCAATTCCAAACACTGTCTTTTCCAGTCCCACCTACCCCCAGGTTACAGCGACGCCGTGCTGTCCCTGTGCTGGGTGTGTTTGATGGGGACAGTGTCACTCTGTATCTAACCCCGTGCTGTCCCTGTGCTGGGTGTGTTTGATGGGGACAGTGTCACTCTGTATCTAACCCCGTGCTGTCCCTGTGCTGGGTGTGTTTGATGGGGACAGTGTCACTCTGTATCTAACCCCGTGCTGTCCCTGTGCTGGGTGTGTTTGATGGGGACAGTGTCACTCTGTATCTAACCCCGTGCTGTCCCTGTGCTGGGTGTGTTTGATGGGGACAGTGTCACTCTGTATCTAACCCCGTGCTGTCCCTGTGCTGGGTGTGTTTGATGGGGACAGTGTCACTCTGTATCTAACCCCGTGCTGTCCCTGTGCTGGGTGTGTTTGATGGGGACAGTGTCACTCTGTATCTAACCCCGTGCTGTCCCTGTGCTGGGTGTGTTTGATGGGGACAGTGTCACTCTGTATCTAACCCCGTGCTGTCCCTGTGCTGGGTGTGTTTGATGGGGACAGTGTCACTCTGTATCTAACCCCGTGCTGTCCCTGTGCTGGGTGTGTTTGATGGGGACAGTGTCACTCTGTATCTAACCCCGTGCTGTCCCTGTGCTGGGTGTGTTTGATGGGGACAGTGTCACTCTGTATCTAACCCCGTGCTGTCCCTGTGCTGGGTGTGTTTGATGGGGACAGTGTCACTCTGTATCTAACCCCGTGCTGTCCCTGTGCTGGGTGTGTTTGATGGGGACAGTGTCACTCTGTATCTAACCCCGTGCTGTCCCTGTGCTGGGTGTGTTTGATGGGGACAGTGTCACTCTGTATCTAACCCCGTGCTGTCCCTGTTATGGAATCATACAGCACGGAAACCGACCCTTCAGTCCACACCGACCAAATAGTCTATCTGACCTAGTCCCATTTGCCAGCATTTGGCCCATATCCCTCTAAACCTTTCCTATTTATATAGCCATCCAGATGCCTTTTAAATGTTATAATTGCACCAGGCTCCATCATTTTCCTCTGGCAACTCATTCCATACATGCACCACCCTCCTTAGGTCTCTCTTTAAATCTTTCCCCTCTTGCCTTAAACACATACCCTTCAGTTTTGGGGAAAAGACCTCGCCTATTTACCACATCTATGCTCCTCATGATTTTATAAACCTCTGTGAGCTCACTCCTCAGCCTCCGAAGCTGCAGGGAAAATAGCCCCAGCCTATTCAGCCCCTCCCTGTAGCTCAAACCCTCCAACCCCGACAACATCCTCATAAATATTTTCTGAACTCTTTCTAGTTTCACGACACCTTTCCTGTAGCATAAGGCAGGAGAAGCTGTTCCTATAATCTATCCTCACACGTGGGAACGCCCACCCACCATGTGTGCAGAGCAGACACCCACGTGGCTCGGCCAATACTGTCTCTCTGTGGATGTGAGTTTGCTCGCTGAGCTGGAAGGTCCGTTCCCAGATACCTCATCACCATACTAGGTTACATCATCACTGAGCCTCCGACGAAGCGCTGGTGTTATGTCCCGCTTTCTATTTATCTGGTTAGGGTTCCTTGGGTTGGTGATGTCATTTCCTGTGTTGGTGATGTCATTTCCTGTTCTTTTTCTCAGGGGATGGTAGATGGGCTCCAAATCAATGTGTTTGTTGATGGAGTTCCGGTTGGAATGTCATGCTTCTAGGAATTCTCGTGCGTGTCTCTGTTTGGCTTGTCCTAGAATGGATGTGTTGTCCCAATCAAAGTGGTGTCCTTCCTCATCTGTATGTAAGGATACGAGTGATAGTGGGTCATGTCGTTTTGTGGCTAGTTGATGTTCATGTATCCTGGTGGCTGGCTTTCTGCCAGTTTGTCCAATGTAGTGTTTGTCACAGTTCTTGCAAGGTATTTTGTAGATGACGTTCGTTTTATTCGTTCTTGCCTTGCAAGAACTGTGACAAACACTACATTGGACAAACTGGCAGAAAGCCAGCCACCAGGATACATGAACATCAACTAGCCACAAAACGACATGACCCACTATCACTCGTATCCTTACATACAGATGAGGAAGGACGCCACTTTGATTGGGACAACACATCCATCCTAGGACAAGTCAAACAGAGACACGGACGAGAATTCCTAGAAGCATGGCATTCCAACCGGAACTCCATCAACAAACACATTGATTTGGAGCCAATCTACCATCCTCTGAGAAAAAGAACAGGAAATGACATCACCAACCCAAGGAAACCTAACCAAATAAATAGAAAGCAGGACATAACACCAGCGCTTCGTCGGAGGCTCACTGATGATGTTACCTAGAATGGTGACGAAACGTCTGAAAACTAACCTTCCAGCTCAGCGAGCAAACTCATATCCAGAACCTCAACCTGAGCTACAAATCTTCTCAAAACTCACTGTCTCTCTCATTTGCTGTAGGCAAGGATAGCCAGTCAGTGTGACATTTTATAAATTCTCATTTAGAAATAAAACCAGTCTGACCCCAAACCAAAACACAAACAGATTCTAAACAAGAAATCACACCTAACATGCATTGTCTGACCTAAAATGTCAACTCTTCTTTTCACTGATAAAACCTTTAGTTCTTTCAGGACAGTGACTTGAAAGGAATTTGGGTTTTACATATACATATTAATCAATTAAAACCTTCTAAATGATAAAAGATTTAACAGCATCTTAGGTTTGTTTAATACATCCTCATCAGTGGTTTGAACCTTTTGATCTTTTGCATAAAATTCTGAGTCTGATACACTTCTCTCACTAACACCTGAAGGAGGAGTGCGGCACCAAAAGCTTGTGTTTTCAAATACTCCAACAGGTTTATAACCTGGTGTTGTGTGATTTCTGGCCTTGTTTCTGTAAGAACTTTCCAAAAAAGATTTAGTTGGAGACTTGAAGATTAGAAACTGCAGGGATATACATAAGGCCAAGCAAGTGAGATTAATTGTATTATTCTTCAAAAAAGCTGATAAAGGATTGATGGGAAGAATGGTCTCAATCTGCTGCACTATTTTACAGTTTTGAAATAAAATCTTCTCCCTATCTACGTTTTTCCTGCCAAAAAAACCTCACAAATTAATCAGGCACCATCCTAAACCGCACACAGGCCATTCCCCCATGGTCCAACATCAGATTCAGGTGAAGGTGGTCACAGTGTGATTGGGGAGAGAGTTATCACACTGCTGTGGTACAGCAATGTTACAGACAACGGGAGATCTCTTCATCTGGAGCTGCTGAAGAAACACTGGTGCACTTCTGTACACTTCTACTAGCAAATTCAGCAAAGCCGTCACGATATTTAAAGACATTGAGGCAGCCTCACAGCACCAGGGGCGCAGGTTCAGGGACCCTGTCTGTGCGGAGTTTGCACATTCTCCCCGTGTCTGCGTGAGTTTCCTTCGGATTCTCCGGTTTCCTCCCACAGTCCAAAAGTGAAGGGTCCAGGCCAAAACATCAGCCTTCCTGCTCCTAAGATGCTGCTTAGCCTGCTGTGTTCATCCAGCCCCTCACTTTGTTATCTCGGATTCTCCAGCATCTGCAGTTCCCATTATCCATGATACAAGGTTAAGGTGGCTTGGCTGTGGGAAATTGTCCTTAGTGTTCAGGGATGCGCAGGTGGGTTGGCCGTGGGAAAAACTCCATGCAGGGCCAGGGGGAGGGGTGACCAGCGGGTGGGGGAGAGTGACCGGGGAGAGTGAGTGACCAAGGGGGAGTGAGTAACTCGGGGGGAGTGAGTGACCGGACGGGAGTGAGTGACCGGGGGGGAGTGAGTGACCGGGAGGAGTGTGTGACTGGGGGGAGTGTGTGACTGGGGGGAGTGTGTGACCAGGGGGAGTGTGTGACCAGGGGGAGTGAGTGACTGGGGGGAGTCAGTGACCGGGGAGTGCGAGTGTCCAGGGGAGTGAGTGACGGGGGGAGTGTGTGACCAGGGGAAGTGTGTGACCGGGGGTAGTGAGTGACCGGAGGGGAGTGAGTGACCGGGGAGTGTGAGTGTCCAGGGGAGTGAGTGACAGGGGTGAGTGTGTGACCGGGGGGAGTGTGTGTGACCAGCGGGTGTGTGTGACCGGGGGGAGTGTGGGTGACCGGGGAGTGAGTGACCGGGGAGTGTGGGTTTCCGGGCTGTGTGGGTGACTGAGGGGAGTGAGTGACCAGGGGGAGTGAGTGTCCAGGGTGGGTGGGTGACCGGGGACTGTAGTTGACTGGGGGAGTGTGGGTGACCGGGGAATGTGGGTGACCGGGGGAGTGTGGGTGACTGGGGAATGTGGGTGACCGGGGGAGTGTGGGTGACCTGGGGAGTGTGTGTGACCGGGGGAGTGTGGGTGACTGGGGAGTGTGGGTGACCTGGGGAGTGTGGGTGACCGGGGGAGTGTGGGTGACCGGGGGAGTGTGGGTGACTGGGGAGTGTGCGTGACCGGGGGAGTGTGTGACCGGGGGAGTGTGGGTGACTGGGGAATGTGGGTGACCGGGGGAGTGTGGGTGACTGGGGAGTGTGCGTGACCGGGGGAGTGTGTGACCGGGGGAGTGTGGGTGACCGGGGTGTGAGTTTCCAGAGTGTGTGAGTGACCGGGGACTGTGAGTGACTGGGGAGTGTGGGTGACCGGGGGAGTGAGGGTGACCGGGGGAGTGTGTCATGGGGTGTGTGTGTGTGACTGGGGGATTGTGGGTGACCGGGGGAGTGTGGGTGATGGGGGCCAGTGTGGGCGACAGGGGAGGTGTGGGTGACCGGGGGAGTGTGTGACCGGGGGAGCGTGGGTGACCGGGGGAGTGTGTGACGGAGGGTGTGTGTGTGTGACGGGGGGTGTGTGCGTGTGACTGGGAGTGTGTGTGTGTGACTGGGGGTGTGTGTGTGTGACCAGGGGAGTGTGGGTGACAGGGGGAGTGTGGGTGACAGGGGGAGTGTGTGTGACCGGGGGAGTGTGTGTGACCGGGGGAGTGTGGGTGACCGGGGGAGTGTGTGACCTGGGGAGTGTGAGTCTCCGTGGAGTGTGGGTGACCGGGGGAGTGTGTGATGGGGGTAGTGTGGGAGACCGGGGCAGTGTGTGACTGAGGGGGTGTGGGTGACCGGGGTGTGAGTTTCCAGGGTGTGTGAGTGACCGGGGAGTGTGGGTGTCCGGGGGAGTCTGGCTGACCGGGGCAGTGTCTGATGGGGGGAGTGTGTGTGACCGGGGGAGCGTGGGTGACCGGGGGAGCGTGGGTGACCGGGGGAGTGTGGGTGACCGGGGGAGTGTGGGTGACTGAGGGAGCGTGTGTGACCGGGGGAGTGTGGGTGACCGGGGGAGTATGTCATGGGGGGAGTGTGAGTGACCGGGGGAGTGTGTCATGGGGGGAGTGTGGGTGACTGGGGGAGTGTGGGTGACCAGGGGAGTGTGTGTTGCGGGGAGTGTGTGTTGCGGGGAGTGTGTGTGACCAGGGGAGTGTGGGTGACCAGGGGAGTGTGGGTGACCGGGGGAGTGTGGGTGACCGGAGGAGTGTGGGTGACCGGGGGAGTGTGTGACGGGGATTGTGTGTGTGACTGGGGGAGTGTGTGTGACCAGGGGAGTATGTCATGGGGGGAGTGTGGGTGACCAGGGGAGCGTGGGTGACCGGGGGAGTGTGTCATGGGGGGAGTGTGGGTGACTGGGGGAGTGTGGGTGACCAGGGGAGTGTGTGATGGGGGGAGTGTGGGTGACTGGGGGAGTGTGGGTGACCAGGGGAGTGTGGGTGACCGGGGGAGTGTGTGACGGGGATTGTTTGTGTGACTGGGGGAGTGTGTGTGACCAGGGGAGTGCGTGACCGGGGGTGTGTGTGTGACCGGGGGAGTGTGGGTGACCGGGGGAGTGTGGGCGACCGGGGGACTGTGTCATGGGGTGGGTGTGTGTGACTGGGGGAGTGTGGGTGACCGGGGGAGTGTGTGACGGGGGGAGTGTGGGTGACCGGGGGAGTGTGGGTGACAGGGGGAGTGTGGGTGACAGGGAGAGTGTGGGTGACAGGGAGAGTGTGGGTGACAGGGAGAGTGTGGGTGACAGGGAGAGTGTGGGTAACCAGGGGAGTGTGTGCGACCAGGGGAGTGTGGGTGACCGGGGAGTGTGGGTGACAGGGAGAGTGTGGGTGACAGGGAGAGTGTGGGTAACCAGGGGAGTGTGTGCGACCAGGGGAGTGTGGGTGACCGGGGAGTGTGGGTGACAGGGAGAGTGTGGGTGACAGGGAGAGTGTGGGTGACAGGGAGAGTGTGGGTAACCAGGGGAGTGTGTGCGACCAGGGGAGTGTGGGTGACCGGGGAGTGTGGGTGACAGGGAGAGTGTGGGTGACAGGGAGAGTGTGGGTGACAGGGAGAGTGTGGGTAACCAGGGGAGTGTGTGTGACCAGGGGAGTGTGGGTGACCGGGGAGTGTGGGTGACCGGGGGAGTGTGGGTGACCGGGGGAGTGTGGGTGACCGGGGGAGTGTGTGACGGGGGGAATGTGGGTGACCGGGGGAGCGTGTGTGACCGGGGGAGTGTGGGTAACCAGGGGAGTGTGTGTGACCTGGGGAGTGTGTGACCGGGGTAGCATGTGTGACTCGGAGAGTATGGGCGACAGGGGGAGTGTGGGTGACCGGGGGAGTGTGTCATGGGGTGGGTGTGTGTGACTGGGGGAGTATGGGTGACGGGGGGAATGTGTGTGACGGGGGGAATGTGGGTGACCGGGGGAGTGTGTGTGACCGGGGGAGTGTGTGTGACCGGGGAAGTGTGTGTGACCGGGGGAGTGTGGGTAACCAGGGGAGTGTGTGTGACTGGGGGAGTGTGTGACCGGGGGAGCGTGTGTGACTCGGAGAGTGTGGGCGACAGGGGGAGTGTGGGTGACCGGGGGAGTGTGTCATGGGGGGAGTGTGGGTGACTGGGAGAGTGTGGGTGACCAGGGGAGTGTGTGTGACGGGGGGAGTGAATGCCCCCTGCTGGAGAAAGTCCATACTTACGAAGGCAGACCGCAGCGAGGAGTCTCGAGGCGATGTAAGGGGGCACACAGGCCGGGAACACTGGTTGCAGAACGTAACTGGAGAAGGTCAGCGCCATCACGGTTTGTGTGGTCGGGTTTATGACCAGCAGGGCACTCCACAGGACCAGGAACCTGGAGAAAGAGGAGACACGAGTTTGATATCATTGCAATGCACCAACGCAGAGAGGGGACAGTGCAATGCAGTAGTAGGAATGGAGAGAGTTAGTGCCCATCCCGTTCAATGAAGGTATCACTATCAGCTGGTTTAATGACCCTTTAATAAGGAACAGTATTACAAAATCTCAACATTGAGGGCCGAAGGGCCTGTACTGCACTGTAATGTTCTAAAATAAAAGGAAAACATATCCCAGCAATATTTTTATTTCAGGAAATGTTTCTTAGTCGTTGCTGAGTTTCCCAGAGATTAATCATCAATTTTTTGGCAGTTCAAGCTGCTCCTATAATGTTGCCGAATGACTCCTGTGTTTGGGACAGAGAGGGGAGTGGCATTGTCCTCAGGACCCTCATGTAGCTCATCCTACAGCATCCTCATTGATCACAATATCACTGGATGGGCTGGGGGGAGGTGGCAGTGGAGAATGTTCAGCCAGAGTCCCTGCCCCAGATGACTATCTGATAAATTCTACTGTGTGATGCCAGTGTGATGCACCATGCAGTGGATCAGCCTACTTCAAACATACAACATGCACTTCAAATTGAACCTCAGAATAGTTGGAAGGATGAATCCGTACTCCTCCGTGTTGAACAACACTTTGAGGAAGCACTGAGCAGGATAAGGGCACAAAATGTCCTCTGGGTGGGGGATGTCAATGTCCACCTCCAAGAGTGGCTCGGCAGCATTACTACTGAGCGAGCTGGGTGGGTCCTACAGGACAGAGCTGCTAGACTGGGTCTGTGGCAGGGGGTGAGGGAACCAACAGGAGGGAAAAACATACTTGACCTCATCCTTACCAATCTGCCAGCTGCAGACACATCTGTCCATGATAGTATCAGTAAGTGAGCATCGCACAGTCCTTGTGGAGACCAAGTCCCACCTTCACATTGAGAACAACCTCCGTCATGTTCTGTGGCACTATCACCGTGCTCAATGGGACAGACTTCACACACATCGAGCAACTGAAAACCGGACATCTGTCATAAGGCCATAGATGTAGATGTTTGCTGATGATTTCACAATGTTCAGCACCATTTGTGACTCCTTACTCCATGTTCAAATGCAACAAGATCTGAACAATGTCCAGGGCTGGGCTGACCAGTGGCAGGTAAATTAGTGCCACACAGGACTGTTAGGAAGGCATACAGAGTTTTAGTTTTTATTAATAGAGGGATCGAGTTCCGGAACCAAGAGGTTATGCTGCAGCTGTACAAAACTCTGGTGTGGCCGCTCTTGGAGTATTGCGTACAGTTCTGGTCACCGCATTATAAGAAGGATGTGGAAGCTTTGGAAAGGGTGCACAGGAGATTTACTAGGATGTTGCCTGGTATGGAGGGAAGGTCTTATGAGGAAAGGCTGAGAGACTTGGGGCTGTTTTCATTAGAGAGAAGAAGGTTGAGAGGTGACTTAATTGAAACATATAAAATAATCAGAGGGTTAGATAGGGTGGATAGGGAGAGCCTTTTTCCTAGGATGGTGACGGCGAGCATGAGGGGGCATAGCTTTAAATTAAGGAGTGAAAGATATAGAACAGATGTCAGAGGTAGTTTCTTTACTCAGAGAGTAGTAAGGGAATGGAACGCTTTGCCTGCAACGGTAGTAGATTCGCCAACTTTAGGTACATTTAAGGCGTTGTTGGATAAGCATATGGACGTACATGGAATAGTGTAGGTTAGATGGGCTTGATCGGTATGACAGGTCGGCACAACATTGAGGGCCGAAGGGCCTGTACTGTGCTGTAATGTTCTATGTTCTATGTTCTATAAATGCCAGGCTGTGACCATCTCCAATCAGAGACAGTCTAACCACTGCCCCTTGACATTCAATGGTGTTCCCATCACTGAGTCCCCCACTATCAACATCCTGGGGGTTACCATTGACCAGAAACTCAACTGGACTCACCACATAAACACAGGGGCTATAAGAGCAGGTCAGAAGCTGGGAATACTGCAGTGAGTAACTCCCCAAAGCCTGCCCACCATCTACAAGACACAAGTCAGGAGTGGGATGGAACACTCCCCACTTGCCTGGATGGGTACAGCCCCAATAAACACTCAAGAAGCTTGACACCATCCAGGACAAAGCAGCTACTTGATTGGCACTCCACCCACAAACATCCCACTCCCTCCACCCCCGACGCTCAGTAGCAGCAGCGTGTACTATCTACAAGATGCACCGCAGATATTCACCAAAGACCCTCAGGCAGCACCTTCCAAACCCACGACCACTTCCACCTAGAAGGACAAGGGCAGCAGACACATGAGAACACCACCCCCTGCATGTTCCCCTCCAAGCCACTCCCCACCCTGACCTGGAAATATATCCCTGTTCCTTCAGTGTCGCTGGGTCAGAACGTGGAACTCCCTCCCTAAAGAGTCAACGCATAGCACATGGACTGCGGCTCACCCCCACCTTCTCAAGGGGCAACTAGGGACGGGCAATAAAAACTGGGCCGAGGCAGTGACACCCACATCCTGTGGATGAATTTTTAAAAATGCCTGAACACTGCAGATATCCCGGCAATCCCTGTGTACTGTGAAAGTTCCCAGATACCCTGGTAATCCTCCGAATACAGTTTTGACGTAGGTGTAATCTCCCCCAGACTTGGTGATGGTCACTCCGAGCTCAGCGTAACAAAGGGAGCCAACCACAGTAACACATCCAGCCAGCGTCCAGATGATAAGAGCCAGGCCCACAGAACCAGCATGCTCCAGGACTCCTTTTGGGGAGATGAAGATTCCAGAACCAATGATATTCCCTGTGGAAAGGACACAGACGTTATAATCATCAAACATTCACGCTCTGTTGAAGCAAAGATGTGGCCTTCTGCCCCCTCACTGCTGGTACTATCTCACGTTGAGGTTCCCCATTAGGGGTTCGGGTGGTGAAGAAGCTGTTTGGCATGCCTGCCTTCATTGTTCAGGAGATTGAGTAAAGGAGGTCATGTTGTGGCTGTACAGGACATTGGTTAGGGCACTATTGGAGTACCCCACCCAATTCTGGTCTCCCTGCTACAGGAAGGATGTTGTTAAACTAGAAAGGGATCAGAAAAAGATTCACCTGGATGTTGCTGGAGGTGGAAGGTCGCAGAAATGAAGGCTGGGTTGTCTAGGGCTCTTTTTACTGGAGCCTAGGAGGCTGAAGGCTGACCTTATAGAAGTTTATAAAATCCTGAGCGGCATGGATAGGGTGAGTAACCAAGGTCCTTTCTCCCAGGGTGGGGGAGTCCAGAACCTCCGCATTTCTCATGCAAGCTCAGTCAGTCCAGTTAATGTTGTTAAAAAGTAACCAATGGCTAGGCCAAAGATAATTCTCTGAGCAGTACAGAGTCAGAGGAAGTGAGGTCACTCTCAGGGTCATTCTGACTGAATGCCAGGATTGGTTGGAACTGTAGGCCGTTCCTTTGTTCCAGTCCTGGGGCAGCTCCTTAACTCGAACTGAATGATCGGAGCTGGGTTGCTAGGGGCTTCTTGCAACGAGCTACTCAGAGTGCAGATGCCAGGGCTCCTGGCTCTGCATACAGATGATGCTGAGGGCCCTTGGCAGGAACACCATACAACATTGACAATCAAGACATTTTTCTTGCAGTTTGTCTATGATAGAACTGCTCACTGAGACTCACAGTGTTACACCCTTAATTCTTACAAGGCCACAGGGTATTCCTGAGGCTCGATTTACCTCAAATAAATTTCTACAATAGGTTTTCTGAGGCTCCGATCAAATGAGAGGAGATCATTCAGTGAGATCATGGCTAATCCACCCCTGAACTGCACACACCTGCCCTGACTCCACACTCCGTAATGCAAACACTGAACAAACTCAGGTGTAAGATTAACAATTCATTTAACATCAGTTGTCATTTTCCAAAGAAAATCCCAAGCTTCCAAGTTTCTGTGTGTTGAAGTTTTTCCTTGTATGGTTGAATAGCCAGTTCCTGTTCCCATGTTTCTGAAAGGTCTGACTTTAACTTTCAACAATGCCCCTTTGTCCTCGACTCCCTGACCTTTGGAAATCGTTTCTCTTCATCCACTCGGCCTCTTCCTTACTATGTTGAAAAGTTCAATAAAATTTCCCTGTTAACCTCCTCCCGACTGGAGACCAAACCCTTTCCTCTCACCTCCACATGTAACCCCTTCAGCCAGT
This sequence comes from Stegostoma tigrinum, assembly GCF_030684315.1. NCBI lineage: Eukaryota > Metazoa > Chordata > Chondrichthyes > Orectolobiformes > Stegostomatidae > Stegostoma > Stegostoma tigrinum. The sequence continues at coordinate 66,161,643 of NC_081369.1, read as the reverse complement.
CTCCCATCACAACAAAGATCAGCACAGAACAGGGACAGGCCCTTCAGCCCACCAAGCCTGCGCTGACACTCTCTAAACTAAAAACCCCTTTGCCTCTGTGCAGTCATATCCCTCTGTTCCCTGCCTGTTCAGATATCTCTTAAACCTTGCTGTGGCATCCACCTCCTCCACCCGCTCTGGGCAGCACATTCACTTACCACCCGCTGTGTAAAACAACTTGCCTCTCGCATCTCCTTCGAACTTTCCCCCTTTTTCCTTGAAGCTGTGTGCCCTGGTTATTGATATTTCTACACTGGGAGAAAGACTCCATTCTATCCACACTTCTCGTTATTTTGTAAGCCTCTGGCAGGTCACCCTTGTTCTTTGATGTTCCAGTGAAAACAAACCAAGTCAGTCTCATGCCTCCTCACAGCTAATACCCTCCAAACTGTTTCTGTACCCTCTCCAAAGCCTCCACGCCCTTCTGGTAGCGTGGTGACCAGAACTGACAACTGCATTCCAAATGTGGCTGCCCAAGTCTCCAGCCTATCTCTATCCCGCTGTATCCTCTGGCCAATCTCCTCACTATCTGCAACTCCCCAAATCTTTGTAATGTACTAATCAGACCACCTGCATTCACCTCCAAACTATTTATATTTATTCCAAATAACAGGGGTTCCAGCACTGATCCCTATGGAACACCACTGGTCACAGATCACCCTTACACATTACTCTCTGACCAGCTCTGTATCCACTTTACAAGCTCACCGTGGATCTGATGTGACTTCACCTTTCATATCAGCCTGCCATTAGGGACTTTCTCAAAGGCCTTGCTAAAGCCCATATGGACAATATTTAACTCCCCGTCTTCATCAATTATCTTTTTCACTTCCTCAAAAACCTCTATCAAGTTTGTGAGACAAGACCTCTCCAACCAAGCCATGCTGCCTCTCGCTAATAAGTCCCTATTTTTCCAAATGTGAGTAAATCCTGTCCCTCAGAACCTTCTCTGAGAATTTCCCTACCACTGACTTAAAGCTCACTGGCCTGTAAATTCCCAGATTATCCCTGTTGCCCTTTTAAAGCAAAGGAACAACATTGGCTATTCTCCAGGCCTCTGAGAGCTCTCCTGTGACTGAACAGAACATGAAGATTTTGTACAAGATCCCAGCACAGATCTTCCTCTACATTGGGGAAACCAAGCGGAGGCTTGGGGACCGCTTTGCAGAACACCTCCGCTCAGTTCGCAACAAACAACTGCACCTCCCAGTCGCAAACCATTTCCACTCCCCCTCCCATTCTCTAGATGACATGTCCATCATGGGCCTCCTGCAGTGCCACAATGATACCACCCGAAGGTTACAAGAACAGCAACTCATATTCCGCCTGGGAACCCTGCAGCCCAATGGTATCAATGTGGACTTCACCAGCTTCAAAATCTCCCCTTCCCCCACTGCATCCCAAAACCAGCCCAGCTCTTCCTCTCCCCCCAATGCATCCCAAAACCAGCCCAGCCTGTCTCTGCCTCCCTAACCTGTTCTTTCTCTCACCCATCCCTTCCTCCCACCCCAAGCAGCACCTCCATTTCCTACCTACCACCTCATCCCGCCTCCTTGACCTGTCCATCTTCCCTGGACTGACCTATCCCCTCCCTACCTCCCCACACCTACTCTCCTCTCCACCTATCTTGTTTTCTCTCCATCTTCGGTCCGCCTCCCCCTCTCTCCCTATTTATTCTAGTTCCCTCTCCCCATCCCCCTCTCTGATGAAGGGTCTTGGCCCGAAACGTCAGCTTTTGTGCTCCTAAGATGCTGCTTGGCCTGCTGTGTTCATCCAGCTCCACACTTTGTTATCTTGGATTCTCCAGCATCTGCAGTTCCCATTATCACTCACACAGCAATTTCCTCTCCTGCTTTTCTCAGAATTCTGGGATAGATCCCATCAGGTACTGGAGACTTCGAAACACCCAACACTTCCTTTTTCACATCACCATGCCCTAGAACATCAATCATTACTTTCTAAGTCTCACCATCCATCATGCCTTTCTCATTTGTGAATACGAATACAAATATTCATTAATAACCTCATCTCCTTCCTCCAGCTCCATGCATAAATCCCCTCCTCATCTGTGAGTACACTTACCCTTTTGAGCTACCCTAGCTACCCCTTAATGTTTTTATATTTGTTTTAAAAATGTCAGGATTTACCTCAACCTTGTTTGTCAAAGTCATTTTGTAACCCCTTTTAGCCCTCCTAATTCCTTATTTGAGTTCAATCCTGCTACCTTTGCGTTTTTTGAGGACTCAGTCTGACCTCAGTTTCCTAAACCTTGTGAGTGCTCCCTCATTCTTTTTGACTAAACTACAATTTCTCTAGTCCTCCAATGTTGTGAATCTTACCTTCCTTACCCTTCATTTTCACAGCAACATGATGGTGCTGCTCTCCAATCACCTGCTCTTTAAAAGATTCCAATATGCCAGTTGTGGATGTACCCTCAAAGAGCAAACCCCTCCCAATTCCTGCTGAGCACTGTGCTAGCTGGCTTCCCTCAACCTAGTTCATTTGTCGGAGAACTATGCTTACCCTTATCCCTAAGTAACTTTAAAGTCCCCCAGTGAAACTTCGATCACCTGATCGAGCACATTCCCTTCCCCTATTTGGGCTATTCACATATTGTTTCAAAAAGCCATTGGGATATACCTAACAAATCCCCCATCCAAGCCCTGGCACTAAGCAGATCCCAGTCAATAAGGGGAAGTTAAAGTCACCCACCACAACAACCCTGTTGTTTTCCAACCCTTGTTTTTATAATTTTTCATCATTTTTCTATAATCTGTCCACATTTCTATTCCTGTACATCCTGCTGGCTGTTCGGAGGTGTAGCGGTACAATCCCGTCAAAGTGATTACACCTCTCCTGTTCCCGCGTCCTCCCCACACGGCTTCACTGGACAAGCCCGCCAACCCCAGGGTGTCCTTCCCGTTAACGTCACAGCACCTCTAAGGCTGATGTTATTGTCATCATGGGGACTGCCCAGAGCAGCTCCAGGTGTGATCGAACCGTGTGGAAGGTCAGCTGGACTCTGGCCTCTGCCTTCCTCATTCTCTCGATATAAAAACCAGCGATCCACTCATTAATTCAACCACATCTCCCGGCTGAGCCAGTGTTTATCACCCGCCCCCTAATTCCCCAGAGGGCAGCTATGACTCATCCACATTTCTGTGGGTCTGGAGTCACATATAGGCCAGGTGTTTCCTTACCTGAAGGACACTGGCAAACCAGAGGGGTTTTTATGACAAATGGCTATTGCTCCATGGATGCTAGTAGGCACTTCCAGAGTTTTACTGAATCCAAATTGCACTACGGCAGGATTTCTCCCACGTCCCTAGAACACTGCCTGTGTCTCTGGATGAATAGTCAAGGGATAATATCACTAGACCGTCACCTCCCCAAACTCCTCCACTATTTCCAGCTTTTCACTTTTTGGAACATACCTTATTCTGTTCTTTTTAACTTGAGTTTGAAAACGCTCACGTGTCTCAACTGAAACCATTTGCCACAGTTCTGTTTGTTCATCTCTCAACAACACTTTGCAATTTTGCATTCTGGCCATACTGTTTATACTGTGACCTCTCTTTGTGCCTTCGACAAATACGAATGGGTTGCTCTCTATTCCATGGCCGAAGTCATTAATCAATAGCAGTGAATCGCTGCTGCCCCACCAGACACTGCTAGTCACACTCTGCCATCCCATTATCTGAACTCTGTCATCTGACACTCAGTCACCTTCACAAGAAACACAAGAAGCAGGACAGGGCGAGGCCATTCGCTCCTTTGAATCTGCTACTCCATGGCTGATCTGACTGTAATTTTGACTGACCTGTAGGTAACCCTCACCTCCCTCATGGATCCAAACGCTATGACTGGCTCAGTCTTGGATGCTTGGACCTCCGCTGCTGCCAGGGGAGGAGAATCTGAGACTAACTACTCACAGAGTCATACAGCACGGAAACAGGCCCTTCGGTCCAACTCGTCCATGCTGACCATGCTTACAAATCCTGCTTTGCCACTGATGTTTGCACCAGTCTCCATAAACATTACAGTTCGCACCATTAAACTGAAGCCAAACTCAAAGCTGTAAACTTTTACAGTCAGCACATTCTGTAAAATGAAAACCTGTCAATTAGGGTAAGTATAAACTAACCCCATTTGCCTGTGATAATGAAATGTGAGGCTGGATGAACACAGCAGGCCCAGCAGCATCTCAGGAGCACATTTGCCTGTGATTGGCCCATATCCCTCAAAGCCTTTCCTGTCCAAATGTCTTTTAAATGTTGTAATCGTACCAGTCTGCACCACTTCCTGTGACAATTCATTCCATACAGGCACTACCCTCTGCATGAGAAAACTACCCCTTAAATCCCTTTTATATCTTTCTCCTCTCACCTTAAACCTATGCCGTCTAGTTTTGGACTCCCCCATCCTGGGGAAAAGACCTTGCCTATTTACCCAATCCCTGCCCCTCATGATTTTATAAACCTCTAAAAGGTCACCCCCTCAGCCTCCGATGCTCCAGGTAAAATAGCCCCAGCCAATTCAGCCTCTCCCTATAGTTTAAACCTTCCAACCCCGGCATCATTCTTGTAAATCTTTTCTGGACCCTTTCTAGTTTCACAACATCCTTCCTATAGCAGGGTGACCAGAATTGCACGCAGTATTCCAAAAGTGGCCAAACCAATGTCCTATAGAGCTACAATATGACCTCCCAACTCCTATACTCATTGCACTGACCAATAAACACAAGCGTACCAAACGCCGCCTTCGCCATCCTGTCGACCTGTGACTCGACTTTCAAGGAACTGTGAACCTGCACTTGCCCATCCACTGAAGTGAGACGAACTGGCCTATATTTGTTTGGGGTTTCCTTTGCTCCCGTTTTAAACAATGGGTCACCATTTGCAGTCCTGCAACATCTCACCTGTACCTAGTAGAGATTGGAAAATAATCCTCAGAGCATCTGCTATTTCCTCCCCAACCTCCTACAGTATCCTGGAGATCAATCCATCTGGCCCTGGTGACTTATCCACTTTCAAGGGTTCCAGCTCCTCCAGCACTTCAATCATTGGCTCTGACACTGTTTGTTTGGCAATTTCTCCGTCTGCAGGCCCTCTCTGGGTTTGTGAGGCCCGTCCATATGGGGTTCGTGCTGGCACTGAGAGGGGATTGGGCAGTGGGATGATGGGCTGGAAACGGGCCAATGGGTGAAGCCCCTATATCAATGGGCAGCTAGGTCTGGCCATGAGCCTGGCCTCAAATTGGAATTCCCGTAGGATCTTACTGGCAAATACCGGAAACCAATTCCTGTGGTATCCAGAGTCAGCCCCTCCCACTTCAGCAAAAAGCCAGGGGGCAGTGGGACATCCCCCCACCACCACTGTCCCCACCAGCCCTCCCCCAACTAGAACTGCCCCTGTCCATCAGCGTCAGCAGCAGATCCACTGGGTGGGGCAGTGGGTCATACTCTCCAATGACAGCCTGCTTCCTGCAGCAACCAGCCATTTTAACCACTTGTAAATGTTGATTGTTGGACGTTGCTGTCCATTCAGAGCTCCTCTCACATTCTCCCGCCTGGCCCAGCAACACCTACATAAAACTGCTGGCCGCACTACACATCAGCACTCCCCCATTTCTGAAGAAGGGTCTTGGCCTGAAACGTCAGCCTTCCTGCTCCTCTGATGCTGCTTGTCCTGCTGTGTTCATCCAGCTCTATACCTTGTTATCTAGCCCTCCCATTGGTCCAGGCTGGTGCCTTCTCCTAGTGACAGTGTCCTAATTGGTTGCCCTGAAGAAAAGGCCCGTGTGTATGACCTGTAGAATCAAAGGCTAACTGTCCACATGTGAGCAACTTCCTGATGGCTGGGGCACCACTCTGTGAATGGCAGACAAGGACCAGCTTCACGGAGCAAAAACAGACGTTGCTGGAAAAGCTCAGCAGGTCTGGCGACAACTGCAAAGAAAAAAAACCCAGACCTAACGTTTTGGGTCCAGTCACCCTTCCCTGGTTCCTCAGTCCTGAGGAAGGGTCACCGGACCTGGAACGTTAACCCTGATTTTCTCTCCATGGATGCTGCCAAACCTGCTGAGCTTTTCCAGCAACGTCTGTTTTTGTTCCTGCTTCACGGAACCTCCAGCTCCTGCCCTCTCTCACGCTGGCAACCTCCTATGCCCTGTCTTGTCATCTGCTACATTAACAGTGTTTCAATCTGAGGCCGACTCAGACAAATTCTCCACTTTTATCAAACTCCCATATTTCACACTCTGCACACAAGGTTATGATGAGAAAAATGGTGGGATCAAACAAACTCAATAAGAGGGCCAGCTGCTTTAGTGGCCAATCAGAGGTTAGGGATAGAGGGTGGTTGAGGGGGTAGTGAGCCCAGGCTGCCCACCTCCCAGCTGGGGTGGGGGGGGTGGGGGCGGCCCTTGGAAGGGAGCACACAATATCCACTGGTTCTGCTGAAACTTTTTGAGACTGGTGAGCGCAGCAGGGGCTGGGTACGCTGTGTCTCTGTCAAATAATATTCTGAATGAGCTCCTTTTGACTTCCCCTGCTTGGTTCTTGGGGTTTTGGATAACATTACCCCAATAGACTGTCTCTTTTGTTTTTGGTTTATTTAAAAATCTAAAAAGCCAGTGCCAGGACAGCTCTGCAATAAAGCCCGGAAATCAGGGGAAATTCCAAAGACAGGGATGTTAAAAACCAATCTAAATTAACAACATTGGAACTGTGATATCATTTCATGGGGAATTATGGACCCTAGCCCCTGTGGAATATACCAGTCACTTTAGATTAAAAATTTGTTGACATCTTATTGGCTATCAGGATAAAGCTTCCATCCTGGGCCTGCTACACTGTTCCAACGAAGCTCAACACTAACTAGAGAGAAAAAAAAACATGTTAACAATGTGTGGAGCTGGATGAACACAGCAGGCCAAGCAGCATCTCAGGAGCACAAAAGCTGACGTTTCGGGCCAAGACCCTTCATCAGAGAGGGGGATGGGGAGAGGGAACTGGAATAAATAGGGAGAGAGGGGGAGGCAGACCAAAGATGGAGAGAAAAGAAGATAGGTGGAGAGTATAGGTGGGGAGGTAGGGAGGGGATAGGTTAGTCCAGGGAAGATGGACAGGTCAAGGAGGCGGGATGAGGTTAGTAGGTAGGAGATGGAGGTGCGGCTTGGGGTGGGAGGAGGGGATGGGTGAGAGGAAGAACAGCTTAGGGAGGCAGGGACAAGCTGGGCTGGTTTTGGGATGCAGTGGGGGGAGGGGACGAACTGGGCTGGTTTTGGGATGCAGTGGGGGAAGGGGAGATTTTGAAGCTGGTGAAATCCACATTGGTACCATTGGGCTGCAGGGTTCCCAGGCGGAATATGAGTTGCTGTTCTTGTAACCTTCGGGTGGCATCATTGTGGCACTGCAGGAAGCCCATGATGGACATGTCATCTAAAGAATGGGAGGGGGAGTTAAAATGGTTTGCGACTGGGAGGTGCAGTTGTTTATTGCGAACCGAGCGTAGGTGTTCTGCAAAGTGGTCCCCAAGCCTCCGCTTGGTTTCCCCAATGTAGAGGAAGCCACACCGGGTACAATGGATACAGTATACCACATTGGTGGATATGCAGGTAAACATCTGCTTAATGTGGAATGTCATCCTGGGGCCTGGGATGGGGGTGGGAGGGGAGGGAGGTGTGGGGGCAAGTGTAGCACTTCCTGCAGTTGCAGGGGAAGGTGTCGGGTGGGTTGGGGTTGGAGGGGAGTGTGGAGTGGCCACGGGAGTCACGGAGAGAGTGGTCTCTCTGGGAGGCAGACAAGGGTAAGGATGGAAAAATGTCTTGGGTGGTGGGGTCGGATTGTAGATGGTGGAAATGTCGGAGGATGATACGTTGTATCCGGAGGTTGGTGGGGTCGTGTGTGAGTACGAGGGGGAGTGTCTTTTGGCAGTTATGGAGGGGGCAGGGTGTGAGGGATGTGTTGCGGGAAATGCAGGAGACACAGTCAAGGGCGTTCTCGACCACTGCGGGGGGGATGTTGCTGTCCTTGAAAAAAAACATGTTTTGTGTTTAGGCATTTTGTAACCTTCAGGACTCAATATTGAGTTCCCCTCGTTCGGCCACATCTGGAGTATTGTGGCCAGTTCTGGTCACCTCTTTACAGGAAAGATGTGGAAGCATCAGAAAAGGTGCAGAGGAGATTTACCAGGATGTTGCCTGGAATGGAGGGGAGGTCTTACAAGGAAAGTTTGAGAGAGCTGGGGCTTTTCTCTATAGTATGACAAAGGATGAGAGGCGACTTGATGGAGGTGTAAAAAATGATCAGAGGTATAGATAGATTGGACAGCCAGAGACGTTTTCCTAGGGTGGAGGTAGCTATTATGAGGAGACATAGTTTTAAAGTGAGTGGAGGTAGATATAGGGGAGATGTCAGAGGTAGGTTCTTTACTCAGAGAGTGGTTGGGGTATGGAATGCATTGCTGGAGAGGGTAGTGGAGTTGGCCTCATTAGGGACAATTAGATAGGCATATGGATGATAGTATAAGATAGGGGTGGAGGTTAGATAGACCTTAGAATTAGGGTAGAAGTTCAGCACAACATCGTGGGCCAAAGGGCCTGTCCTGTGCTGTATTGTTCTATCTGCTATGTTCTAATCATTCACCCTCTGTACTCCAGTTCCTTGCTTTCATCACATTTCCTCTCTTCACACCTAATATTCACACCAATTTTACATCTCTATCACTCCCTTACCGACTTTGTCTTTTGCCCTGGGCACGCTCACAATCCGTTCCACTTGTCTCTCGCCTCACTTTATTAACAAAGTAAAAAAGCACCATCCTCCAGGTCCTTGCAGTTCTGAAGAAGACTGTTACCAGACTCACAATGTTAACTGTGTTTATCTCTCCACAGCTGCTGCCAGGCCTGCTGTGTTTCTTCATGTTGCCTGTTTTATTACAGTGGGCTGGAAGCTGAGTTAACCTACACCCCACCCTCCCCCAGCTCCTAACAAAATTTACCAATGTGACAACCTCCCACGGCAACAGGCAAGTCCAGCTCCTAAACAAAGAGAACTTTCAATTTCTGCAGACACAGGATCGAGGAATGTTTTCATTAATTTACACTGACTTAAAGGCACCGTCCAACATTATGGATTGGCCAGATTTCAGAGAGATTTCTGATGGAATTACTGGGATAACAAGGTGTGGAGATGGATGAACACAGCAGGGCAAGCAGCATTTCTGAAGAAGGGTCTAGACCCAAAATGTCAGCTTTCCCGCTCCTAAGATGCTGCTTGACCTGCTGTGTTCATCCAACTCTACACCTTGTTATCTCAGATTCTCCAGCATCTGCAGTTCCTGCTATTTGTTTATGGAATTACACCTGTTCTGACATGGGAGTGTTTGATGGGGAACTGTATAGAGGGAGCTTCATCCTGTATCTAACCCCGTGCTGTCCCTGTCCTGAGAGTGTTTGATGGAGACAGTGTAGAGGAAGCTTTACTCTGTATCTAACCCAATGCTGTCCCTGTCCTGAGAGTGTTTGATGGAGACAGTGTAGAGGGAACTTTTCTCTGTATCTATCCCTATTCTATCACTGTCCTGGGAGTGTTTGATGGGGACAGTGTAGAGGGAGCTTTACTGTGTATCTAACCCCGTGCTGCCCCTGTCCCTGGGAGTGTTTGATGGGGACAGTGTAGAGGGAGCTTTACTGTGTATCTAACCCCGTGCTGCCCCTGTCCCTGGGAGTGTTTGATGGGGACAGTGTAGAGGGAGCTTTACTGTGTATCTAACCCCGTGCTGCCCCTGTCCCTGGGAGTGTTTGATGGGGACAGTGTAGAGGGAGCTTTACTGTGTATCTAACCCCGTTCTGCCCCTGTCCCTGGGAGTGTTTGATGGGGACAGTGTAGAGGAAGCTTTACTCTGTACCTAACCCTGTGCTGTGCATTCCTTTGCTTTGTTTGCTCTCCTCAAATGTATAACTTTGCACTTGGCTCTGTACTGAATTCCATTTGCCGGTTTTCCACCCACTCAGCTCAACCACGGATTTCTTCTGGCGGTAGACAGCCATCCTCTTCACGAACGACTAGGGCGGCACGGTGGCTCAGTGGTTAGCACTGCAGCCTCACAGCACCAGGGACCCGGGTTCGATTCCAGCCCCGGGCGACTGTCTGTGTGAAGTTTCCACGTTCTCCCCGTGTGTGCGTGGGTTTCCTCCGGGTGCTCCGGTTTCCTCCCACAGTCCAAAGATGTGTGGGTTAGGGTGGGTCAGCCATGGGAAATTCCCCATAATGTTCATGGATGTGTGGGCTACACTGAGATGGGTCTGGGTGGGATGCTGCAAGGGGCGGTGTGGACTTGTTGGGCCGAAGGTCCTGTTTCCACACTGCAGGGAATGGAATCTAATCTCACTGCCAATGTTGTTGTCACCTGCAAATCTCCTGATTGTGCCTCCCACATTTACGCCTGGGCCACTGATCTAACTGAAACAGTAAGTGACCCAACACTAAACCCTGGGAAGGGTTACCGGAAACTGCTTTCCACTTTCATTGACCATAACCTTTTGTTTCCTGTTGCTGAACTAATGTTGGATCCACCTCAGCACTTACCCTGTTTCTCACACCCTGTCCTGTTTCTGACCAGGCTGCCCTTTGGGAGGACCTTACCTAATGACGATCCAACTGGATAACACCCACTGCAGTTTCCTCATCCATCCTCCTTGTTACTTACTCACAGGAGAATATTCAATGTACAGCATGGTACAGGAACAGGCCCTTCAGCCCATCAGGATTGCACTGACACATGTTGTCTTTCTAATCTAAGATCCTTTTGTCTCTGTGTGGTCCACATCAATCTACTCCCGATCTATTCATATACCTGTCAAGGTGCCTCTTGCATCAGCCTCCACCATCTCCTCCCCAGCGCATGCAGAGGCACTTCTCAACCTCTTTGTAAAACGCTTGCCTCTGATATCCCCTTTAAACATACCCCTACATCCTCTAGGGATTGACATTTCTACCCTGGGGAACAGTCTCTGATCATCCACTCTATCCATGCCTATTGTAATTCTGTAAACTCGCCCCTCAACCCTCAATGTTCAAGTGAAAACTAACCAAGTACTCAAAGAGTTCAATTAAGTTTGTAAGACTTAGCAGAATCATGCTGACTATCCTGATTAATCTGTGTCCCTCCAAGTAACAGTTAATGCTATTTCTCAACTATTTATTCCAATAACTTGGGCCTTCAATAAGGTCAGGGTAACTTTATTTGGCAGTTTCCTCACACCCTTTTTTGAATGATATTGTGTTTACAGACTTCAATCGTCCTCATCTGTATCTCATGGGAGTTGGAGCATGATCCACAAATCATTTATACCAGATAATTCAGCACCATTCGCAACTCCTCAGATACTGAAGCAGTCTGTGTCCAAACCAAGCAAGATCTGGACAATATCCAGGCTTGGGCTGACAAGTGGGAAGAAACATCCATGCTACACAACTGCCAGGCTATGACCGTCACCAATAAGACACATCTAACCATAGACCCTTGACATTCAATGATGCTACAGTTTGTGAATCCCCCACTATCAACATCCTGGGGGTTACCATTGACTAGAAACTCAACTGGATTCAGCACATTAACACAATGACCACAAGGTGACGCTTAGGGATGGGTAATAAGTGCAGGCCCAGCTGGAGATGCCCATGTCCCATGAGTAAATATAAAAGAGATCCTCCCTGCCTTCTTTTAACAGTCTGGGATACAATTCATTTGGTCCCGGAGATCTATCCATTTTCAAGCAGCTTAGTCCCTCCCGTATTTACCTTCCCATGGTGCTCATGTTATTGAATACTTCACCATCCTCTGAGTTAGTGAGAGCATCCAGATCAAACACCCTCTTTTGTGGAAGTAAAGTCAAAATACTCAGAACCATGCTCACATCTTTATCCACTCACAAGTCGCTATGTGCATCTCTGATGGGCCCAATCATCTCCTTCATCATCCTTACGATCTTAATCTGCTGATAAAACTCATTACAATCCTTACTTTGATCAGCCTAGTTTGCTTTCGACTCTCTTTACTTCCCTTTTTATTTGTTCATTTCTCCCATGCTCCTTTAAGCTTGCGAATGTGTTATTTATTTTGAGATTGCCGTACGCTTTATTTTTCTGGTTTTTTTCTTGATCTGGTTGCCTCTGGATACTGAGGGGGCTTGAGATTTAACAGTACCGCCCTTTTACTTCGCAGGGTGTATCTACACTGTTCCCCCAGAATCTCACTTTTGAATGTATCCTACTGGCTTTCCTTACAGTCAGTGTGACCAGCCCACTTTTGCCAAGTCATCGGTCCATTTCATAAATTTAGCTCCCTCCCAGTTTAGAAGTTTTATACCTATTCTAGTTCTGCCCCTTTCAACTCGAAATATTGGCTTTCCTGCTCCTCTGATACTGCTTGGCCTGTTGCGTTCCTCCAGCTCCACACTTTGTTATCTCAGACTCCAGCACCAGCAGCTCCTACCATCTCTAATTCTAACAGTGTTATGATCACTGTCTCCAAAATGACCACCCACTGTTACTCCATCCACCTGCCCTTTTGGATTCAGATTAACCCAATCATTCTCTGGGTGGGATTGTTACTGCAGGCTTAAAATATTTTCTTGAGCGCAGTTCTGTGACTTTCACTCTATTGGTGTCCTAGCTGATATTCGGGTGGTTCTAGTCCTCACTATCTCCCTGCTGTTATTGAACTGAGTTTAAATTTTAAAAAAAACCTCTGTTTTGTTTTCAGGACCTCATCGGCATTCCTACCCAAACCATTGGTACCAAAGTGGGCCACAACCTCTGGCTAGTCCAAGCAGAACACCCTTTACCCTGGCACCGGAGAGACAACAGGCTGATTGGCTGCAGAAAGCCAGCCCAGGAAATTGTGGCACCTGTATTCCCAGGAGGAATTGCTGAGCTGTCCACGGTCCTGGCGCAGTTCCCGCTGCACTACCCTGAGAAACATCACTTTCATTCATGTTCAAAAGTGGAAAATGTTGAGACCGGGGACTCATGCTGTACCTGCCTGGACCTCTTAGATTTCATGGCACTGCCCAATCCCTCGCTGTGTGTTTCCTTCTAACCTGTGCCGTGAGCACCTCCCTATACACACTACCCGTGTGGTTCTCTGGCTCATGGATGTACAACAGAGACTGCAGCCACTGCTCAAGTTCTGAAAGCTGGAGCTCAGCTCTAAGCAGCTGGGAATACTTACTGCAGACACGTTTGTCAGACAGTCATGGCTATGAGGCTAGATATGCCACAGGATGTATATTTCACGGGGCCGAGCTGACCTGTCATTCTATAACTTGAAGAAGTATTTATTACAATGGGAAAAGTAGAAAACTCACACCCCAGCCAGTCCTCACCAATCAATTTCTTCCCCTGTAAGAGACAAATTGGGGGTGGCATGGTGGCTCAGTGCCAGGGACGCGGGTTTGATTCCACCCCCGGGCAACTGTCTGTGTGGAGTTTGCACATTCTCCCTGCATCTGTGTGGGTTTCCTCCGGGTGCTCCAGTTTCCTCCCACAGTCCAAAGGTGTGCAGGTTAGGGTGGATTAGCCATGGGGAATTGCCCATATAGTCTAGGGTTACGTGGGTTAGCCAGCCAAATGCAAGGTTACACGCATATGGTAGGGGGATGGATGACTTGAAAGTTCTAGTCCAGGATTCTCTCAAGGTAAACTTGCAGGTTGAGTGAGTAGTCAGGAAGGCAAATACAATGTTGGCACTTATTTTGAGAGGACTTGAATATAAAAGCAGGATGTACTACTGAGGCTGTATAAGGCTCTGGTCAGACCACATTTGGAGTATTGTGTACAGTTTTGGGTCACATATCTCAGGAAGGATGTACTGGCCCTGGAGCGGGTTCAGAGGAGGTTCATGAGAATGGACCCAGGAATGGAAAGCTTAACATATGAGGATCGTTTGTGGACTCTGGGTCTGTACTCAATGGAGTTTAGAAGGATGGGGGGGGGATCCAATTGAAACTTATAGAATACTGAACAGCTTGGACAGAGAGGACATTGAGATGTTTCCACTGGCAGGACAGACTAGGACCTGAGGGCACAGACTTACAGTAAAGACCCCTTAGAATGGAGTTAAGGAGAAACTTCTTCAGCCAGAGAGTGGTGAATCTATGGAATTTACTGCCACAGAAGGCCGTGGAGGCCAGGTCATTGAGTATATTTAAGACTGAGAGAGATAGGTTCTTGTTATCAAGGGGATCAAGGGTTACGGGGAGAAAGCGGGAGAATGGGGTTGAGGAACTTAACAGCCATGATTGAATGATAGAGCAGACTTGATGGGCAGAATGGCCTAATTTCTGCTCCTATGTTTTATGGTCTTATGGATCTGGCTGGGACAGCTCTTGTCTGCTTCCATGCCCTGAGGATTCTATGATTCTAACAGGACAGTGAAAGTGACCACAAGAGGAAAGGTACAGACCTCCACTCCCTGCCCCACACTGCCCCCACCCCAATCACTGAATTCTTTGGAATTCAACAAACCCCCATCTGATAATTGGCATATAACCAAAACAGTACCCAATACAGGCATGGCAGTGCTGAGAGAGGCCCCTGTTATCCTTCCTGAAAACAAGTGACAAGTTTAAAAATAAAGTTAAACCAGACACAAATGACCTACAGTTTCACTGAGCATGTCTTCCTCAAAAGGACTATTGTGGCACTGTGGTACCGTCCCTATCTCTGAGCCGGGAGGACTAGATTCAAGCCCCCCTCCTGCTCCAGAGGTGTGTAACAGCAGCTCTGAACAGGGTGATGAGGAGATTTCTGTGCACCCAATGATAAAGGCTGTAATAAAACATAACCTCTCTTCACTTGAAGTGCACTGTGTTTTATCAGCCCCAGGGATGTTTGCAAGTGTCACTGTGCGCAGTGAGTGGGCTAAAGGTTCAGGTCTCCACTGGGGGATCGGTTTCCATGTGGATCCAGGGGTGGGTATTATTGTGAGGGTGGGTCCTGGGGTGGGGGGATTGATGTGAGGGTGGATCCTGAGGGGGATTGATGTGGGATCCTGGGGGCTATTATTGTGAGTATGGTTCCTGGGGGTGTTGATGTTAGGGTAGATCTTGGGGGGAATTGATGTGAGGGTAGATCCTGGAGGGGGGTGGAATTGATGTGAGGGTAGATCCTGGGGGGGTGGTGGAATTGATGTGAGGGTAGATCCTGGAGGGGGGGTGGAATTGATGTGAGGGTAGATCCTGGGGGGGGGGTGGAATTGATGTGAGGGTAGATCCTGGGGGGGGGGTGGAATTGATGTGAGGGTAGATCCTGGGGGGGGGTGGAATTGATGTGAGGGTGGGTCTGTGATGGTGTGCACCCAGTGCTGTGACAGTCTCTGGGGGAGGGCTGCGTCATTGATCTCCCCCATCTCTGTCTCTGTCTCTGTCTTTCCATCTCAGTTTCTCTCTCTCTCTCTCTCTGACTCTCTCTTTCTCTCTCTGTCTCTATCTTTCTGTCTCTCTCTCTGTCTCACTTTGTCTCTGTCTCTCTGATTCTCTCTCTCTGTCTCTCTCTCTGTGTCTCTCTCTGACTCTTTCTCTCTCTGTCTCACTCTCTGTCTCACTCTGTCTCTGTCTTTCTGTCTCAATCTCTGTCTCTCTCTGTGTCTCTCTCTGACTCTCTCTGTCTCTCTCTGTCTCTGTCTCTGTCTGACTCTGTCTCTGTCTCTTTCTGTGTCTCTCTCTGACTCTCTCTGTCTCTCTCTGTCTCTGTCTCTGTCTGACTCTGTCTCTGTCTCTCTCTGTCTGTCTCTCTCTGACTCTCTCTGTCTCACTGTCTCTTCTTTCTATCTCAGTATCTCTCTGTCTCACTCTCTCTGTCTCACTCTGTCTCTCTCTCTCTGTCCCTCTTTCTCTCTGCGCGTCCTGTTCACAGTTTCTGCAACAGGAATTCTTCCCAGGCAGCAGCAGCAGAATATTCTTCCGTAAGGACAGGGAGCGAGGTTTCTGGCTCGGGGTCGCTGTGCTGTAAATGCTCACTTTGGAATGCTGCCCTGATTCGGGTGAATGGGTGGGTTGTTCCAAGCTCCCTTTCTGCGGCAGTGCACAATCTGAGCAGGTTGGAGAGCCACACAGCGGAGGAGCGTTCACACATATGAATGAATCAGCTGGGGCTCGGCATGGGCTCTGAGCTGGGACTGTGTACGGACTGGTGTCACCTTCTGAATCAGACACTGCACTAACTTCATTTCGCTTCTCAGAGTTTCTGAGGAGAGTGTTGCTCAGAGTTTTAACAGCTACCTTTTCCCAAGCTATCAGCGTCCTGACAACTTTCACTTGGGAGGGCCTGGGGGCAATATCACTTTTCCCCACTTTATCCCATTTCTATCCCACAGTCGGTCTGTGTCCACAGCTCGGGAATCCTGCTCAGTATTTCCACATCTCAGTAACTCCAACACCGACAGATGCCTGTTCCGGGGGGGGGGGGGGGGGGGGGAGGCTCAGCGTGGACAACTACACTTTGCAGGCCGTTCCCTGGACAGGCACCTACCCCCTCCTGTCCCATTCCGCAGTAATTCCCCCCCCACCCCCCACCCCACCCAAGTTACTGTTTACACAACGGTTTTCATTTCACCGGGATGAAGGTCCCGGTCTCTCACTCCATCAGGCGGTCAGTTCCAGATCCCAGTATCACCGCCCCCCCCCTCGGGAATCTCCTCACCACCGCCCCCCCCCCGGGGCTCTCACCACCGCCCCCCACCCGGGGCTCTCACCACCGCCCCCCACCCCGGGGCTCTCCTCACCACCGCCCCCCCCCCGGGGCTCTCACCACCGCCCCCCACCCCGGGGCTCTCCTCACCACCGACCCCCCCGGGGCTGTCACCACCGCCCCCCACCCCGGGGCTCTCCTCACCACCGCCCCCCCCGGGGCTCTCACCACCGCCCCCCCCCCCGGGGCTCTCACCACCGCCCCCCACCCCGGGGCTCTCCTCTCCCCCCGGGATCCCCAACACTCACACCCCCCCCCCCCGGGGCTCTCACCACCGCCCCCCACCCCGGGGCTCTCCTCACCACCGACCCCCCCGGGGCTGTCACCACCGCCCCCCCCCCCGGGGCTCTCACCACCGCCCCCCACCCCGGGGCTCTCACCACCGCCCCCCACCCCGGGGCTCTCCTCACCACCGACCCCCCCGGGGCTGTCACCACCGCCCCCCCCCCCCGGGGCTCTCACCACCGCCCCCCCCCCCGGGGCTCTCACCACCGCCCCCCCCCCGGGGCTCTCACCACCGACCCCCCCGGGGCTGTCACCACCGCCCCCCCGGGATCCTCAACACGCGACCCCCGCAGGGGCTCTTACCACAGCCCCCCCGGGGCTCGCCTCTCCCCCCGGGATCCCCAACACTCACACCCCCCCCCCCCGGGGCTCTCCTCTCCCCCCGGGATCCCCAACACTCACACCCCCCCCCCCCCGGGGCTCTCCTCTCCCCCCGGGATCCCCAACACTCACACCCCACCCCCGGGGCTCTCCTCTCCCCCCGGGATCCCCAACACTCACACCCCCCCCCCCCGGGGCTCTCCTCTCCCCCCGGGATCCCCAACACTCACACCCCCCCCCCCCGGGGCTCTCCTCTCCCCCCGGGATCCCCAACACTCACACCCCACCCCCGGGGCTCTCCTCTCCCCCCGGGATCCCCAACACTCACACCCCCCCCCCCGGGGCTCTCCTCTCCCCCCGGCATCCCCAACACTCATCCCCCCCCCGGGCTTTCTCCTCTCCCCCCGGGATCCCCAACACTCAAACCACCCCCCACCCCCGGGGCTCTCCTCCTCTCCCCCCGGGCTCTCCTCCTCTCCCCCCGGGCTCTCCTCCTCTCCCCCCGGGATCCCCAACACTCACACCCCCCCGGGGCTCTCCTCCTCTCCCCCGGGGCTCTCCTCTCCCCCCGCGATCCCCAACACTCACACCCCACCCCCCGTCAGGGCTCTCTCTCTCTCCACCCCCCCCGGGTTACCCCCCCGGGCTCTCACCGATGATCAGAGCGCAGCCACTGATGAGACCGATCTCCTTTTTTAACGCCACTCGGTCGGGAATGTCCCGGGTCCCGGGGGCACGGAGCCGGGTCTTTGCTGCCATCTCCGCTCGATGCTGCAGGCGCTGGGCTCCGGGACCCCCCCCCCCCGGCTTCCACCACACAGACACACCCCCCCCCCTCCCCCGTGCCACAGGGAGCTGGGCAAGAGACTGCCCCCACCCCCCAGGGGGAGGGTCACTGCAAAAGCCCCCTGGGACTGCCCAGTGGCATCGAGAGACACCAACTTCACCCAAACCCACTCCCTAAACACACCTCCCACCCCCCACAACACACACCCCTCACTAAACACATCCCCCACCCCCCACAACACACACCCCTCACTAAACACATCCCCCACCCCCCACAACACACACCCCTCACTAAACACATCCCCCACCCCCCACAACACACACCCCTCACTAAACACTCCCCCACCCCCCACAACACACACCCCTCACTAAACACATCCCCCACACCCCGCAACACACACCCCTCACTAAACACACCCCCCACACCCCGCAACACACACCCCTCCCTAAACACCCCCCCCACCCCGCAACACACACCCCTCCCTAAACACTCCCCCACCCCCCACAACACACACCCCTCATTAAACACACCCCCCACCCCCCACAACACACACCCCTCACTAAACACATCCCCCACCCCCCGCATCACACACCCCTCCCTAAACAGCCCCCCCACCCCCCACAACACACACCCCTCATTAAACACTCCCCCACCCCCCACAACACACACCCCTCATTAAACACACCCCCCACCCCCCACAACACACACCCCTCACTAAACACATCCCCCACCCCCCACAACACACACCCCTCACTAAACACATCCCCCACCCCACGCATCACACACCCCTCCCTAAACACCCCCCCCACCCCCCACAACACACACCCCTCATTAAACAATCCCCCACCCCCCACAACACACACCCCTCATTAAACACACCCCCCACCCCCCACAACACACACCCCTCACTAAACACATCCCCCACCCCCCACAACACACACCCCTCACTAAACACATCCCCCACCCCCCGCATCACACACCCCTCCCTAAACACCCCCCCCACCCCCCACAACACACACCCCTCATTAAACACACCCCCCACCCCCCGCAACACACACCCCTCCCTAAACACACCCCCCACCCCCCACAACACACACCCCTCACTAAACACACCCCCCACCCCCCGCAACACACACCCCTCACTAAACACACGTCCCACCCCCCACAACACACACCCCTCATTAAACACACCTCCCACCCCCCACAACACACACCCCTCCCTAAACACACACCCCACCCCCCACAACACACACCCCTCACTAAACACACCTCCCACCCCCCACAACACACACCCCTCCCTAAACACACACCCCTCCCTAAACACACCTCCCACCCCCCACAACACACACCCCTCCCTAAACACACACCCCTCCCTAAACACACCTCCCACCCCCCACAACACACACCCCTCCCTAAACACTCCCCCATCCCCCACAACACACACCCCTCCCTAAACACTCCCCCACCCCCCACAACACACACCCCTCCCTAAACACACCCCCCACCCCCCACAACACACACCCCTCCCTAAACACTCCCCCACCCCCCACAACATACACCCCTCCTTAAACACCCCCCCCACCCCCCACAACACACACCCCTCACTAAACACACCTCCCACCCCCCACAACACACACCCCTCCCTAAACACACCTCCCACCCCCCACAACACACACCCCTCCCTAAACACACACCCCTCCCTAAACACACCTCCCACCCCCCACAACACACACCCCTCCCTAAACACTCCCCCACCCCCCACAACACACACCCCTCCCTAAACACTCCCCCACCCCCCACAACACACACCCCTCCCTAAACACTCCCCCACCCCCCACAACATACACCCCTCCCTAAACACACCCCCCACCCCCCACAACACACACCCCTCCCTAAACACACCTCCCACCCCCCACAACACACACCCCTCCCTAAACACACACCCCTCCCTAAACACACCTCCCACCCCCCACAACACACACCCCACCCTAAACACACACCCCTCCCTAAACACACCTCCCACCCCCCACAACACACACCCCTCCCTAAACACACACCCCTCCCTAAACACACCTCCCACCCCCCACAACACACACCCCTCCCTAAACACACACCCCTCCCTAAACACACCTCCCACCCCCAACACACACCCCTCCCTAAACACACACCCCTCCCTAAACACACCTCCCACCCCCCACAACACACACCCCTCCCTAAACACACACCCCTCCCTAAACACACCTCCCACCCCCCACAACACACACCCCTCCCTAAACACACACCCCTCCCTAAACACACCTCCCACCCCCCACAACACACACCCCTCCCTAAAAACACACCCCTCCCTAAACACACACCTCCTCCCTAAACACACCGCCCACCCCCGACAACACACTCCCCTCCCTAAACACACACCCTCTCCCTAAACACAACCCCCAACCCCACAACACACACCCCTCCCTAAACACACATCCCTCCCTAAACACACCCGCCACCCCCCACAACACACTCCCCTCCCTAAACACACCTCCCACCCCCCACAACACACACCCCTCCCTAAAAACACACCCCTCCCTAAACACACACCTCCTCCCTAAACACACCGCCCACCCCCCACAACACACTCCCCTCCCTAAACACACACCCTCTCCCTAAACACAACCCCCAACCCCACAACACACACCCCTCCCCAAACTCACATCCCTCCCTAAACACACACCCCTCCCTAAACACACCCCCCAACCCCACCACACACACCCCTCCCTAAACACACATCCCTCCCTAAACACACAACCCTCCCTAAACACTCACCCGCTTCCAAACATCCCCCACCCCACAACACACAGCCCTCCCTAAACACACACCCCTTCCCTAAACACACGCCCCATACCCCCACAACACACAGCCCCACCTCCCCACAACACACAACCCTCCCTAAATACAGCCCCCACCCTAAACATAATTCCTTCCTAAACACACCACCCACCCTCACAACACACACCCTGCCCCTAAACACACTCCTCACATCCCCACAACACACCCCCATCCCTACAACACAAGCCCTCCCTAAACACACCCCCTACCCCACACCACACATAACCCCCACACCCCACAACACACCTCCTCCCTAAACACACCCCTGTTCCTAAACACACACCCCTTCCCCCCACAACACACACCCCACCCCCACAACACAAATCCCCCACCCCCACAACACACCCCCCTCCCAAATACACCCCCACCCTAAACACACACCCCACACCCCTACAACTCACACCCCCACAACACACACGCCTCCCTAAACTCATACCCCTCCATAAACACATACCCCACACCCTGACAACACACACCCCCCACCCCCCACAACACACAGCCTACCCTAAACACAGCCCCACACCCCAAAACACACACCCCTCCCTAAACACATGTCCCACACCCTCACCCCCCACAATGCACACCCCTCCCTAAACACACACTCCACTCCCCCACAAGACACAACCCCACCCATGGACCCCCACAACACACCCCCATCAACCCCACAACACACACCCCCAAACACACCCCCACCCCCCCAAACACACATCCCCACCCCCACCCAAAACACACAACCCCTGACCCCACACACATACGCACACACCCACCCCAAACACGCACCCCACCCCAAACACACACTTCCAACCTAAACACAACCTCCTCACCCCTTCACACACCTACCACAAACACTTTCCCCCACCCTCCCACACCAAACACACAGCCCCACCCCACACACAGCCCCCCGCCCTAAACCCCACCACCCCAAACACGCACCCCACCCCAGCACACCTCACCCCAAACACACTCCACCTCCCCCAAACTCAACCCCCCACCGCAAACACACACGCCTCCTCACCCCTAACACAACCCCTCTCACTGCGTACACACTCACACCCCTACCCCAAACACACCCCCTCACCCCAAACACACACTCCTCACCCCAAACATACACCTCCCCACCCCAAACACATAACTCCCCACCCCAAACACGCACCCCACC
Organism: Stegostoma tigrinum; assembly: GCF_030684315.1. Taxonomy (NCBI): domain Eukaryota; kingdom Metazoa; phylum Chordata; class Chondrichthyes; order Orectolobiformes; family Stegostomatidae; genus Stegostoma; species Stegostoma tigrinum. Next base: position 66,139,422 of record NC_081369.1, on the reverse strand, counting down.
CCAGCACACCCCACCCCAAACACACCTCACCTACCCCAAACTCACCCCCCCACCGCAAACACACACGCCTCCTCACCCCTAACACAACCCCTCTCACTGCGTACACACTCACACTCCTACCCAAAACACACCCCCTCACCACAAACACACCACCCCCACACCAAACACACACCCCTCAACACCAAATACACACCCCACCCATACACACAAGCCCTGACCCCTCACACACACCCAAACACACACCCCCACCCCAAACACAACCCCCTCACCCCTTCACACCCCTACCACAAACACATACCCCCACCCTCCCACCCCAAGCACACACCCCCACCCCGCACACAGGCCCCCACCCCAAACCCCACCACCCCAAACACACACCCACGCCAAACACACACCCTCACTCCAAACGCAATCCCCTCACCCCTTCACACCCCTACCACAAACGCATTCCCCCACCTTCCCACCCCAAACGCACACCCCCATCCCGCACACAGCCCCCCACCCCAAACCCCACCATCCCAAACTCACACCCCTCACCCCAAACGCACTCACCTCCTCATCCCTTCACCCCAAACACACACACCCTCACCCCATTCCCCCTCACTCCCTCCTCCTCAGTCCCCCAATCCCCCACCCCTCACTCCCCGACACCCCTACACCTCCATCCCCCCCTCCTTTTTCCCTTTCACCCTATCACCTTACCTCCCTCCACCACCCCATTCGTCCTCACTCCCCTACCTCCCTCCCGCTCACTCCCCCTCCCTTCCCCACCCCATTCCTCCTCATTCCCCCTGCCCCCATCCCCTTCACTTGCCCTAAAACCCTCTACCTTGCTCCACCTGACTCCCCCTCCTACCCTCTCACTCCCCCACCCCTCTCACCCCCTCCTTCTCCCTCCCACCCCTCATCCCCTTCCTTCCACCTCCCACCCTCTCACTCCCCCACCTCCCACCCTCTCACTCCCAGTCCTTCCCCTCCCACACTCTCACTCCCCCTACTTCTTTCCCCCTTCCACCTCTCCCTTATTGTCCCTTCCCTCCCTGTTGCTCTCCTTCCCTCCCCTTCCCTCCTTCTCGTTCCCCTCCTACCACTCTCCCTTCCCTCCCCCTCACTCCCCTTCTTCTCTCCCTCACTGCCCTCCCTCCATCTCCCGCCCCATCACTTTCCTCGCATTCCTCTCTCTCCACCCCTCACATCCCCTTCCTTCCCTCCCCCATACCCTCACAGCCTCTGTCCACAGCACACACACACCAGAGAACAGAACCTCATCAACAGTTGGAGGCCATTCAGTCCCTCTCCAACATCTTCCCCCACATCCATCAAACATCTCCCTTTCTGTGCGCTTCCCCACCTCATTCCTTACGTTGTTCACTGTTGGGGCAGGGGCCTCCCACTTGCCCCATAGAGGGGTCTGGGGAGCCACAAGAGCCGTCCACGAAGCAGGGTTTACCTGAAGCGCAGTGCAAAGGGCGTTAGTGTGAGACTGAACCACAGGAATGATAACCACTCCATGTCTGCAGTAAAGAACTTGGAAAAATTAAAAAGCTCAGAGATCTGACAGCCTTCGGAAGGTAAAGGGACGCCTCATTGGATGGTGCTATTGAACTGTGTTTCCTCAGTATTTTGTTCACCACCTTTATAGAACCTGCATGTTTGTTTCTTCTCTGTGTCCGTGTGATCAGGGATTTAAGAGCGTTTTGGAGAGTTTCAGTGAGTCTATTGATTTGTTAATAACTCACATTTTGTTTTCCTGTGGTTGGAATTGATCTCTACGCAAGAAACAACAGCTTTCTGCTGGGTACAGGAACCTGGCCAGTGTTTTCTGATAACCTGGGCCTATCAGACGGGAAAACTGGGGAATGGCAATTGAATTGGTAACTTGACTGAATCATTAACTTTAGTGATGAACCCAGAGGAGGGAGCTGGAGTATCACTCATTTTCCCAGAGACTGTAACAGCACAAGACCAGGCTATTTCATCTCTTTCCATAAAACAATTGTCCCATCCCAGGAATTAGTTTTGCAAACCTTTCTTGCATTCCTTCTGTTTCAATTGTACTCTTCCTTAGGTAAGGAGGCCAAAACCCCGTACAACAGGGTGGCACGGTGGCTCAGTGGTTAGCACTGCAGCCTCACAGCGTCAGGGACCTGGGTCTGATTCCAGCCTCAGGCAATTGTCTGTGGGGAGATGGCACATTCTCCCTGTGTCAGTGTGGGTTTCCTTCAGGTGCTCTGTTTTCCTCCCACTGTCCAAAGATTAGGTAGATTGGCTATGGGAAATGCAGGGATAGGGAGGGTCTGAGTGAAAAGCTCTCTGGAGGGCAAGCGTGGAGTTGATGGGCCAAATGGCCTGCTTCCACACAGTAGGGATTCTATGAATAATCCAGGCACACTCACCAAGGCTCCATGCAGCCGCAAATGAAATATTATTACACTTATACTCCAATCCTTGGAGAATAAAGACCAATGTACTGTTTACCCTTATCATTATTTGCTGTACCAGCAGGTTCACTTGCAGTGATGCCTAAACATGGACACTAAAGTCTCTTTCAAGCTTGACACTTCCAACTCCTCACTCTTTCAGACCTACTCTATGTTTCTATCAAAGTGGTCAACCTCACATTTCACCACATTGTAGCCCATTTCCCAAATCGTTGCCACCCACTGACCCTCGACAAATCACCTTGAAATATCTTTGCAACCTCCTCACAGCTCATATTTCCACCTAGGCATCTGTAAACCCGTGAATATTGCATTTAATCCCCATATCCAAACATTGATACAGATTGTCAATGGCTGAGACCCAAGCTCTGTTCCTTGCAGAATTCCATTGGTCAGATCCTGTCAGCCTGGAATTGATATATTCATTCTGACACTCTCTCCATTAGGCAGATCTTGATCCCACATGCTCCAATTTTGTTTACTAACTCCTGCACGGGACATTATCAAAAGCTCTCTGAAAATCTATATGTTGCGAATCCATCAGTTTCCCTTTATCTATTCTACAAACTGCATCTTCAAACAAAACTCAATCCATTTTGTTAAAGATGATTTACTTTTCAGAAATCTACCCTGACCCTGCCAAATCTTGCCATTACTTTGAAGTATGCTTTCAGGCAACCCTATGTTGTCAATTATAGATTATTCCTAATAATCAATATTAGCCTAATGTGTCCATGTTTCTGGTTTTTTCTTTCCCTCCTTTCTTAAATAGCCCAGTCACATTTTTAACTTTCTGCAGGAACCATTCCAGACCCCAAAAATCTTCAGGGTGTACTATGTCTGCTGCCAGCTCAGGTCACTCACTGTGATGTGGATTATCTGCTCCAGAGGACTTATTTACTTTCAGTCTCATTAATTTCTCTTGTAATATTTTGTGTTATCTCAATATCTTGCAGTTTCCTGTTTGCATTAGTTCCTTGAGCCCTCATTATTTACCAGAGGGTTTTAGAATTTTCCATCTACAAAGTATTTGTCCGGTTTCTCTGCCATTTCCATACTGTCCATTATAAATTCTCCTGACTTCACCCTGAACGATGAAGACCAGTGTGCCAAAAGCTTTCTTCACTGCCCTGCCTACCTGTGACTCCACTTTCAGAGAACCGTGCACCTGGATTCCAAGGTCCTTCTCTTCCACTGCACTCCTTAAGGCCCGACCATTCACAATGAAACTCTGGCCTGGATTTGACTTACCAAAACGCAATACTTTATACTTTTCTATATTAAACTCCATTTGCCATTTCTTGGCCCCCTACCCCAGCTGATCAAGACCCTGCTGCTACTTCTGATAGCCTTCCTCACTGTCCACGATTTTGCCTATTTCAGTATCGTCTGCAAACTGGCTAATTATGCCTTGTACATTCTCGTCCAAATCATCGATTGTAGGTAACAAATCCCTGAGGCACACCACGAGTCACAGGCCTCCAGTTTGACAAACATCATTCCATTGTTATCCTCTGCTTCATACTATTAAGCCAATTGTGTATCTAATTTGCCAGCTGTCCCTGGATTCCATGTGATCCAACCTTGTACCGTGTGGAAGCTTATCAAAGGCTTTACTGAAATCCATTGTAGGCCACGTCTGCTTCCTGCCCTCATCAACCTTCCTGGTCATCAAAGAGTTGTAACAAAATTGTGAGGTATGATCTGCCCTTCACAAAGCCAAATCAAACCCTGTCTTTCCAAATGCATGTATATCTTTTCCCTCAAATCTTCTCAAGTACCTTAACAACCACAGATGTTAAGCTTACTGGTCAATAATTCCCAGGGTTTTTCTTTGCAGTCCTTGAATAAGGGCACAACATTTGCCACCTCCATCTTCCTGGACTTCACCTGTGGCTAAAGATGATGCAAATATATTTCCAGGGCCCCCACAATTTCTTTTCTAGCTTCTTGCAAGAGTTCTTGGATATATCTGGTCAGGACCAGGAGATTTATCCACCTTTATACATTTCCGGTACTCCCACAACACCTGTACTGTGATATAGACTGTTCCCAAGTTGTCTTGTCCCTCTCCATGGTAAACACAGAGGAGAAATATTCATTGAGGACCTCACCCATCTCCTGTGGTTCCACACATACATGTCCCCTTTGGTCCTTGAGGGGCATTATTCTCTCTCTAAGTATTCATTTTCCTTTTAATATACTTAAGAATCTCTTTGGCTGAGAAGATTAGGGTGAATCCAAAGCTATCTCATGCCCCCTTTTTGACCTCCTGATTTCCTTCAGTAAACTCCTGTATCCCCTATGTACCACCAGGGATTCCCTTGATCCCATCTGCCTGTACCCTTGCCTGCCTGTTTTGCCCCTTCCCGAGTGGGACCCTCTAGATAGTGCTTAAAGAAACTTTCCTGAACGCATTTAACAAATTCCACCCCAGCTAAGCCCTTAACACTTTGTCAGTCCCAGTGTGTTTTAGGAAAATTAAAACCCCCACTATGACAAGCCTATTGCTCTTGTAAGTCTCCCCAGTCTCCCTGCTATTTGTTCAGAGATAACGGGAACTGCAGACACTGGAGAATCCGAGATAACAAAGTGTGGAGCCTTTTCTGATGAAGGATCTAGGCCCGAAATGTCAGCTTTTGTGCTCCAAAGATGCTGCTTGGCCTGCTGTGTTCATCCAGCTTCACACTTTGTTACCTCTGCTATTTGTTTCTCTGTTTCCCGTTGACTGTTAGGGGACCTTCCGTCTGACCCCAATAATGTCACCATCCCGTTCTTATTTCTTAGTGCCACCCACAAAGGATGATCCCTCAGTTCTTTCTGACCACTACTGTGGTACACCCCTTAATCAGAAATGCAACTCCTCCTCCCTTCTTTCTTCTACCTCTGTCCCACCTAAAGAACCCGTACCCTGGCACATTAAGTCGCCAGTCCTGTCCCCCCCTGAGCCATATTTCTGTAATGGCTATAATATCTCAGTCCCACGTATCTGTTCATCGGCCTTACCTGTCAGCTCTCTGGCATTGAAATAGATGGCTATAATATCCCAGTCCCATCTGAAGTTGCTGACTTGCTCACCGAGCTGGCTTGTTTTCATTCAGACGTCTTGTCACCATGCCAGATGATACATTCAGGAGAGACTCCGATGAAGTCTGTTGATAGGAAAAGCTTTGGAAAGGATTATAAGAGATGGGAATTCTAATCATCGAGCAAGCAACAATTTGATTGGAGGTAATCAGCATGGATTCGTCAAGGGCAGGTCGTGTCTCACAAACCTCGTTGAGTTTTTTGAGAAGGTGACCAAGCATGTGGATGAAGGTAGGGCAGTTGACATAGTGTACATGAACTTCGGTAAAGCCTTTGATAAGGTTCCACATGGTAGGCTATTGGAGAAAATACAGAGGCAAGGGATTGAGGGAGATTTAGCAGTTTGGATTAGAAACTGGCTTTCTGTAAGAAGGCAACGAGTGGTGGTTGATGGAAAATATTCAGCCTGGAGCCCGGTTTCTAGTGGTGTGCCTCAAGGATCTGTTGTGGGACCACTGCTGTTTGTCATTTTTATAAATGACTTGGACGCAGGCATAGGTTGGATGGGTTAGTAAGTTTGCAGATGACACTAAAGTCGGTGGAATGGTGGACAGTGTGGAAGAATGTTGCAGGTTGCAGGGAGACTTGGATAAACTGCAGAATTGGGCCAAAAGGTGACAAATGGAGTTTAATGCAGATAAATGTGAGGTGATTCACTTCGGGACGAACAATAGGAAGGCAGAATACTGGGTCAATGGAAAGATTCTTGGTAGTGTGGATGTGCAGAGGGATCTTGGTGTCCATGTACATAGATCCCTGAAAGTTGCTACCCAGGTTGATAGTGCTGTTAAGATGGCTTATGGTGTGTTAGGTTTTATTGGTAGAGAGTTTGAGATCTGGAGCCGTGATGTCATGCTGCAACTGTACAAAACACTAGTGCGGCCTCACGTGGAATATTGCGTACAATTCTGGTCGCCCCATTACAGGAAGGATGTGAAAGCATTGGAAAAGGTGCAGAGGAGATTTACCAGGATGTTGCCTGGTCCAGAGCGCAGGCCCTATGAAGAAAAGCTAAGGGGCTTGGGTCTGCTCTCATTGGAGAGAAGGCGGCTAAGAGGGAATTTAATAGAGACATACAAGATGATCAGAGGATTAGATAGGGTGGACAGTGAGAGTCTTTTTCCGAGGATGATGACTTCAGCTAGTACAAGGGGGCATAGCTACAAATTGAGGGGTAATAGATTTAAGACAGATGCCAGAGGCAGGTTCTTTACTCAGAGAGTGGTAAGGGCGTGGAACGCCCTGCCTGCCAATGTAGTTAACTCAGCCACATTAGGGGCATTTAAACAGTTCTTGGATAAGCAAATGGATGATGATGGTATAATGTAGGGGGAGGGGCTTAGATTAGTTCACAGGTCGGCGCAACTTCGAGGGCCGAAGGGCCTGTTCTGCGCTGTGTTGTTCTATGTTCTATAAATGATGTTATTCTACTCCACTTGGAATTGATACTGTCTGGTCCGTTATGGTGAGTAGTGTCATTTCTGGTTTTGGTCTGTGTGGGTTTGTGTATGGGGTCCAATTCTCTCTGTTTGTTGATTGTATTATGGGTTAAGAACCACGTCTCTAGGAATTCCCGTTGGTGCCGATGGTTGGCTCAGGCTACTACAGTTACCTTGTCCCAGTTAAACTGATAAGCCCTCATTGTCTGAACGTACTGGTATTAAGGAGGGTTCGTCGCGCCGTCTTGCTGCTCGCTGGTGTATGTGTATTCTGATGGCTAGTTTCCTTCCTGTCTGTGCGATGGAATGTTTGTGGCAGCCGTTGCATGGTATTTTGTAAACCACGTTGGTCCTGCGCGTTGTGGGAATGGGGTCTTTAATCCTTGTGAGTGTTTGTTGTAGCGTGGCCATGGGCCTGTGGGCCACCGTGATTCCTAGTGGTCTTCGGAATCTTGTTGTGAGTTTGAATATGTTCCTGATGTAGGGAAGTGTGAGGGCATACTGTGTCCCTCCTGTTCGGTAGGTATCTGTGGATGAAGTTGCGGGGATATCCGTTTAAAGTGAGGATCTTGTATTAGTGTTCTTCCTCTTTCCCATGTAGATCTGGAGCATTACAGTGTGTCCTGGCTCATTTAAATAGTGTCCTAATGCATCTCTGTTAGTGAGCGTTGGGGTGGCCGCTGTGGAAGTTGGGGATTTGATCAGAGGTAATGGGAACTGCGGATGCTGGAGAATCCAAGATAACGCGGTATGAAGCTGGATGAACACAGCAGGCCAAGCAGCATCAGAGGAGCGTGAAGGCTGACATTTTGGGCCTAGACCCTTCATCAGAGGATAGGATCTGTATGGGTTGCGTTTCTGTACACTGAGGTGTGGAACTCCCTGCTGGTCATACACTCAACTTTAACATCCAGAAATGGAAGCTGATTGTAGTTTATTTCTTCCCTTGTGAGTTTAATCCCTCTGAGCACGCTGTTGATGAGGCGGTGGATCTCGTCTTGTTTGTTGCGTTTGGTAATGACAAATGTACCATCTACGTACCAGACCCACAGTTTAAGGTTGAATGTGGGGTAGGGTGGTGCGTTCTAGTCTTTGTATGACTGCTTCTGCGATGAGTGCTGGGATGGGTGACCCCATCGGTGAACCGTTGATCTGTTTGTATATCTGACCATTAAAGACAAAGAGTGTGGTGAGGCACAGGTTGTGTAGTTTGAGTGTGTTGTCATTGCTGATGGAGCTGCTGGTCTAGGCCCCTGCTTCCTCTCGTCACGTGGTCAGTGTTTCTTTCGCTAGTGGGATATCAACTGATGTGAATAATGCTGTGACATCAAAGAATACCACAGTCTCATCGTCACAGGTTTTTATGTTCTTGAGGGTATCGAGAAATTCCTGTGTTGAGTGGATGGAGTAGCGTGATCCACCTGCTCAGTGTTTCAGTCTGTGCAGGCCCTTGGCCAGTTTGTGTGAGGCTGTGCCCAGTGGGGGGACCATGGTTCTGAGGACGATGTCTGGTTTGTGTCCTTTAGGAAGTCCATAGAAGCGGGGGGTGTTTGTGTCTTCTGGCTTCATTCTCATGTAGTTTGTCTTGGTTATTTGCCCCGCATCCTTTCATCTCTTCAGTTCAGTCCCACGCACCTATCCACGTCCTCAATTCATTGACCCTACCCAGGCTTTCCTCACTCCCTGTCCTGTTCCAGTCTGACCCGCCCCTTCAACTTGCTATTTGTGATTCCTGTATCTCCTTCCAGCCCCACACCTGCCTCCCTGCTGCCCAGGATCGCACCCACTCTGCTTTACCGGTCATCTTTCAAAATTGTACAGAACCTGAAATTGTTACCAAGGATTGGAAAGAAGCAACCGTGACTCCACTGAGACAAAGTCTCGCCTTAACTTTGAGAACAATCTCCATCATGTTCTGTGGCACTATCACCGTGCTCAATGGGACAGACTTTGCACACATCGAGCAACTCAAGACTGGGCATCCATGAGGTGCTGTGGGCCGTCAACAGCAGCAGAATTGTACTCCAGCACAATCTGTAACCTCATGGCCCTACATATACCCCACTCAACCATTACCATCAATCCAGGGGATCAACCCTGATTCAATGGAGACTGCAGGAGGGTATGCTGGGAGCAGCACCAGGCATCCCTGAAGATGAGATGTCAACCTGGTGAAGCCCCCAAACAGGATTACTTACACACCAAACAGCGAAAGCAGCAAATGATAGACAGAGCTAAGTGATCCCACAACCAATGAATCAGATCAGTGGCAACAAGAGCAGGTGAGAGGTTGGAACCGCGCTGTGAGTACCACAGCTCCTGACTCCTCCAAACTGATTTATTCCTGGAGAATGATATTGCGAGAGTGAAATTTACAGATTTGTCTATAATCGCACAAAGTGTGAAGCAAAACAGACAGAATAGTTCTGTGAACAGGTTAGAAGTATTTTTCCATCATGTGTGGTGTTCCTAAATGCCCTTGAGAAGGTGGGGGTGAGCTGCCTCCTTCCATATGCTGTAGGTGCACACACAATGCCATTAGGGAGGGAATTCCAGGATTCTGACCCACTGACAGTGAAGGAATGGTGATATATTTCCAAGCCAGGATGGTGTGTGCTTGGAGGGGAACTTGTAGGGGGTGGCGTTCCCATATATCTGCTGCCCCTGTTCTTCACATGGATGTGCTGGTGGCTTCGGAAGGTGCTGTCTGAGGTTCTATGTTCTTTACAGCCTTCCCCACAATATTGACACCAAGATCTTCCCCATGATTCCACTCCTCACCTTCAAACAGATAATTGTTCACAGCAAACTACCCAGCCTTCAGGACACCATCGACCACAACTCCACACCACCCTGCCATGGCAAACTTTGCAAGACACGTCATATCATCGACATGGACCCTACCATCACATGTGGGACCACGGCCCACCATGTGTGCAGTTACATACTCGTGTGACTCGGTAATGTTGTCTGACTCATACACTGCAGGCGAGGATGCCCCGACGCATGGTATATTGGTGAGACGTTGCAGACGCTATGACAATGGAGGAATGGACACTGCGCTATGCTCGCCCGACAGGGATGCTCCCTCCCAGTGGGGGAACACTTCAGCTGGTTTTTGGAGCGCTGTCCCTTTGTCAGGTGAAATGGAAGGAAGTGCACAGGCACCTGACCAAGGGGCAGCGCTCCGAAAACTTGTGTGGGCAATTGGAACAGGGCTGCAGGGAGCGGAATGACGCAGTGTGGCAAGAGGCCATTCAGTCCTTCATGCTTGTTCGAGCTTCTTGAAAAAGCTAAAAATACTGAATTTGTTCAACAGGTGAATCAGTGATTGACGAGAGAGGAACAGAGTTAATATTTTTGGGTGCTGACCTCTTTTCGGAAATGTGGAGAATTTGCAGCATTTTCTTGTTATTTTAGATTTCCACTTGGTCCCACTTCTCTCTAGTCGTTCTGGTATTTACCCTTAACATCCAGCTCCCACTCCCATGATCTAATTGTACTGCCATCTTCAGGTGCTTGCTGTTTCATTTCCCCGAAGCCCCAGCAGGAGGGAGTGTTGAGCTGCTCAAAACTCTCTCAAAACTCAGCTGAAGGGAATTTGTTCTGCCCGGACTTTTAGAAATTAAAATTCACAAAGAAAATGTTCACTTTAACACCAAAGGATGTTTGAAAATGTTATTGAGGGCTGAGTACGTGTGTGAATCTTTGTGAGTCAGTTCTGAGCAAGGGTCACCGGACCAGAAATGTTAACTCTGATTTCTCTGCACAGAGGCTGCCAGACCTGCTGAGCTTCTCCAGCAACTTCTGTTTTTGTTTGCAAGCCTGTGTTTTGTGTGTGAAAGTGACAGATTCTTTTCATTCAGTGCTGAGACTGAAGGTTCGGGTCCTCCTGGAGCAGGTGAGCAGGGTCCCAGTGCGGTACTGAATCACAGAAACTCAGAAGATAGTAGCAGGAGGAGGCCATTCGGCCCTTCAAGCCTGCTCCACCATTCTTCACGATCATGGCTGATTGTCGAACTCAATAGCCTAATCCTGCTTTCTCCCCATAACCTTTGATCCCATTCATCCCAAGTGCTTTATCTAGTTGAGGGTCTAGGCCCGAAACGTCAGCTCTTGTGCTCCTGAGATGCTGCTGGGCCTGCTGTGTTCATCCAGCTTCACACTTTATTATCTTGGATTCTCCACCATCTGCAGTTCCCGTGATCTCTTATACAACTGTAACACGATCTGCCAACTCTTGTACTCAATACCCCATCCGATGAAGGAAAGCATGCCCTATGCCTTCTTGACCACCCTATCGACCTGTGTTGCCACCTTCAGGGAACAATGGACATAGTTTGGCCACATTTGGAGTACTGTGTACAGTTCTGGTCGCCACATTACCAAAGGGGTGTGGATGCTTTGGAGAGGGTGCAGAGGAGGTTCACCAGGATGTTGCCTGGTATGGAGGGCACTAGCTATGAAGAGAGGTTGAGTGTTCATCAATTTTCCCCAGGACTTTTCCATTTACTGTATAGTTCGCCCTTGAATTTGATCTTCCAAAATGCATTACCTCGCGTTTGTCCGGATTGAACTCCATCTGCCATTTATCTGCCCAACTCTCCAGTCTATCTATATTCTGCTGTAATTTCTGACAGTCCCCTTCACTATCTGCTACTCCACCAATCGTCATGTCATCAGCAAACTTGCTGATCAGACCACCTACACCTTCCTCCAAATCATTTACATATATCACAAACAACAGTGGTCCCAGCACAGATCCCTGTGGAACACCACTGGTCACAGGTCTCCAATTTGAGAAACTCCCTTCTACTACTACCCTCTGTCTCCAGTTGCCCAGCCAGTTTTTTTATCTATCTAGCTAGCACACCCTGGACCCCATGTGACTTCACTTTCTCCATCAGCCTGCCATGGGGAACCTTATCAAACACCTTACTGAAGTCCATGTATATGACATCCACAGCCCTTCCCTCATCTATCAACTTTGTTCCTTCTTCAAAGAATTCTATCAAGTTGGTAAGACCTGAACCTTGCTGTGCACATATAAAAGCTGCTTCATAGACTGTGCAGCACTTTAAGAGAATTGGAGGCTGTAACTGATACAAAGGCAATTGAGCTCTTTCTTCTATCAATCCATATGATGTGGGTGTCTCTGTCTGGGCCCAGCATTTATTGCCCCATCCCTAGTTGCCCCTTGAGAAGGTAGGGCTGAGTTGCCTTCTTGAACCGTTGCAGTCCATGTGCTGTGAGTTGACCCACAATGCCATTAGGGAGGGAATTCCATGATTCCAATAGGGGTGGCATAGTGGCTCAGTGGTCAGCACTGCAGCCTCACAGCACCAGGGCCCTGGGTTCAATTCCAGCCTCAGGTAACTGTCTATGTGGAGTTTCCACATTCTCCCTGTGTCTGCATGGGTGTCCTTCTGGTGCTTCGGTTTCCTCTCACAGTCCAAAGATGTGCAGGTTGGGTGGATTGGCCATGCTAAATTGCCCGTAGTGCTCAGGGGTGTGTGGGTTAGAGGGGGATGGGTTTGGGTGGGATGCTTTGAAGGCCAGTGTGGACTTGTTGGGCTAAAGGGCCTGTTTCCACACTGTAGAGATTCTATGGTTTTACAACAGTGAAGGAATGTCGATATATTTCCAAGACAGGATGGAGAGTGGCTCGGAGGGGAACTTGCACGGAGTGGCGTTCCCATGAATCTGCTGTCCTTGTTCTTCGAGATGGAAGTGGTTGTGAGTTTGGAAAATGATGCCTGAGGATCTTTGGTGAGTTTCTGCAGTGCATCTTGTAGATAGTACACGCTGCTGCTACTGAGTGTCAGTGGTGGAGGGAGTGGGATGCTTGTGGATGTGGAGCCAATAAAGCGGCTGCTTTCTCCTGGATGGTGTCGAGCTTCTTGAGTGTTGTTGAGGCTGCACCCATCCAGGCAAGTGGGGAGTATTCCATCAGGCTCCTGACTTGTGCCTTGTAGATGGTGGGCAGGCTTTGGGGAGTCAGGAGGGGAGTTACTCACCGCAGTATTCCTAGCCTCTGCCCTGCACTTGTAGCCACTGGATCTACTGCAGGCATTCCACATTAATCCTGTCCCTCAAAACAGTCAGTGCTGAGGGAGCGCCACACTGTCAGAGGGTCAGTGCTGAGGGAGTGGGCACTGTCAGAGGGTCAGTGCTGAGGGAGTGGGCACATTCGGAGGGTCAGTGCTGAGGGAGTGGGCACTGTCAGAAGGTCAGTGCTGAGGGAGTGGGCACGGTTGGACGGTCAGTGCTGAGGGAGCGCCGCATTGTCGGAGGGTCAGTGCTGAGGGAGTGGGCACTGTCAGACGGTCAGTGCTGAGGGAGTGGGCACGGTCGGAGGGTCAGTGCTGAGGGAGTGCCGCACTGTCGGAGGGTCAGTGCTGAGGGAGAGCTGCACTGTCGGAGGGTCAGTGCTGAGGGAGCGGGCAATGTCGGAGGGTCAGTGCTGAGGGAGTGGGCACTGTCGAGGGTCAGTGCTGAGAGAGCGCCGAATTTGGGTTTGGAATGGACTGCCTGGAAACATGTGGAGGCAGGTTTGATAGAGGCATTAGAGAGGGTATTGGATGGTCAGTTTGATGGAAAGGCAGTGCAGGAATTTACTGAAATGGCAGCTGGCTGGCACTGGGGAACAGGTTTGGTACAGATACGATGGGTTGAATGGCATCTTGCCATACAGTGACAATTCTGTGGTGGCATGTATCTGTTTGTATGTGTGTGTGTGTGTGTGTGATTGTGAGTGTGTGTTGGTGAGTGTGAGTGTTTGTATGTGTTTTTGAGTGTGAGTTTGAGTGTGTTTGTTGGTGAGTGTGTGTGTGTATGTTAGTGTGTGTGTCGGTGAGTGTGAGTAGGTGTGAGTGTGCGTGTGAGTGTGTGAGTGTGAGTGTGTGTGAGTGTCAGTGAGTGTGAGTGTGTGATATGAGTGTGAGTATCGGTGAGTGTGAGAGTGTGTGTTGGTGAGTGTGAGTGTGAGTGTGTGTGTGTGAGTGTCGGTGAGTGTGAGTGTGTGTCAGTGAGTGTGAGTGTCGGTGAGTGTGAGTGTGTGTGTCGGTGAGTGTGAGTGTGTGTGTGAGTGTTGGTGAGTGTGAGTGTGTGTCAGTGAGTGTGAGTGTCGGTGAGTGTGTCGGTGAGTGTGAGTGTGTGTCAGTGAGTGTGAGTGTCAGTGAGTGTGTCGGTGAGTGTGAGTGTGTGTGTTGGTGAGTGTGAGTGTGTGAGTGTGAGTATCGGTGAGTGTGAGTGTCTGTGTCGGTGAGTGTGAATGTGTGTGAGTGTGTACGTGAGTCTGAGTGAGAGTGTGTGCCGGTGTGTGTGAGTGTGTGTGTCGGTGAGTGTGAGTGTGAGTATCGGTGAGTGTGAGTGTGTGTGTCGGTGAGTATGAGTGTGTGTGAGTGTGTCTGTGTGTCAGTGAGTGTGAGTGTATGTGTGAGTGTGTGTGAGTGTGAGTGTGTGTGTGTGTGAGTGTGAGTGTGTGTGTCAGTGAGTGTGTGTGAGTGTGTGTGTGAGTGTGTGTGTCGGTGAATGTGAGTGTGTGAGTGTGAGTATCGGTGAGTGTGAGTGTGTGTGTCGGTGAGTGTGAGTGTGTGTGTGTCAGTGAGTGTGAGTGTGTATGAGTGTGAGTGTTGGTGAGTGTGTGTGAGTGTGCGTGTGAGTGTGTGTGAGTGTGAGTGTCGGTGAGTGTGAGTGTGTGTGTCGGTGAGTGTGTGAGTGTGAGTATCAGTGAGAGTGTGTGTCGGTGAGTGTGTGAGTGTGAGTATCGGTGAGTGTGTGTGTGTGTGTTGGTGACTGTGAGTGTGTGTGTGTGAGTGTGAGTGTGTGTTTGTGTGAGTGTGTGGGTCAGTGAGTGTGAGTGTATGTGTCAGTGAGTGTGAGTGTGTGTGTCGGTGAGTGTGTGTGTCGGTGAGTGTGAGTGTGTGTGTGAATGTGAGTGTGAGTGTCGGTGAGTGTGAGTGTGTGTGTCGGTGAGTGTGAGTGTGAGTGTGTGTGTGAGTGTCGGTGAGTGTGAGTGTGTGTCAGTGAGTGTGAGTGTCGGTGAGTGTGTCGGTGAGTGTGAGTGTGCGTGTCGGTGAGTGTGAGTGTGTGTGTGTGTGAGTGTGTGTGTTGGTGAGTGTGAGTGTGTGTCAGTGAGTGTGAGTGTCGGTGTGTGTGTCGGTGAGTGTGAGTGTGTGTGTTGGTGAGTGTGAGTGTGAGTGTGTGAGTGTGAGTATCGGTGAGTGTGAGTGTCTGTGTCGGTGAGTGTGAGTGTGAATGTGTGTGAGTGTGTACGTGAGTCTGAGTGAGAGTGTGTGCCGGTGTGTGTGAGTGTGTGTGTCGGTGAGTGTGAGTATTGGTGAGTGTGAGTGTGTGTGTCGGTGAGTGTGAGTGTGTGTGAGTGTGTGTGTCAGTGAGTGTGAGTGTATGTGTGAGTGTGTGTGAGTGTGAGTGTGTGTGTGTGTGAGTGTGAGTGTGTGTGTCAGTGAGTGTGCGTGAGTGTGTGTTTGTGTGAGTGTCTGTGTCGGTTAATGTGAGTGTGTGAGTGTGAGTATCGGTGAGTGTGAGTGTGTGTGTCGGTGAGTGTGAGTGTGTGTGTGAGTGTGAGTGTGTGTGTATGAGTGTGAGTGTTGGTGAGTGTGTGTGTGTGTGCGTGTGAGTGTGAGTGAGTGTGAGTGTGTGCGTGTGAGAGAGTGAGTGTGTGTGTCGGTGAGTGTGAGTGTGTGTGAGTGTGCGTGTGAGTGTGAGTGTGTGTGTCAGTGAGTGTGTGTGTGTGAGTGTGAGTGTCAGTGGGTGTGAGTGTGAGTGAGTGTGTGTGTGTGAGTGTGAGTGTGTGTGAGTGTGTATGTGAGTCTGAGTGAGTGTGTGTGTCGGTGACTGTGAGTGTGTGTATGTGTGTGTGTGTGAGAGAGTGAGTGTGTGTGTCGGTGAGTGTGAGCGTGTGTATGTGTGTGTGTGTGAGAGAGAGTGAGTGTGCGTTTTGGTGAGTGTGAGTGTGTGTGTTGGTGAGTGTGAGTGCGAGTGTGTGTGAGTGTGTGTGTTGGTGAGTGTGAGTGTGAGTGAGTGTGTGTGTGTGAGTGTGAGTGTGTGTGAGTGTGTATGTGAGTCTGAGTGAGTGTGTGTGTTGGTGAGTGTGTGTCGGTGAGTGTGAGTGTGAGTGAATGAGTGTCAGTGACTGTGAGTGTGTGTGAGTGTGAGTGTGTGTGAGTGTGCATGTGAGTGTGTGTTTGTGTGAGTGTGTGTGTCGGTGAATGTGAGTGTGTGAGTGTGAGTATCGGTGAGTGTGAGTGTGTGTGTCGGTGAGTGTGAGTGTGTGTGTGAGTGTGAGTGTCATTGAGTGTGAGTGTGTGTGAGTGTGAGTGTTGGTGAGTGTGTGTGAGTGTGCGTGTGAGTGTGTGTGAGTGTGAGTGTCGGTGAGTCTGTGAGTGTGAGTATCAGTGAGTGTGTGTCGGTGAGTGTGTGAGTGTGAGTATCGGTGAGTGTGTGTGTGTGTGTTGGTGACTGTGAGTGTGTGTGTGTGAGTGTGAGTGTGTGTTTGTGTGAGTGTGTGTGTCAGTGAGTGTGAGTGTATGTGTCAGTGAGTGTGAGTGTGTGTGTCGGTGAGTGTGTGTGTCGGTGAGTGTGAGTGTGAATGTGAGTGTGTGTGTCGGTGAGTGTGAGTGTGTGTGTCGGTGAGTGTGAGTGTGTGTGTGTCGGTGAGTGTGAGTGTGTGTGTGAATGTGAGTGTGTGTGTCGGTGAGTGTGTGTGTCGGTGAGTGTGAGTGTCGCTGAGTGTGAGTGTGTGTGTGTCGGTGAGTGTGTGTGAGTGTGTGTTGGTGTGTGTGAGTGTGTGTGAGGGGGCATTCCCAGTGTCTGGTACAGATCCTGGGCTGAGCCTCACAAGTGCCCCCGACCCCCGAAGCAGAAAACCTGATCAGGGTAACAGGCAGAAATGCCAGTTAACCCTGTGGCTGTGAGAGGCTTCGACTGGACTGCACAGAAAGATCCCATTGTGTTGAGTCTCTGAAAATGCTGTGCAGTAGGAGCCATCCCCAGCTCTTCATCCGTCACCCGGGGAACTGTTTACTCCAAATTGCCCCAGTTTCCTTTTTGCTGTTGAACCTGTTTCTGAGCCTGGAAGACCCAGACCCTGTATCTGTCTGGGTCATTCTCCCACGGCCAATCCTGCTGCCTCTGCAAACAGATTCTCCTCAGCGCCTCAATCCAGCCTCGCTCTGCTTTCATCCCCTTCCCCCCGAGGGTCTCTGCTCAAAGCAACACCTGTGCCTGCAGGGATCCCGCTGAATCCCTGAGCTGGCACAGCTCCACCTCACCGGCTCCACCGTTTCCGTCAGCTTACCTGTTACGTTCACGCCCCAGGGAAGGGCGGGGGTCCTGTGTGGCTGTGGTGGGTGTGTGGGGGTGTGCTCTGTGGGGGTTGTGCTCTGTGGAGTGTGATAGGGGGTGTGGGGGTTGTAGTGGTGTGGTGGGGTGTAGGGATGTGGTGGGACTGTGGGGCTGCAGGGATGTGGTGGGGGTGTGATGGGGGTGCTGTGGGGGTGCTGTGGGAATGGTGGGGGTGTGGGTGTGTGATGGGGGTCTGGGGATTTGGTGGGGGTGTTGGGGCAGTGGTGAAGTGTGGGGGTGTGGTGGGGGTGTGCGGGTGTGGTGAGGGTGGTGGGGGTGTGGTGGGGGTGTGATGGGAGTGTGGGGCTGTAATGTGGGTGTGGGGGTGTGGTGGGGTGAGGTTTGTGTGGTGGGGGTGTGGTGGGGTGTGGGGGTGTGGTGGGGGTGCTGTGGGAGTGGTGGGTGTGTGGGGCTGTGATATGGGTGTGGGGGGTGTGGTGGGTGTGTGGTTTGTGTGGTGGGGATGTGGTGGGGGTGGGGGGGGTGTGGTGGGGGTGTGGTGGGGGTGGTGGGGGTGTGCTGGGGGTGTGGGGGTGTGGTGGCGGTGGTGGGGGTGTGGTAGGGTTGTGCGGCAGTGGTGGGGGTGTGGTGGTGTTGTCAGGGTGTGGGGGTGGGGTGGTGGGGGTGTGGTGGGGGTGTGGGGTTGTGGTGGGGGTGTGGTGGGGGTGTGGAGGGGTTGTGGGGGTGTGGTGGGGGTGTGGGGGGTTGTGGGGTGTGTGGTGGGGTGTGGGTGTGTGGTGGGTGTGGTGGGGGGGTGGTGGTGTTGTCAGGGTGTGGGGGTGGGGTGGTGGGGGTGTGGGGTTGTGGTGGGGTGTGGTGGGGGTGTGGTGGGGATGTGGGGTGTGTGGTGGGGGCGTAGGGGCTGTGGTGGGGGTGTGGCGGTGTGGTGGGGGTGTGGGGGTGTGGTGGGGGTGTGGGAGGGGTGTGGGGTTGTGGTGGGGGTGTGGGGGTGTGGTGGGGGTGTGGTGGGGATGTGGTGGGGTGTGGCGGTGTGGTGGGGGTGTGGGGGTGTGGTGGGGGTGTGGGGGGGTGTGGGGTTGTGGTGGGGGTGTGGGGGTGTGGTGGTGTGGGGTGTGCTGGGGGTGTGGGGTTGTGGTGGGGCTGTGGTGGGGGTGTGGGGGTGTTTTGGGGGTGTGGTGGGGGTGTGTGGTGGGGGTGTGGGGGGTTGTGGTGGGTGTGGGGGGGTGTGGGGGTGTGGTGTGGGGGGGTGTGGTGGGGTTGTGGTGGGGGTTTGTGGCGGGGGTGTGGTGGGGTTGTGGGGGCGTTGTAGGGGGGGTGTTGAGGGGTGTGGGGGTGTGGTGGGGGTGTGGGTGTGGGTGGGGTGGGGGGGTGTGTGGGGGGGGTGTGGGGGTGTGTGGGGGAGGTGTGGGGGTGTGTGTGTGGGGGGTGTGGGGGTGTGTGGGGGGTGTGTGGGGAGGTGTGGGGGTGTGGGGTGTGTGGGGTGTGGGGGGGTGTGGAGGGGTGTGGGGGTGTGGTGGGGGTGTGGGGGTTGTGGGGTGTGTGGTGGGGGTGTGGGTGTGTGGTGGGGGTGTGTAGTTGTGGTGGGGGTGTGGTGCGGGTGTGGGGGTGTGTGTGGGTGTGGGGGGGTGTGGTGGGGGAGTGGGGGTGTGGTGTGGGAGTGGGTTGTGGGGGGTGTGGTGGGGGTGTGGGGGTGTGTGGTGGGGGTGTGGTGGGGGTGTGGGGGGGAGTGGGGGTGTGGTGTGGGAGTGGGGTTGTGGGGGGTGTGGGGGTGTGTGGGGTGTGTGGTGGGGGTGTGGGGAGGGGTGTGGGGGTGTGGTGGGGGTGTGGGGGTGTGGAGGGGTGTGGGGGTGTGGTGGGGGTGTGGGGGGTTGTGGTGGGGGTGTGTGGGGTTGTGTGGGGGGTGTGGGGTGTGTGGTGGGGGTGTGGTGGGTTGTGGTGGGGATGTGGTGGGGGTGTGGGGTGTGGTGGGCTGTGGGGGGTGTGGAGGTGTGGTGGGGGTGTGGTGGGGGTGTGGTGGGGTGTGGGGGTGTGGTGGGGGTATGGGGGGGTGTGGGGGGGTGTTGAGGGGTGTGGGGGTGTGGTGGGGGTGTGGGGGGGTGTTGGGGTGTGTGGGGGCGTGGGGGTGTTGGGGGGTGTGGAGTGTGTGGGGGGGTGTGGGGGTGTGTTGGGGGTGTGTGGGGGCGTGGGGGTGTTGGGGGGGTGTGGGGGTGTAGGGGGTGTGGAGTGTGTGGGGGGGTGTGGTGGGGGTGTGGGGGGTGTTGGGGGTGTGGGGTTGTGGTGGGGGTGTGGTGGGTGTTGGTGTGTGTGGGGGCGTGGGGGTGTTGGGGGGGTGTGGGGGGGTGTGGAGTGTGTGGGGCGGTGTGGGTGTGTGTTGGGGGGGGTGTGGGGGGGTGTGGGGGTGTAGGGGGGTGTGGAGTGTGTGGGGGGTGTGTGTGGGGGTGTGGGGTTGTGGGGGTGTGGGGGGGTTGGGGGGTGTTGGGGGTGTGGGGTTGTGGTGGGTGTGTGTGGGGGTGTGGGGGGATGTGGGGGGGTGTTGGGGGGTGTGGGGTGTGTGGGGGTGGGGGTGTGTGGGGGTGTGGGGGGGTGTGGGGTGTGTGGGGTTGTGGTGGGGGTGTTGGGGGTGTGTGGGGGTTGTGGTGGGGGTGTGTGGGGGTGTGGGGGTGTGTGGGGGTGTGGGGGCATGGGGGGTGTGGGGTGTGTGGGGGGGTGTGGGGTGTGTGGAGTGTGTGGGGGGGTATGGGGTTGTGGTGGGGGTGTGGGGGGTGTTGGGGGTGTGGGGGGGTTTTGGGGGGGGTGTGGGGGCGTGGGGGGGTGTGGGGGTGTAGGGGGGTGTGGAGTGTGTGGGGGGGTGTGGTGGGGGTGTGGGGTTGTGGTGGGGTTGTGGTGGGGGTGTTGGGGGTGTGTGGGGTGTGTGGGGGTGTGGGGTGTGTGGGGTTGTGGTGGGGGTGTTGGGGGTGTGGGGGGGGTGTGGGGGTGTTGGGGGGTGTGGGGGTGTTGGGGGGGTGTGGGGGTGTAGGGGGGTGTGGAGTGTGTGGGGGGGTGTGGTGGGGGTGTGGTGGGGGTGTGGGGGGTGTTGGGGGTGTGTGGGGTTGTGGTGGGGTTGTGGTGGGGTGTGGGGGGGTGTTGGGGGGGGTGTTGGGGGTGTGTGGGGGTGTTGGGGGGGGTGTGGGGGGTGTTGGGGGGGTGTGGGGGTGTAGGGGGGTGTGGAGTGTGTGGGGGGGTGTGGTGGGGGTGTGGGGGGTGTTGGGGGTGTGTGGGGTTGTGGTGGGGTGTGGGGGGGGTGTGGGGGGGTGTGGGGTGTGTTGGGGGTGTGTGGGGTTGTGGTGGGGTGTGGGGGGGTGTTGGGGGGGTGTGGGGGGGTGTTGGGGGTGTGTGGGGTTGTGGTGGGGTGTGGGGGGGTGTGGGGGTGTAGGGGGGTGTGGAGTGTGTGGGGGGGTGTGGTGGGGTGTTGGGGGGGTGTGGGGGTGTAGGGGGGTGTGGAGTGTGTGGGGGGGTGTGGTGGGGGTGTGGGGGGTGTTGGGGGGTGTATGGGGTTGTGGTGGGGTGTGGGGGTGTGGGGGGGGTGTGGGGGGGTGTTGGGGGGGCGTGGGGGGGGTGTTGGGGGGGCATGCTGAGGCACTGAGGAACTATGAGAGAGACAGATTTTGACTGAGGTGGGGGCAGGATCGTGGAGTTGAGGCTGAGATGAGATCAGCCGATGATCGTATTAAATGGCAGAACAGGCTGGAGGGGCTGAAATGGCCTCCTCCTGCTCCACGCTGTTATATTGACAATGACAATGTTTTTAGTTCCTCGAAGAGGAGCAAACTTGTGAAAAGAATGAAAATAGTCGAACGCCACCGGGAGGGCGATCCCTCGGTGCCCAGGCCTGGAGCTGCCATCCTCCACAAACTCTGCTGCTGACGATTGGCTCTTCTCGTGGCCCGAGAGTATTTCAAATTAAAATAGTTGATAAAGACAGAGGAGCCTCGAGAAACGTTGAAGCTTGTGTTTGACAACTGTTTCATGGAAGAAAATGTCAAACTCGGACCCAACGTCTCAAACTGCTGCCGTTGTCCACTCAGTTGTCTTTCTGATGAACCGAAAATACACTGAGGCCATTCCCTAACCCCACCAAAACCTCATTCTGCCCCAGCTCCATACGCTCCAGCACACCCAACACACAACACAGAGAGAGAGTTTTACCCCGTATCCAACCCCGTGCTGCCCCTGTCCTGGGGAGAGTTTGATGGGGGACAGTGTAGAGGGAGCTTTACCCTGTATCCAACCCCGTGCTGCCCCTGTCCTGGGGAGAGTTTGATGGGGGACAGTGTAGAGGGAGCTTTACCCTGTATCCAACCCCGTGCTGCCCCTGTCCTGGGGAGAGTTTGATGGGGGACAGTGTAGAGGGAGCTTTACCCTGTATCCAACCCCGTGCTGCCCCTGTCCTGGGGAGAGTTTGATGGGGGACAGTGTAGAGGGAGCTTTACCCTGTATCCAACCCCGTGCTGCCCCTGTCCTGGGGAGAGTTTGATGGGGGACAGTGTAGAGGGAGCTTTACCCTGTATCCAACCCCGTGCTGCCCCTGTCCTGGGGAGAGTTTGATGGGGGACAGTGTAGAGGGAGCTTTACCCTGTATCCAACCCCGTGCTGCCCCTGTCCTGGGGAGAGTTTGATGGGGGACAGTGTAGAGGGAGCTTTACCCTGTATCCAACCCCGTGCTGCCCCTGTCCTGGGGAGAGTTTGATGGGGGACAGTGTAGAGGGAGCTTTACCCTGTATCTAACCCCGTGCTGCCCCTGTCCTGGGAGTGATTGAGTTTAATATGACAGGACACAGTGATAATTAATAGGGTTGAGTGTCATTGTGATGTGAGATATAACAATGATCCTAATTGCTGAACACTATCTCTCAGTGATTGCTGCTGGAGGTGCTGTGGTCCCTGTGTTCCATTCCTGGTCAGCTCTTGGTTTGATGGAAATCTTTGTGGATTGCTCTCGGTGTCTAATGCAACTCCATCTGGCCTCGCAGAGAGTGGGGAAGCTGTAATTTTCCATTAGTCCCTGCTCTTCGGTGGTGTCCATGTGGAACTTGCTGAGGTAAGAACTTCCCAGGAGCTGCCACGTAGCAAAGCTCCAAGCTGCTGTTGAGCAAATAGTGCCTCTGAAGATTGTAAATAGCGAGGTTGGCCCAGAGATATTCTTCACCCACATTAACACATTCACCTCCCCATCCCAACCTGGGAGCTGGTCACTCTCCAAGCTGAGAGCCTCCTTCAGTCTGTGCTGGGCCAGCTCCTGGCTCCTGTTCCCTCATCCATCACCTCTAACCTCATCCTCCCCTTCCGAGCAAGCTCAGAGTGTCGGGCCGAGCCAGACTGGGGCAGGCTCAGGGCTGGCTCAGGGCAGGCTCAGGGCTGGCACAGGGCAGGCTCAGGGCTGGCACAGGGCAGGCTCAAGGCTGGCTCAGGGCTGGCTCAGGGCTGGCACAGGGCAGGCTCAAGGCTGGCTCAGGGCTGGCTCAAGGCTGGCACAGGGCAGGCTCAGGGCTGGCTCAGGGCAGGCTCAGGTCAGGCTCAGGGCAGGCTCAGGGCTGGCTCAGGGATGGCTCAGGGCTGGCACAGGGCAGGCTCAGGGCTGGCACAGGGCAGGCTCAAGGCTGGCTCAGGGCTGGCTCAGGGCTGGCACAGGGCAGGCTCAGGGCTGGCTCAGGGCAGGCTCAGGGCAGGCTCAGGGTAGGCTCAGGGCTGGCTCAGGGCTGGCACAGGGCAGGATCAGGGCAGGCTCAGGGTAGGCTCAGGCTGGCTCAGGGCTGGCTCAGGGCAGGCTCAGGGCTGGCACAGGGCAGGCTCAAGGCTGGCTCAGGGCTGGCACAGGGCAGGCTCAGGGCTGGCTCAGGGCAGGCTCAGGGCTGGCACAGGGCAGGCTCAGGGCTGGCTCAGGGCTGGCTCAGGCCTGGCACAGGGCAGGCTCAGGGCTGGCACAGGGCAGGCTCAGGGCTGGCACAGGGCAGGCTCTGGGCTGGCTCAGGGCAGGCTCAGGCTGGCTCAGGGCTGGCTCAGGGCTGGCTCAGGCTGGCTCAGGGCTGGCTCAGGGCTGGCTCAGGCTGGCTCAGGGCTGGCACAGGGCTGGCTCAGGGCAGGCTCAGGGCTGGCTCAGGGCAGGCTCAGGGCTGGCTCAGGGCTGGCTCAGGGCAGGCTCAGGGCTGGCTCAGGGCAGGCTCAGGCTGGCTCAGGCTGGCTCAGGGCAGGCTCAGGGCTGGCACAGGGCAGGCTCAAGGCTGGCTCAGGGCTGGCACAGGGCAGGCTCAGGGCAGGCTCAGGGCTGGCACAGGGCAGGCTCAGGGTAGGCTCAGGGCAGGATCAGGGCAGGCTCAGGGTAGGCTCAGGCTGGCTCAGGGCTGGCTCAGGGCAGGCTCAGGGCTGGCTCAGGGCTGGCTCAGGGCTGGCACAGGGCAGGATCAGGGCAGGCTCAGGGTAGGCTCAGGCTGGCTCAGGGCTGGCTCAGGGCAGGCTCAGGGCTGGCACAGGGCAGGCTCAAGGCTGGCTCAGGGCTGGCACAGGGCAGGCTCAGGGCTGGCACAGGGCAGGCTCAAGGCTGGCTCAGGGCTGGCTCAGGGCAGGCTCAGGGCAGGCTCAGGGCAGGCTCAGGGCAGGCTCAGGGCTGGCTCAGGCTGGCTCAGGGCTGGCTCAGGGCAGGCTCAGGGCTGGCTCAGGGCTGGCTCAGGGCAGGCTCAGGACAGGCTCTGGGCTGGCACAGGGCAGGCTCAGGGCAGGCTCAGGGCTGGCTCAGGGCAGGCTCAGGGCAGGCTCTGGGCTGGCTCAGGGCTGGCTCAGGGCAGGCTCAGGGCTGGCACAGGGCAGGCTCAGGGCTGGCTCAGGGCTGGCTCAGGGCTGGCTCAGGCCTGGCACAGGGCAGGCTCAGGGCTGGCACAGGGCAGGCTCAGGGCTGGCACAGGGCAGGCTCAGGGCTGGCTCAGGCCTGGCACAGGGCAGGCTCAGGGCTGGCTCAGGGCTGGCTCAGGGCAGGCTCAGGGCTGGCACAGGGCAGGCTCAGGGCTGGCTCAGGGCTGGCTCATGCCTGGCACAGGGCAGGCTCAGGGCTGGCACAGGGCTGGCTCAGGCCTGGCACAGGGCAGGCTCAGGGCTGGCACAGGGCAGGCTCAGGGCTGGCACAGGGCAGGCTCTGGGCTGGCTCAGGGCAGGCTCAGGCTGGCTCAGGGCTGGCTCAGGGCTGGCTCAGGCTGGCTCAGGGCTGGCTCAGGGCTGGCTCAGGCTGGCTCAGGGCTGGCACAGGGCTGGCACAGGGCTGGCTCAGGGCAGGCTCAGGCTGGCTCAGGCTGGCTCTGGGCAGGCTCAGGGCAGGCTCAGGGCTGGCTCAGGGCAGGCTCAGGGCAGGCTCAGGGCTGGCTCAGGGCTGGCTCAGAGCTGGCTCAGGGCAGGCTCAGGGCTGGCTCAGGGCAGGCTCAGGGCTGGCTGAGGCCTGGCACAGGGCAGGCTCAGGGCAGGCTCAGGGCTGGCTCAGGGCAGGCTCTGGGCTGGCTCAGGGCTGGCTCAGGGCAGGCTCAGGGCTGGCTCAGGCCTGGCACAGGGCAGGCTCAGGGCTGGCACAGGGCAGGCTCAGGGCTGACTCAGGCCTGGCACAGGGCAGGCTCAGGCCTGGCACAGGGCAGGCTCAGGGCTGGCACAGGGCTGGCTCAGGGCTGGCTCAGGGCAGGCTCAGGGCAGGCTCAGGCCTGGCTCAGGCCTGGCACAGGGCAGGCTCAGGGCTGGCACAGGGCAGGCTCAGGGCTGGCTCAGGGCTGGCACAGGGCAGGCTCAGGGCTGGCTCAGGGCTGGCACAGGGCAGGCTCAGGGCAGGCTCAGGGCTGGCTCAGGGCTGGCACAGGGCTGGCACAGGGCAGGCTCAGGGCTGGCTCAGGGCTGGCTCAGGGCTGGCTCAGGGCAGGCTCAGGGCAGGCTCAGGCCTGGCTCAGGCCTGGCACAGGGCAGGCTCAGGGCTGGCACAGGGCAGGCTCAGGGCTGGCTCAGGGCTGGCACAGGGCAGGCTCAGGGCTGGCACAGGGCAGGCTCAGGGCTGGCTCAGGGCAGGCTCAGGGCAGGCTCAGGGCTGGCACAGGGCAGGCTCAGGGCAGGCTCAGGGCTGGCACAGGGCTGGCACAGGGCAGGCTCAGGGCTGGCTCAGGGCTGGCACAGGGCAGGCTCAGGGCAGGCTCAGGGCTGGCACAGGGCAGGCTCAGGGCTGGCTCAGGGCTGGCTCAGGGCTGGCACAGGGCAGGCTCAGGGCAGGCTCAGGCCTGGCACAGGGCCCTCGCTAACATTACTGACGGTCTTTAGCCCCTTGTGCTGCTAACGGGACATTCCTTAACCCAACTGCCTGACCCCCCCCCCCCCCCACCCCGAACCACAATGACACCTAGATACCCACTTCAGTAACTGACCCACAGCCCTGGAACTGAAGCTGTCCTGTCAATCTACCCATCAGCTACCAGTCACCCCCCCTCCAACTACCCCCTCCAACTACCCCCCTCCAACTACCCCCCTCCAACTACCCCCCTCCAACTACCCCCTCCAACTACCCCCCTCCAACTACCCCCCTCCAACTACCCCCTCCAACTACCCCCCTCCAATTACCCCCCTCCAACTAACCCCCTCCAACTACCCCCCTCCAATTACCCCCCTCCAACTACCCCCCTCCAATTACCCCCTCCAACTACCCCCTCCAACTACCCCCCTCAACTACCCCCCTCCAACTACCCCCTCCAACTACCCCCCTCCAATTACCCCCCTCCAACTAACCCCCTCCAACTACCCCCCCTCCAATTACCCCCCTCCAACTACCCCCTCCAATTACCCCCCTCCAATTACCCCCCTCCAACTACCCCCTCCAACTACCCCCCTCCAACTACCCCCCTCCAACTACCCCCTCCAACTACCCCCCTCCAATTACCCCCCTCCAACTACCCCCTCCAACTACCCCCCTCCAACTACCCCCCTCCAACTACCCCCTCCAACTACCCCCTCCAATTACCCCCTCCAACTAACCCCCTCCAACTACCCCCCTCCAATTACCCCCCTCCAACTACCCCCCTCCAACTACCCCCCTCCAACTACCCCCCTCCAATTACCCCCCTCAAATTACCCCCCCTCCAACTACCCCCCTCCAACTACACCCCTCCAATTACCCCCTCCAACCAGCCCCCTCCAACTACCCCCCTCCAACTACCCCCCTCCAATTACCCCCTCCAATTACCCCCCTCCAAATTCCCCTCTCCAATTACCCCCCTCCAATTACCCCCTCCAACTACCCCCCTCCAATTACCCCCCTCCAACTACCCCCCTCCAACTACCCCCTCCAACTACCCCCCTCCAATTACCGCCTCCAATTGCCCCACCTCCATTACCCCACCCACAATTACCCCCCTCCAATTACCCCCTCCAGTCACCCACCTCCAATTCCCCCCCTCAATTGCCCCACCTCCAATTGCCCCCCCCTCAATTGCCACTCCTCCATTGTCCGACCTACAATTACCCCCCTCCAACTGCCCCAGCCCCAATTGCCCCAGCCACTGGTCAGCTGACATGCCCCATTCACATGACCTACCGCCTTCCAGCAGCCCTGTTGGTCTGGTGGGTCTGTGTAGACGTTACTTCAACAAACTGGCCCATCATGACCTTTTGTTCGATTTCTTCTGGGACGTGGGTATCTCTGTCTGGGCCCAGTATTTATTGCCCCTCATCACCCTCACTACCCTCTCTCTACACTCACTACCCTCTCCCTACCCTCACTACCCTCTCCCTACACTCACTACGCACTCCTACACTCACTACCCTCTCTCTACACTCACTTACCCTCTCTCGACACTCACTACCCCTCTCTCTACCCTCACTACCCTCTCCCTACACTCACTGCCCTCTCCCTACAACTCACTACCCTCTCCCTACACTCACTACGCACATCCCTACACTCACTACCCTCTCTCTACACTCACTACCCTCTCTCTACCCTCACTACCCTCTCCCTACACTCACTACCCTCTCTCTACACTCACTACCTCTCCTACACTCCCTACCCTCTCACTACACTCACTACCCTCTCCCTACACTCACTACCCTCTCTCTACACTCACTACCCTCTCTCTACCCTCAACTACCCTCTCCCTACACTCACTACCCTCTCTCTACACTCACTACCCTCTCCCTACACTCACTTACCCTCTCCCTACCCTCACTACCCTCTCTCTACACTCACTACCCTCTCCTACCCTCACTACCCTCTCCTACACTCACTACCTCTCCCTACACTCACTACCCTCTCCTACCTCCTACCCTCTCCACTACCCTCTCTCTACACTCACTACCCTCTCCCTACACTCACTACCCTCTCTCTACCCTCACTACCCTCTCCCTACACTCACTACCCTCTCCCTACACTCACTACCCTCTCTCTACCCTCACTACCCTCTCCCTACACTCACTACCCCTCTCCCTACCCTCACTACCCTCTCCCTACACTCACTACCCTCTCCCTACCCTCACTACCCTCTCCCTACACTCACTACCCTCTCCCTACCCTCACTACCCTCTCCCTACACTCACTACCCTCTCTCTACCCTCACTATCCTCTCCCTACACTCACTACCCTCTCCCTACCCTCACTACCCTCTCCCTACACTCACTACCCTCTCCCTACCCCTCACTACCCTCTCCCTACCCTCACTACCCTCTCCCTACACTCACTACCCTCTCTCTACACTCACTACCCTCTCCCTACACTCACTACCCTCTCCCTACCCTCACTTACCCTCTCCCTACACTCACTACCCTCTCTCTACACTCACTACCCTCTCCCTACACTCACTACCCTCTCTCTACACTCACTACCCTCTTCCCTACCCTCACTACCCTCTCCATACACTGACTACCCTCTCCCTACACTCACCTACCCTCTCTCTACCCTCACTACCCTCTCCCTACCCTCACTACCCTCTCTCTACCCTCACTACCCTCTCCCTACACTCACTACCGCTCTCCCTACACTCACTACCCTCTCTCTACACTCACTACCCTCTCCCTACACTGACTACCCTCTCCCTACACTCACTACCCTCTCCCTAACCCTCACTACCCTCTCCCTACACTCACTACCCTCTTCCCTACCCTCACTACCCTCTCGCAAAACTCACTACCCTCTCCCTACACTCACTACCCTCTCTCTACACTCACTACCCCTCTCCCTACACTGACTACCCTCTCCCTACACTCACTACCCTCTCTCTACACTCACTACCCTCGTCCCTACCCTCACTACCCTCTCTCTACCCTCACTACCCTCTCCCTACACTCACTACCCTCGTCCCTACCCTCACTACCCTCTCCCTACACTCACTACCCCTCTCCCTACCCTCACTACCCTCTCTCTACCCTCACTACCCTCTCCCTGCACTCACTACCCTCACTCTACACTCACTAACCCCTCTCCCTACACTCACTACCCTCTCCCTACCCTCACTACCCTCTCCCTACACTCACTACCTCTCTCTACACTCACTACCCTCTCTCTACCCTCACTACCCTCTCCCTAAACTCACTACCCTCTCCCTACACTCACTACCCTCTCCCTACCCTCACTACCCTCTCCCTACACTCACTACCCTCTCCCTACCCTCACTACCCTCTCCCAAAACTCACTACCCTCTCACTACACTCACTACCCTCTCTCTACACTCACTACCCTCTCCCTACCCTCACAACCCTCTCTCTACACTCACTACCCTCTCCCTACGCTCACTACCCTCTCCCTACACTCACTACCCTCTCTCTACACTCACTACCCTCTCCCTACCCTCACTACCCTCTCTCTACACTCACTACACTCTCCTACACTCACTACCCTCTCTCTACACTCACTACCCTCTCCTACACTCACTACCCTCTCCCTACCCCTCACTACCCTCTCTCTACACTCACTACCCTCTCCCTACCCTCACTACCCTCTCCCTACCCTCACTACCCTCTCTCTACACTCACTACCCTCCACTACCCTCTCCCTACACTCACTACCCTCTCCCTACCCTCACTACCCTCTCCCTACACTCACTACCCTCTCCCTACCCTCACTACCCTCTCCCTACACTCACTACCCTCTCCCTACCCTCACTACCCTCTCTCTACCCTCACTACCCTCTCCCTACACTCACTACCTCTCCCTACCCTCACTACTCCTCTCCCTACACTCACTACCCTCTCCTCTCCTACCCTCACTACCCTCTCCCTACCCTCACTACCCTCTCTCTACACTCACTACCCTCTCCCTACACTCACTACCCTCTCCCTACCCTCACTACCCTCTCTCTACACTCACTACCCTCTCCCTACACTCACTACCCTCTCCCTACCCTCACTAACCCTCTCCCTACACTCACTACCCCTCTCCCTACCCTCACTACCCTCTCCCTACCCTCACTACCCTCTCTCTACACTCACTACCCTCTCCCTACCCTCACTACCCTCTCTCTACCCTCACTACCCTCTCCCTACACTCACTACCCTCTCCCTACACTCACTACCCTCTGCCTACCCTCACTACCCTCTCTCTACCCTCACTACCCTCTCCCTACACTCACTAACCTCTCCCTACACTCACTACCCTCTCCCTACCCTCACTACCCTCTCTCTACACTCACTACCCTCTCCCTACACTCACTACCCTCTCCCTACCCTCACTACCCTCTCTCTACACTCACTACCCTCTCTCTACCCTCACTACCCTCTCCTACACTCACTACCCTCTCTCTACACTCACTACACTCTCCCTACACTCACTACCCTCTCCCTACCCTCACTACTCTCTCCCTACCCTCACTACCCTCTCTCTACACTCACTACCCTCTCCCTTCACTCACTACCCTCTCCCTACCCTCACTACCCTCTCCCTACCCTCACTACCCTCTCCCTACACTCACTACCCTCTCCCTACCCTCACTACCCTCTCCCTTCACTCACTACCCTCTCCCTACACTCACTACCCTCTCTCTACCCTCACTACCCTCTCCCTACCCTCACTACCCTCTCCCTACACTCACCACCCCTTCCCTGCCCTCACTGAGCAGGAGGTCAACAGCGTGGGACAGAGCCCTCCCCACCCACACACCTTCCTCTGGAGAGCGAGATGGTGGGGTTTGGGGCGGGTTCCTGGGGAACAGGCTGGATGACGGATGGTGTGACTCTGTTGGGCGGAATGAGGAAATTTCTCACTTTTATTGTCAGATTTGGCCTCCAAGTGAGACAATGAAGGGTTTGGGAAATTGAGAAGAACATGAGCTGTACAGGGGGCTGGTGAGGCCACACCTCGAGTACTGTGTGCAGTTTTGGTCTCCTTACTTGAGGAAGGATGTACTGGCACTGGAGGGAGTGCAGAGGAGGTTCACTGGGTTGATTCTGGAGTTGAGGAGTTTGGCTTATGAGGAGAGACTGAGTAGATTAGGATTATATTCATTGGAATTTCGAAGATTGAGGGGGAATCTTTTCGAAAAACATAAAATTGTGAAGGGAATTGATAAGATAGAAGTAGAGAGGATGTTCCCACTGGCAGGTGAAGCTAGGACAGGAGGGGATAGCCTCAAAATTAGAGGGACCAGGTTTAGGACTGAATTAAGAAGGAACTTCTTCACCCAGGGGGTTGTGAACCTATGGAACTCGTTGCCCAGTGAAGTAGTTGATGCTACTTCAGTAAGTTTAAAGGAAAGGTGGATTTTTTTTGAACAATAAAGGAATTAAGGGATACAGTGAGAACGCGGGTCAGTGGATCTGAGCCCATGAAAACAGCAGCCATGATCTTATTAATGGCGGAGTGGGCTCGAAGGGCCAAACGGCCTTCTCCTGTTCCTACTTCTCATGTTGTCCCTGAATTTGGGAATCACCTTGTTCTGAGTGAGGGCTCAGTGCGTGTTGGAGAACCAGGTCATTTTGGCAAATCCTAACCCCACCCCCCCAGAGCCCCCTCTGAGGGTGCAGGGTCATTGAGGAAGTGGTGAACGGGTCATGTGTTCAGGCTGTTGATCCCAGCTCCAGATTCCTGCGGATTAATGAGGGATAATTGAACTGCAAAGATCACAAACACACCTAGAACAAAACCAACAGGTAATGTGTGTACGAGCACATTGCCTGCCTCAGGCACATGGTTCCCCAGGAGATGACAGTTTGACTCAGTTGTGGTTTGGGAATTGTATTAGCAAAATCCACAAAACATCCTTCCCAGGATGCAACCCTTCAGGCAGCGCAGCTAATCAGCAGCTTTGTTCTTGCTGTTTGTCCTGGAGGAGGTAATGGGGGATTGTAATTAGGGATTGACAGTAATTGTCTCAAGTCTGCCGCCACAAGAACGAGTCTCCACAATAAACAAGTGTGTGAGCCGCACTAGAGCGCAGGAATGTCTGGTAATTAATATCTCAACTGTTGGCTTTTCCGATAAAGAGGCATTAATTGGGTGAGGAGCCAGTTCTCTCTTTGCGTTTGGTAGCTACCTCCAGCTGTAAATCCAAGAGACACAGCAAGCTGTGCAGGACAAGGCCAGGAGAACCCAACCAGGTCTTCAAAATAAACCGAGAATTTCATCACTGGGCCCGACTGTGACAGAACTCAGCTTCAGGAACAGGGGTTTGGTGGGTGTGGCGGGGTAGGAGAGGGCAGGGGGACACAGAGTGAAGGAGGTGGATGGATAGTGAGGGTGGATGATGAGACAGAGAATGTGGGGTGATGGAGCAGGAGGCTGGGGGTTGGATAGTGAGAACATAGAACATAGAACATTACAGCACAGTACAGGCACTTCGGCCCTCGATGTTGTGCCGACCTGTCATACCGATCTCAAGCCCATCTAACCTACACTATTCCATGTACGTCCATATCCTTATCCAATGACGACTTAAATGTACCTAAAGTTGGCGAATCTACTACCATTGCAGGCAAAGCGTTCCGTTCCCTTACTACTCTCTGAGTAAAGAAACTACCTCTGACATCTGTCCTATATCTTTCACCCCTCAATTTAAAGCTATGCCCCCTCGTGTTCGCCATCACCATCCTAGGAAAAAGGCTCTCCCTATCCACCCTATCTAACCCTCTGATTATTTTACATGTTTCAACTAAGTCACCTCTCAACCTGCTTCTCTCTAATGAAAACAGCCTCAAAGCGGTCCCCAAGCCGGAGACCGCTTTGCAGAACACCTCCGCTCGGTTCGCAATAAACAACTGCACCTCCCAGTCGCAAACCATTTCCACTCCCCCTCCCATTCTCTTGATGACATGACCATCATGGGCCTCCTGCAGTGCCACAATGCTGCCACCCGAAGGTTGCAGGAACCGCAACTCATATTCCGCCTGGGAACACTGCAGCCCAATGGTATCAATGTGGATTTCACAAACTTCAAAATCTCCCCTTCCCCTACTGCATCCCTAAACCAGCCCAGTTCGTCCCCTCCCCCCACTGCACCACACAACCAGCCCAGCTCTTCCCCTCCACCCACTGCATCCCAAAACCAGTCCAGCCTGTCTCTGCCTCCCTAACCTGTTCACCTCTCACCCATCCCTTCCTCCCACCCCAAGCCGCACCTCCATCTCCTACCTACTAACCACATCCCACCTCCTTGACCTGTCCATCTTCCCTGGACTGACCTATCCCCTCCCTACCTCCCCACCTACACCCTCTCCACCTATCTTCTTTTCTCTCCATCTTCGGTCCGCCTCCCCCTCTCTCCCTATTTATTCCAGAACCGTCACCCCATCCCCCTCTCTGATGAAGGGTCTAGGCCCGAAACGTCAGCTTTTGTGCTCCTGAGATGCTGCTGGGCCTGCTGTGTTCATCCAGCCTCACATTTTATTACCTTGGATTCTCCAGCATCTGCAGTTCCCATTGTCACAGCCTCAAGTCCCTCAGCCTTTCCTCGTAAGACCTTCCCTCCGTACCAGGCAACATCCTAGTAAATCTCCTCTGCACCATTTCCAAAGCTTCCACATCCTTCTTATAATGCGGTGACCAGAACTGTACACAATACTCCAAGTGCAGCCGCACCAGAGTTTTGTACAGCTTCGCCATAACCTCTTGGTTCCGGAACTCGATCCCTCTGTTAATAAAAGCTAAAACACTGTATGTGATGGTGGGTGATGTGACAGTGAAGGTGGGGGAATGGAGCTGGAGGATGGGTGAAGGAGAGTGAGGGTGTGTAGAAACAGGGGCTGAGTTGGATGCTCACCTGCGATTCTGTTGAATGGTGGAACAGGCTCAAGGGCTGAATGGCCTCCTCCAGTTCCTGTTCTGTGTGTTTCTCTGATCTGTGAGCTGAAGGCACTGGAGGAGTTAAACAAGGGGCCAAAGGAACAAATATTAAAGAATGTTTTTACAGAGGAGACGAGGACAGAGAGGGAGATGGAGAGAAGGAGAGAGGGACAGAGAAGGAAATGGAGTGAAGGAGAGGAGGACAGAGAGGGAGACGGAGAGAATGAGAGGGGGATGGAGAAGGAGATGGAGAGGCGGAGAGGGGGACAGAGAGGGAGATGGAGAGAGGAGGGAGAGGGAGATGGAGAGAAGGAGAGGGGGACGGAGAGGGAGACGGAGAGAATGAGAGGGGGATGGAGAGGGGGAGAGGGGACAGAGAGGGGGATGGACAAGAGGAGATGGAGACGGAGAGGAGGACAGAGAGGAGGAGAGGGGGATGGAGAGGGAGATGGAGAAGGTGAGGGGGACGGAGCGGGGGATGGAGAGGAGGAAAGGGGGTTTCAGAACCTGGGCCCACATTGGTTAGATCACAGGATGAGGCCATTCACTCCATCGCACCCAGGCTGGTTCTCTTTAGCCGATTTCAGTCTCACCCATTCACAGGATCCTCTTTAAATCATTTTCTGACTCCATTTTGAAAATTACAGTTGAATCTTCCTCCACACCCTCTCAGGCAGTGTGTTCCTGGTCCTAAACCCCTCCCAGTGACACCCTCAGCATTTCCCCCAGGGTCACAGCCCCACACCTCTCCCCCAACCCATGTCACTCGCAGTGTCTTGAGAATGGAAACGTGTCCCACACTGTGCGGACCCTCACCTCCTCTCTCCCAGTTACTGGGGTCTGGTGCTGACAGTGACCCAGTGGTCATTCCCTGGGAGATAGCGCTGCATCCTCACTTCCCAGCTTCCTCTGACCTTCGTGAGGAACACATCCCTCTTTCGACCATTGTTGTCGATCTCAGTCTGGATGAGAACCTTTACCAGCCCACACTGCCCAAAGGTGCCCTGCGCCCCCCACAAGAACAGGCCAGAGTAGGTGAAGGGCATGGGGCTTGTGGAGTGCAGGTATGTTAGAGAATTGCAGGACAAGGGGGCATTACAGAGATTGGGATGAAGGCACAGTGTGATTAAGAATGAGGACCAGGGCGCGGTTCAGTGAGGAGAGGGTTAGTAGGTGAATGGGACTTGGCATGACCTGGAATCTGGGGCAGCAAATGTTGCCAGGAGCAGAGAGAGTGTGGGCGGCTGGTTGTAACCATGATCCTGAGGTGTGCAGACTTCCAGGAGACTTTCAACATGAGTGCAGCAGTGAGAGCCGCCCAAGGGGAGAGAACTGGGGCTGGGTTCCCAGGGCATGGCGTCAGTGATGAATCAATCAGGAGTGTTCCACTGTCAGAGACACGGCCGTTTGAGTGAGAGCTCAGGGCTGGAGATCTGCTGCAGTGAGGCACAAACACACACGAGACTGAGTGGCTCCAGTAAGATTCACACATCCCCCTCCAAAACGTCACAGTACATGGTGCTCATTCCTGCTGCATTCACCAACACCATGCCTCTTCCTTTTATGCTCTCTGCTCTGAAAGAATTAATTAATTGCTCCTTTTCATATTGTCCGAGAGGGACCTGTTTCCTTGGAGAGCATTCCCTGTGCAAAGCCTTCCTGCGTCTTATTGGACTGAGGCTCAGTAACACTAGGCACAACGTTGCTCTTCCTTATCTAGTTCCAAATCCTCCAGCCCTGAGGGAATTGACTGCTAATGGGATACAGCTAGTCATAGAGAGCTACAGCACCCAGAAAGGCCCTTTGGCCCATCTCGTCTGTGCCAGTCAAAAGCTACCACCTCTCTATTCTCTGATCTCATTTCCCACCACTTGGCTCATAGCCTTGGCATTGCAACCATGTGTTTAAATATTTCTACAAGGCGAGGAGGGTTTCGGCCAGGCAGCCACCATCCTCTGTGTCAAAATGTTTTGCATCACAATTCCTCGAAACCACCCGCTCCTTCCCTTAAACTGCTGGCCCTTGGTCAGTGATCCCTCCACAAAGGGAAGGCACTTCTTCCTGCCTGCCCCGTTTATGCTCCTCTGCGCTTTCCCTGTGCGCTTCCCCTCTGTGCTTCCCCTGTGCGCTTCCTCTCTGCGCTTCCCCTGTGCGCTTCCCCTTCTGCGCTTCCCCTCTGCGCTTCCCCTCTGCGCTTCCCTTCTGCGCTTCCCCTGTGCGTTTCCCCTGTGCGCTTCCCCTCTGCGCTTCCCCTGTGCGCTTCCCCTTCTGCGCTTCCCCTCTGCGCTTCCCCTCTGCGCTTCCCTTGTGCGCTTCCCCTTCTGCGCTTCCCCTCTGCGCTTCCCCTCTGCGCTTCCCTTCTGCGCTTCCCCTGTGCGTTTCCCCTCTGCGCTTCCCCTCTGCGCTTCCCCTCTGCGCTTCCCCTGTGCGCTTCCCCTCTGCGCTTCCCCTCTGCGCTTCCCTTCTGCGCTTCCCCTCTGCGCTTCCCTTCTGCGCTTCCCCTCTGCGCTTCCCCTGTGCGTTTCCCCTCTGCGCTTCCCCTCTGCGCTTCCCCTGTGCGCTTCCCTTCTGCGCTTCCCCTCTGTGCTTCCCTTCTGCGCTTCCCTTCTGCGCTTCCCCTCTGCGCTTCCCTTCTGCGCTTCCCCTCTGCGCTTCCCCTGTGCGCTTCCCTTCTGCGCTTCCCCTCTGCGCTTCCCTTCTGCGCTTCCGTTCTGCGCTTCCCTTCTGCGCTTCCCTTCTGCGCTTCCCCTCTGCGCTTCCCTTCTGCGCTTCCGTTCTGCGCTTCCCCTCTGCGCTTCCGTTCTGCGCTTCCCCTCTGCGCTTCCCCTCTGCGCTTCTCCGTGCGCTTCCCCTCGGCGCTTCCCCTCTGCGTTTCTCTTCTGCGCTTCACTTCTGCGCTTCCCCTCTGCGCTTCCCCTGTGCGCTTCCCCTCTGCGCTTCCCCTGTGCGCTTTCCCGTGCGCTTCCCCTGTGCGCTTCCCCTCTGCGCTTCCCTTGTGCGCTTCCCCTCTGCGCTTCCCCTGTGCGCTTCCCCTCTGCGCTTCCCCTCTGCGCTTCCCCTGTGCGCTTCCCCTGTGCGCTTCCCCTCTGTGCTTCCGTTCTGCGCTTTCCCGTGCGCTTCCCCTGTGCGCTTCCCCTGTGCGCTTCCCCTGTGCGCTTCCCCTCTGCGCTTCCCCTGTGCGCTTCCCCTGTGCGCTTCCGTTCTGCGCTTTCCCGTGCGCTTCCCCTCTGCGCTTCCCCTATGCGCTTCCCCTCTGCGCTTCCCCTGTGCGCTTTCCCGTGCGCTTCCCCTGTGCGCTTCCCCTCTGCGCTTCCCCTGTGCGCTTCCCTTCTGTGCTTCCCCTCTGCGCTTCCCTTGTGCGCTTCCCCTCTGCGC
Source organism: Stegostoma tigrinum (assembly GCF_030684315.1). Taxonomy (NCBI): domain Eukaryota; kingdom Metazoa; phylum Chordata; class Chondrichthyes; order Orectolobiformes; family Stegostomatidae; genus Stegostoma; species Stegostoma tigrinum. The sequence goes on along the minus strand of NC_081369.1, from coordinate 66,102,505 downwards.
TTCCCTTGTGCGCTTCCCCTCTGCGCTTCCCCTGTGCGCTTCCCTTGTGCGCTTCCCCTCTGCGCTTCCCTTCTGCGCTTCCCCTGTGCGCTTCCCCGTGCGCTTCCCCTGTGCGCTTCCCCTCTGCGCTTCCCCTCTGCGCTTCCACTCTGCGCTTCCCCTCTGCGCTTCCCCTCTGCGCTTCCCTTGTGTGCTACCCTTCTGCGCTTCCCCTCTGCGCTTCCCCTGTGCGCTTCCCCTGTGCGCTTCCCCTCTGCGCTTCCCCTGTGCGCTTCCCCTCTGCGCTTCCCTTCTGCGCTTCCCCTCTGCGCTTCCACTCTGCGCTTCCCTTCTGCGCTTCCCCTCTGCGCTTCCACTCTGCGCTTCCCCTCTGCGCTTCCCCTCTGCGCTTCCCTTCTGCGCTTCCCCTCTGCGCTTCCCCTCTGCGCTTCCACTCTGCGCTTCCCCTCTGCGCTTCCCCTCTGCGCTTCCCCTGTGTGCTTCCCTTCTGCGCTTCCCTTCTGCGCTTCCCCTCTGCGCTTCCCCTCTGCGCTTCCCCTCTGCGCTTCCGTTCTGCGCTTCTCCGTGCGCTTCCCCTCTGCGTTTCCCTTCTACGCTTCCCTTCTACGCTTCCCTTCTGCGGTTCCCTTCTGCGCTTCCCCTCTGCGCTTCCCCTCTGCGCTTCCCTTCTGCGCTTCCCCTGTGCGCTTCCCTTCTGCGCTTCCCTTCTGCGCTTCCCCTGTGCGATTCCCCTCTGCGCTTCCCCTCTGCGCTTCCCCTGTGCGCTTCCCCTCTGCGCTTCCCCTGTGCGCTTCCCCTCTGCGCTTCACCGTGCGCTTCCCCTCTGCGCTTCCCCTGTGCGCTTCCCTTCTGCGCTTCCCCTCTGCGCTTCCGTTCTGCGCTTCCCCTCTGCGCTTCACTTCTGCGCTTCCCCTCTGCGCTTCCCCTCTGCGCTTCCCTTCTGCGCTTCCCCTCTGCGCTTCCCCTCTGCGCTTCCCTTCTGCGCTTCCGTTCTGCGCTTCTCCGTGCGCTTCCGTTCTGCGCTTCTCCGTGCGCTTCCCCTCTGCGCTTCCCTTGTGCGCTTCCCCTGTGCGCTTCCCTTCTGCGCTTCCCCTCTGCGCTTCCCTTGTGCGCTTCCCCTCTGCGCTTCCCTTGTGCGCTTCCCCTCTGCGCTTCCCCTGTGCGCTTCCCCTCTGCGCTTCCCCTCTGCGCTTCCCTTGTGCGCTTCCACTCTGCGCTTCCCCTCTGCGCTTCCCCTCTGCGCTTCCCTTCTGCGCTTCCCCTCTGCGCTTCCCCTGTGCGCTTCCCCTGTGCGCTTCCCCGTGCGCTTCCCCTCTGCGCTTCCCCTGTGCGCTTCCCCTCTGCGCTTCCCTTCTGCGCTTCCCCTCTGCGCTTCCACTCTGCGCTTCCCTTCTGCGCTTCCCCTCTGCGCTTCCACTCTGCGCTTCCCCTCTGCGCTTCCCCTCTGCGCTTCCCTTCTGCGCTTCCCCTCTGCGCTTCCCCTCTGCGCTTCCGTTCTGCGCTTCTCCGTGCGCTTCCCCTCTGCGTTTCCCTTCTACGCTTCCCTTCTGCGCTTCCCCTCTGCGCTTCCCCTCTGCGTTTCCCTTCTGCGCTTCCCTTCTGCGCTTCCCCTCTGCGCTTCCCTTCTGCGCTTCCCCTGTGCGCTTCCCCTCTGCGCTTCCCTTCTGCGGTTCCCCTCTGCGGTTCCCCTCTGCGCTTCCCCTGTGCGCTTCCCCTCTGCGCTTCCCCTGTGCGCTTCCCTTCTGCGCTTCCCTTCTGCGCTTCCCCTCTGCGCTTCCCCTGTGCGCTTCCCCTCTGCGCTTCCCTTCTGCGCTTCCCTTCTGCGCTTCCCCTCTGCGCTTCCCCTCTGCGTTTCCCTTCTACGCTTCCCTTCTGCGCTTCCCCTCTGCGCTTCCCCTCTGCGCTTCCCCTCTGCGCTTCCCTTCTGCGCTTCCCTTCTGCGCTTCCGTTCTGCGCTTCTCCGTACGCTTCCCCTGTGCGCTTCCCTTCTGCGCTTCCCTTCTGCGCTTCCCCTCTGCGCTTCCCCTCTGCGCTTCCGTTCTGCGCTTCTCCGTGCGCTTCCCCTCTGCGTTTCCCTTCTACGCTTCCCTTCTGCGCTTCCCTTCTGCGCTTCCCCTCTGCGCTTCCCCTCTGCGCTTCCCCTGTGCGCTTCCCTTCTGCGCTTCCCTTCTGCGCTTCCCCTCTGCGCTTCCCCTGTGCGCTTCCCCTCTGCGCTTCCCCTGTGCGCTTCCCCTCTGCGCTTCCCCGTGCGCTTCCCCTCTGCGCTTCCCCTGTGCGCTTCCCTTCTGCGCTTCCCCTCTGCGCTTCCGTTCTGCGCTTCCCCTCTGCGCTTCCCCTCTGCGCTTCCCTTCAGCGCTTCCCCTCTGCGCTTCCCTTCTGCGCTTCCCCTCTGCGCTTCCCTTCTGCGCTTCCCTTCTGCGCTTCCCCTCTGCGCTTCCCCTCTGCGCTTCCCTTCTGCGCTTCCCCTCTGCTCTTCCCTTCTGCGCTTCCCCTCTGCGCTTCCCTTCTGCGCTTCCCCTCTGCGCTTCCCCTCTGCGCTTCCCTTCTGCGCTTCCCCTCTGCGCTTCCCTTCTGCGTTTCCCTTCTGCGCTTCTCCGTGCGCTTCCCCTCTGCGCTTCCCCGTGCGCTTCCCCTCTGCGCTTCCCCTCTGCGCTTCCCTTCTGCGCTTCCCCTCTGCGCTTCCCCTCTGCGCTTCCCCTGTGCGCTTCCCCTCTGCGCTTCCCCTCTGCGCTTCCCTTGTGCGCTTCCCCTGTGCGCTTCCCTTCTGCGCTTCCCCTCTGCGCTTCCCCTCTGCGCTTCCACTCTGCGCTTCCCTTCTGCGCTTCCCCTCTGCGCTTCCACTCAGCGCTTCCCCTCTGCGCTTCCCCTGTGCGCTTCCCCTCTGCGCTTCCCCTCTGCGCTTCCCCTCTGCGCTTCCCCTCTGCGCTTCCGTTCTGCGCTTCTCCGTGCGCTTCCCCTCTGCGTTTCCCTTCTACGCTTCCCTTCTGCGCTTCCCCTCTGCGCTTCCCCTCTGCGTTTCCCTTCTACGCTTCCCTTCTGCGCTTCCCTTCTGCGCTTCCCCTCTGCGCTTCCCTTCTGCGCTTCCCTTCTGCGCTTCCCTTCTGCGGTTCCCCTGTGCGCTTCCCCTCTGCGCTTCCCTTCTGCGCTTCCCCTCTGCGCTTCCCCTCTGCGCTTCCCCTCTGCGCTTCCCCTGTGCGCTTCCCCTCTGCGCTTCCCCTCTGCGCTTCCCCTGTGCGCTTCCCTTCTGCGCTTCCCTTCTGCGCTTCCCCTCTGCGCTTCCCCTCTGCGCTTCCGTTCTGCGCTTCTCCGTGCGCTTCCCCTCTGCCTTTCCCTTCTACGCTTCCCTTCTGCGCTTCCCCTCTGCGCTTCCCTTCTGCGCTTCCCCTCTGCGCTTCCCCTCTGCGCTTCCCTTCTGCGCTTCCCCTCTGCGCTTCCCTTCTGCGTTTCCCTTCTGCGCTTCTCCGTGCGCTTCCCCTCTGCGCTTCCCCTCTGCGCTTCCCCGTGCGCTTCCCCTCTGCGCTTCCCCTCTGCACTTCCCTTCTGCGCTTCCCCTCTGCGCTTCCCCTCTGCGCTTCCCCTGTGCGCTTCCCCTGTGCGCTTCCCCTCTGCGCTTCCCTTGTGCGCTTCCCCTGTGCGCTTCCCTTCTGCGCTTCCCCTCTGCGCTTCCACTCTGCGCTTCCCTTCTGCGCTTCCCCTCTGCGCTTCCACTCTGCGCTTCCCCTCTGCGCTTCCCCTCTGCGCTTCCCCTGTGCGCTTCCCCTGTGCGCTTCCCCTCTGCGCTTCCCCTCTGCGCTTCCGTTCTGCGCTTCTCCGTGCGCTTCCCCTCTGCGTTTCCCTTCTACGCTTCCCTTCTGCGCTTCCCCTCTGCGCTTCCCCTCTGCGTTTCCCTTCTGCGCTTCCCTTCTGCGCTTCCCCTCTGCGCTTCCCTTCTGCGCTTCCCTTCTGCGCTTCCCTTCTGCGGTTCCCCTGTGCGCTTCCCCTCTGCGCTTCCCCTCTGCGCTTCCCTTCTGCGCTTCCCCTCTGCGCTTCCCCTCTGCGCTTCCCCTGTGCGCTTCCCCTCTGCGCTTCCCCTCTGCGCTTCCCCTGTGCGCTTCCCTTCTGCGCTTCCCTTCTGCGCTTCCCCTCTGCGCTTCCCCTCTGCGCTTCCCCTCTGCGCTTCCGTTCTGCGCTTCTCCGTGCGCTTCCCCTCTGCGTTTCCCTTCTACGCTTCCCTTCTGCGCTTCCCCTCTGCGCTTCCCCTCTGCGCTTCCCCTCTGCGCTTCCCTTCTGCGCTTCCCTTCTCCGCTTCCGTTCTGCGCTTCTCCGTGCGCTTCCCCTGTGCGCTTCCCTTCTGCGCTTCCCCTCTGCGCTTCCCCTCTGCGCTTCCGTTCTGCGCTTCTCCGTACGCTTCCCCTCTGCGTTTCCCTTCTACGCTTCCCTTCTGCGCTTCCCTTCTGCGCTTCCCCTCTGCGCTTCCCCTCTGCGCTTCCCCTGTGCGCTTCCCTTCTGCGCTTCCCCTCTGCGCTTCCCCTCTGCGCTTCCCCTGTGCGCTTCCCCTGTGCGCTTCCCCTCTGCGCTTCCCCTGTGCGCTTCCCCTCTGCGCTTCCCCGTGCGCTTCCCCTCTGCGCTTCCCCTGTGCGCTTCCCTTCTGCGCTTCCCCTCTGCGCTTCCGTTCTGCGCTTCCCCTCTGCGCTTCCCCTCTGCGCTTCCCTTCTGCGCTTCCCCTCTGCGCTTCCCTTCTGCGCTTCCCCTCTGCGCTTCCCCTCTGCGCTTCCCTTCTGCGCTTCCCTTCTGCGCTTCCCCTCTGCGCTTCCCTTCTGCGCTTCCCCGTGCGCTTCCCCCCTGCGCTTCCCTTCTGCGCTTCCCCTCTGCGCTTCCCTTCTGCGCTTCCCCTCTGCGCTTCCGTTCTGCGCTTCTCCGTGCGCTTCCCTTCTGCGCTTCCCCTCTGCGCTTCCCTTCTGCGCTTCCACTCTGCGCTTCCCCTCTGTGCTTCCCCTCTGCACTTCCCCGTGCGCTTCCCCTCTGCGCTTCCCTTCTGCGCTTCCCCTCTGCGCTTCCCCTCTGCGCTTCCCCTGTGCGCTTCCCCGTGCGCTTCCCCTCTGCACTTCCCTTCTGTGCTTCCCCTCTGCGCTTCCCTTCTGCGCTTCCCCTCTGCGCTTCCCCTCTGCGCTTCCCCTCTGCGCTTCCCTTCTGCGCTTCCCCTCTGCGCTTCCCTTCTGCGTTTCCCTTCTGCGCTTCTCCGTGCGCTTCCCCTCTGCGCTTCCCCTCTGTGCTTCCCCTCTGCGCTTCCCCTGTGCGCTTCCCCGTGCGCTTCCCCGTGCGCTTCCCCTCTGCGCTTCCCTTCTGCACTTCCCCTCTGCGCTTCCCTTCTGCGCTTCCCCGTGCGCTTCCCCCCTGCGCTTCCCTTCTGCGCTTCCCCTCTGCGCTTCCCTTCTGCGCTTCCCCTCTGCGCTTCCGTTCTGCGCTTCTCCGTGCGCTTCCCTTCTGCGCTTCCCCTCTGCGCTTCCCTTCTGCGCTTCCACTCTGCGCTTCCCCTCTGCACTTCCCCGTGCGCTTCCCCTCTGCGCTTCCCTTCTGCGCTTCCCCTCTGCGCTTCCCCTCTGCGCTTCCCCTGTGCGCTTCCCCGTGCGCTTCCCCTCTGCACTTCCCTTCTGCGCTTCCCCTCTGCGCTTCCCCTCTGCGCTTCCCCTGTGCACTTCCCCGTGCGCTTCCCCTCTGCGCTTCCCTTCTGCGCTTCCCCTCTGCGCTTCCCCTCTGCGCTTCCCCTGTGCGCTTCCCCGTGCGCTTCCCCTCTGCACTTCCCTTCTGTGCTTCCCCTCTGCGCTTCCCTTCTGCGCTTCCCCTCTGCGCTTCCGTTCTGCGCTTCTCCGTGCGCTTCCCTTCTGCGCTTCCCCTCTGCGCTTCCCCTCTGCGCTTCCCCTCTGCGCTTCCCTTCTGCGCTTCCCCTCTGCGCTTCCGTTCTGCGCTTCTCCGTGCGCTTCCCTTCTGCGCTTCCGTTCTGCGCTTCTCCGTGCGCTTCCCCGTGCGCTTCCCCACTGCGCTTCCCTTCTGCACTTCCCCTCTGCGCTTCCCTTCTGCGCTTCCCCGTGCGCTTCCCCCCTGCGCTTCCCTTCTGCGCTTCCCCTCTGCGCTTCCCCTCTGCGCTTCCCTTCTGCGCTTCCCCCCTGCGCTTCCCTTCTGCGCTTCCACTCTGCGCTTCCCCTCTGTGCTTCCCCTCTGCGCTTCCCCGTGCGCTTCCCCTCTGCACTTCCCTTCTGTGCTTCCCCTCTGCGCTTCCCTTCTGCACTTCCCCTCTGCGCTTCCCTTCTGCGCTTCCCCTCTGCGCTTCCGTTCTGCGCTTCTCCGTGTGCTTCCCTTCTGCGCTTCCCCTCTGCGCTTCCGTTCTGCGCTTCTCCGTGCGCTTCCCTTCTGCGCTTCCCCTCTGCGCTTCCCCTGTGCGCTTCCCCTCTGCGCTTCCGTTCTGCGCTTCTCCGTGCGCTTCCCTTCTGCGCTTCCCCTCTGCGCTTCCCCGTGCGCTTCCCCCCTGCGCTTCCCTTCTGCGCTTCCCCTCTGCGCTTCCCTTCTGCGCTTCCCCCCTGCGCTTCCCTTCTGCGCTTCCCCTCTGCGCTTCCCCCCTGCGCTTCCCTTCTGCGCTTCCCCCCTGCGCTTCCCTTCTGCGCTTCCACTCTGCGCTTCCCCTCTGTGCTTCCCCTCTGCGCTTCCCCGTGCGCTTCCCCCCTGCGCTTCCCTTCTGCGCTTCCACTCTGCGCTTCCCCTCTGTGCTTCCCCTCTGCGCTTCCCCGTGCGCTTCCCCTCTGCACTTCCCCTCTGCGCTTCCCCTCTGCGCTTCCCTTCTGCGCTTCCCCTCTGCGCTTCCCTTCTGCGCTTCCCCTCTGCGCTTCCGTTCTGCGCTTCTCCGTGTGCTTCCCTTCTGCGCTTCCCCTCTGCGCTTCCCCTGTGCGCTTCCCCTCTGCGCTTCCCTTCTGCGCTTCCCCTGTGCGCTTCCTGCATTCGTCAGTAAACTATCCCAGTCTGTCCAATCTGCCTCCATCAGTGAAACTCTCCAGTCCCACCTATAGAATGAGCTGCCTGAGGAGGTGCTGGAGGTTGAGACAATTACAGCATTGGAAAGGCATTGGGACAGGGACACGGATAGGAAAGGTTCGGGGGGATACGGGTCGAATGCATCCTCTCCAGTCTGCTCGCATCCCTCCTTACAATGTGGATTCCAGAACTGCACACAGTACTCTAGCTGGGGCCTAACCAGCGGTTTATACAGCTCCAGCATCCCCTGTACCTGCGTGTGTGGAACGTTGCTGCTGAGTCCGGGGAGGGGGGCAGTCAGGTCTGGAGGGTGTCTGTCATCTGCCCACTGCTGCTGTACTCTATCAGTGATGGGAGTTTCCCAGGTAAACGGGTAAGTGTCACCCCGGGGATAGGCCTGGATCAAGCAGATTTGTGATAGACTTGGAGACAGCGGAAGTGAGCAAGGGTCACCAGACCCTAAAAATTAATTCTGATTTTTTTTCTTCACAGGCGCTTTCAGACCTGCTGAACTTTTCCACCAAATCCTGCTTTCGCTCTCAAAATGTCAATTCTGATCTGCCTCTCTGCACCTTCTCGGCAGCCGTAATCCTGTATTCAGCAGCCTGATGCACTGTGTGTGCTGTGATCTGCTTGGATAGCACGTAAAACAACACTTTTCACTGTTTCTCAGTACACGTGATAGCAATAAATCAAATCAAATCAAATCAAAGGCCAATTCCAATTCCCTGGCCCCCAACACCTCATATTCACCATGGACGTCCAGTCCCTGTACACCTGCATTCCGCATGGAGATGGCCTCAAGGCCCTCCGCTTCTTCCTGTCCCGCAGGCCCGACCAGTCCCCCTCCACCGACACTCTCATCCGCCTAGCTGAACTCGTCCTCACCCTCAACAACTTCTCTTTTGACTCCTCCCACTTCCTACAGACTAAGGGGGTGGCCATGGGCACCCGCATGGGCCCCAGCTATGCCTGCCTCTTTGTAGGTTACGTGGAACAGTCCCTCTTCCGCACCTACACAGGCCCCAAACCCCACCTCTTCCTCCGGTACATTGATGACTGTATCGGCGCCGCCTCTTGCTCCCCAGAGGAGCTCGAACAGTTCATCCACTTCACCAACACCTTCCACCCCAACCTTCAGTTCACCTGGGCAATCTCCAGCACATCCCTCACCTTCCTGGACCTCTCAGTCTCCATCTCAGGCAACCAGCTTGTAACTGATGTCCATTTCAAGCCCACCGACTCCCACAGCTACCTAGAATACACCTCCTCCCACCCACCCTCCTGCAAAAATTCCATCCCCTATTCCCAATTCCTCCGCCTCCGCCGCATCTGCTCCCACGACAAGACATTCCACTCCCGCACATCCCAGATGTCCAAGTTCTTTAAGGACCGCAACTTTCCCCCCACGGTGATCGAGAACGCCCTTGACCGCGTCTCCCGCATTTCCCGCAACACATCCCTCACACCCCGCCCCCGCCACAACCGCCCCAAGAGGATCCCCCTCGTTCTCACACACCACCCTACCAACCTCCGGATACAACGCATTATCCTCCGACACTTCCGCCATTTACAATCCGACCCCACCACCCAAGACATTTTTCCATCCCCTCCCCTGTCTGCTTTCCGGAGAGACCACTCTCTCCGTGACTCCCTTGTTCGCTCTACACTGCCCTCCAACCCCACCACACCCGGCACCTTCCCCTGCAACCGCAGGAAATGCTACACTTGTCCCCACACCTCCTCCCTCACCCCCATCCCAGGCCCCAAGATGACATTCCACATCAAGCAGAGGTTCACCTGCACATCTGCCAATGTGGTATACTGCATCCACTGTACCCGGTGCGGCTTCCTCTACATTGGGGAAACCAAGCGGAGGCTTGGGGACCGCTTTGCAGAACACCTCCGCTCAGTTCGCAAAAAACAACTGCACCTCCCAGTCGCAAACCATTTCCACTCCCCCTCCCATTCTCTTGATGACATGTCCATCATGGGCCTCCTGCAGTGCCACAATGATGCAATGTGGACTTCACCAGTTTCAAAATCTCCCCTTCCCCCACCGCATCCCTAAACCAGCCCAGTTCATCCCCTCCCCCCACTGCATCACACAACCAGCCCAGCTCTTCCCCCCCACCCACTGCATCCCAAAACCAGTCCAACCTGTCTCTGCCTCCCTAACCGGTTCTTCCTCTCACCCATCCCTTCCTCCCACCCCAAGCCGCACCCCCCGCTACCTACTAACCTCATCCCACCTCCTTGACCTGTCCGTCTTCCCTGGACTGACCTATCCCCTCCCTACCTCCCCACCTACACTCTCTCCACCTATCTTCTTTACTCTCCATCTTCGGTCCGCCTCCCCCTCTCTCCCTATTTATTCCAGTTCCCTCCCCCCATCCCCCTCTCTGATGAAGGGCCTAGGCCCGAAACGTCAGCTTTTGTGCTCCTGAGATGCTGCTTGGCCTGCTGTGTTCGTCCAGCCTCACATTTTATTATCTTGGAATCTCCAGCATCTGCAGTTCCCATTATCTCAAATCAAAGGCAGGTTGGGCCTGGCCTGGCCCGCGGATTGACAGCTTTGCCAGCTCTGCATTTCCTCCGTAGGTACTCACCTTCATTCTGTTACTGTTGATATGGACTGGCTTTGTGCAAGATGGGTGCAGCATGTCACCGAACAAATGTGCTCAAAGTGCGGTTTGTTGGACGTGATGAGGTGTCCATGTTAGTAATTAGTTGAGATATTTTTCAGGTTTTCTCTCGCTCACAGTTAGCCTCACGCCCCCGTTGGTACGTCCATCCATCAGGTTTATAATCTCTCCAGAAACTGTAAGCCCCGTAATTCCTCCTCAAGCATTTGTTTATTCACTGGAGTAAGCGAGGTATTTCACATCGCACTGAGCTTCATCAGCAGCCCCAGGGAATGGGGAAAATCAGGGAGATTCCATGGTGGAACAATCACAGCAAAAAGAAGGGGCCCACCCCCTGTACCCACACCCTGTGCCCACCCCTGTACCCACTGCCATACCCGCTCCCTGTACCCGCCCCCAGTACCCAACCCCTGTACCTGCTCCATGTACCAACCCCCTGTACCTACCCCTGCACCCACCCTTGTACCCACACCCTGTATCCACCCCCTGTATCCAACCCCTGTACCCACCCCCTGCACCCACACTCTGTATCCACCCCCCGTACCCACTCCATGCACCCACCCCCTGTACACACCCCCTGTACACACCCCCCATACCCGCTCCATGCACCCACCCCCTGTACACACCCCCCGTACCCGCTCCATGCACCCACCCCCTGTACACACCCCCCGTACCCGCTCCATGCACCCACCCCCTGTACACACCCCCCGTACCCGCTCTATGCACCCACCCCCTGTATCCACCCCCTGTACCCGCTCCATGCACCCACCCCCTGTATCCACCCCCCGTACCCGTTCCATGCACCCACCCCCTGTATCCACCCCCCGTACCCGCTCCATGCACCCACCCCCTGTACACACCCCCCGTACCCGCTCCATGCACCCACCCCCTGTATCCACCCCCCGTACCCGCTCCATGCACCCACCCCCTGTACACACCCCCCGTACCCGCTCCATGCACCCACCCCCTGTACACACCCCCGTACACACTCTGTGTACCCACTCCATACCTGCACCGTGTACCCACCCCCTATATCCACTCCATGTACCCACCTCCTGTATCCACTCCATGTACCCACCCCCTGTATCCACTCCATGTACCCACCCCTGCGCCCACTCCGTGTACCCATGCCCCTGAACTCACCCCTGTACCCACTGTGTACCCACACCCCCGTATCCATCCCCATACCCACTCCTATACCCAAGCCCTGTACCCACACACCCTGTTCCCACCCCTGTACCCGCTTCATGTCCCCACCCCCAGCACCCACCCCGTTGTTCCCACCCTCTGTACCTGCCACCTGTACCCACTCCCCTTGTCCCCGCCCCTCTGTTTCCACACCCTGTACCTGCCCCCTGTACCTGCTCTGTGTATCCATCCCCTGTAACTGCCCCCGTATCCACCCCGCTGTACCCACCCCTGTACCCATCTCCCTGTACTGACCTTGTGTTCCCTCTCCATGACCCACTCCCATACCCACTGTGTTCCCCCTCTACACACCCCCTGTACCCGCTCCGTTTTCCCACCCCCTGCACCCACACCCTGTACCCACTTTGTTCCCCCGTACACGCCTGCTGCACCCACCCCCTGTACCCACTTTGTTCCCCCTGTACACACCCCCTTTCACCGCTCCATACCTACCCCCGTGCACACCCCCTGTACCCACTTTGTTCCCCCTGTACACACACTCCATACCCACTTTGTTCCCCCTGTACACACACTCCATACCCACTTTGTTCCCCCTGTACACACACTCCATACACACTTTGTTCCCCTGTACACACACTCCATACACACTTTGTTCCCCCTGTACACACACTCCATACCCACTTTGTTCCCCTGTACACACACTCCATACCCACTTTGTTCCCCCTGTACACACACTCCATACCCACTTTGTTCCCCCTGTACACACACTCCATACCCACTTTGTTCCCCCTGTACACACACTCCATACCCACTTTGTTCCCCTGTACACACACTCCATACCCACTTTGTTCCCCCTGTACACACACTCCATACCCAGTTTGTTCCCCCTGTACACACACCCCATACCCAGTTTGTTCCCCTGTACACACACTCCATACCCACTTTGTTCCCCCTGTACACACACTCCATACCCAGTTTGTTCGCCTGTACACACACTCCATACCCAGTTGTTCCCCCTGTACACACACCCCATACCCAGTTTGTTCCCCCTGTACACACACTCCATACCCAGTTTGTTCGCCTGTACACACACTCCATACCCACTTTGTTCCCCTTGTACACACACTCCATACCCACTTTGTTCCCCCTGTACACACACCCCATACCCAGTTTGTTCCCCTGTACACACACTCCATACCCAGTTTGTTCCCCCTGTACACACACTCCATACCCACTTTGTTCCCCCTGTACACACACTCCATACCCACTTTGTTCCCCCTGTACACACACTCCATACCCACTTTGTTCCCCTGTACACACACTCCATACCCACTTTGTTCCCCCTGTACACACACTCCATACCCACTTTGTTCCCCTGTACACACACTCCATACCCAGTTTGTTCCCCCTGTACACACACTTCCATACCCAGTTTGTTCCCCTGTACACACACTCCATACCCAGTTTGTTCCCCTGTACACACACTCCATACCCAGTTTGTTCCCCTGTACACACACCCCATACCCACTTTGTTCCCCCTGTACACACACTCCATACCCACTTTGTTCCCCCTGTATCTGCTCCGTGTACCCACCCCCTGTGCACACCCCCTGTACCCACTCTGTTCCCCCTGCACCCAGCCCCTGTACACACTGAAGTTTGGATTCAATTCCCACATTGGCTGAAGTGACCATGAAGGGCTTTCTCCTGATGCGCAGTGACCCTCGGGTTAAATGGCCACCACCGCTCACCCCTCCCCTGTGGCGACATCACTCTCTTCCTAACATTCAAAAGAGGTATCAGACTCACAGCATTTACTCTGTTTCCCTCTCCACAGATGCTGCCAGGACCTGCTGAGTTTCTCCAGCAATTTCTGTTTCTGTTACAGATTTCTGCCATCCACAGTGTTTTGTTTTTATTTGATAGAACATATGTTTTATTTTACTTTCTGTTCGCTGCAGTGATCAGTCACAGACCAGGTAAACAAGGAGCTCCAGAAGTGCAGTTACCGAAAGACCATCAATATTCCCCACACAAAGGGAAACAGGAAAAGGTTAGCACTGCAGCCTCACAGCACCAGGGACACGGGTTCAATTCCACCCTCGGGGTGACTGTCTGTGTGGAGTTTGCACATTCTCCCTGTGTCTGCGTGGGTTTCCTTCCACAGTCCAGGGATGTACAGGTTAGGGTGGATTGGCCATAGTCTCTAGGGTGGAGAATGCAGGGATGGGGTAGGGATGTGAGTCCAGGTGGGATGATCTTTGGAGGGTCAGTGCAGGCTCGATGGGCCAAATGGCCTCCTTCGACATTGCAGGGATTCTATGTCACCTATTTGAAAAATGTCATTACAAACAGTAGAGGGTAAATTTTTTTTTTCCCTTTGGCTGTCAACTCAAACCCCAGGGAAGTGTCACCCCTAATTCCACACTGAGCTGTTTATACAACTGCAGGCATACACCATGGAAACAGAACTTCCTCCAATAATTTCCCCAGCACTGACATCAGACTAACTGCTCTGTAATTACCTGGCCTATCCCTGTTGCGCATCTTGAACAAAGGAAACACATTGCCTGTCCTGTACTTATCTAGCATTTCATCTGTGACCAGTGAAGTATTAAATATCTTTGCCAGGGTCCCAGCAATCTCCTCCCTTGCCTCCCGTAGCATTACATCTCATCAGGTCCTGGGGATTTATACATCTATATGGCCACTTAAAACAAAATATCTCCTAATTAATTTTAAAATGTTCGAGAACCTCTCTGGCTACAACGCTTATCTCCTCTGTGAATGTAGATGAGAAATACTCATTTAAGATCTCACCATGTCCTCTGCCTCCATGCACTCGTTGCCTCTTTGGTCTCTAATAGGCCTCACACTCTTCCTGGTAATCTTCTTACTCTTAACATAGCTATTAAATACCTTGGAGATTTCCTTAATCCTGTCTGCTAAAGTTATCTTGTGACCCCCTCTTGCTCTCCTGACATTTTTTAAGCACCCCGCCCCCTACACAGCGTACTTTTGCAGGGCCTTTCCCGTTTATAAAGTGCTGTACCTGACATATGCTTCCTCTTTCTTTCTTTACCAAACTCTCGGTATCCCTTAACATCCAGGCTCCCCTGGATTGGTGCTGTTACCATTGACTCTTAGAGGAACACTCAGTCCTGAGTTCTCACTGCACAACTTTTATAAAACGTCTCATTTTCCAGTTGTAAACTTACCTGCGAGCAGCAGCTCCCAGTCTATATTTGCCAGATCCTGTCTATTGATACTGAAATTGGCTTCCCTCCAATTACAACATTAATGTTTGCACTACCCTTATCCATCTCTGTAATGTCCTTGAAACTTACAAGAGTTGTGGTCACTATTCCCAAAACGTTTGCCCACTGACACTTACCATTTCACCAGCTTCATTCCCTGGGATTAGGTCTAGTGCTGCCCTGTCTCTAGTAGGACTATCTACGTACACCCTTCAAAAATTCCACCCCATCTACTTCTTTCACACTTAGATGATCCAGTTAATGCTAGCAGAGTTGAAATAGCCTAAAAATAAACCCTCCTGTCTCTCATCTCTTTGATGTGCCTACATATCTGCTCCTCTATCTCCATCCCTGTGACTGTTGGGAGGCCCACAATATAATCCCAGAAAAGTAATCAGCTTTTCTCATTTCTGAGCTATACCTGGATGGCCTTATCTGAAGAAGTGCCTAAGACATCCTCCCTGCAGTGATTATTCATTCCTGCAGAGATTGTTTCCTTTATCACTAATACAATATTTGGGTGGCACGGTGGCTCAGTGGTTAACACTGCAGCCTCACAGCACCAGGGCCCTGGGTTCGATTCCAGCTTAGGGCGACTGTCTGTGCGGAGTTTGCACATTCTCCCCGTGTCTGCGTGGGTTTCCTCCGGGTGCTCCGGTTTCCTCCCACGGTCCAAAGATGTGCAGGCTAGGTGGATCGCCATGCTAAATTGCTCGTAGTGTTCAGGGATGTGAGAGTTATAGGGGGATGGGTCTGGGTGGGATGCTGCAAGGGGCGGTGTGGACTTGTCGGGCCGAATGGCCTGTTTCCACACTGCAGGGAATCTAAGCTAATCTCCCATTTCCATTACATTCCCCCCATCATGGCATGGGACAGGACAGTGGTATAGTCGTTAGCTCTGCTGCTTCGGCCGTCTGTCTACATTGAGTTTTGAAGTGGGGGTGCTGCTGTCAGACGGAGGGGGGGGTGCAAAGTCAGAAATCACACGCCACCAGGTTGAGGTCCAACAGGTTTATTTGAAATCACATGCTTTCGTAGCACTGCCCCTTACTATTCAGCTGTTGACACTTTATTCACGCCATCTGACACTATTGATCACCTGCAGGGATTTATTATTCAACACTCTGCTCACACCATTTACACGGTCTTTTGACCTTCCTGCCTATAAATTCTGCGTCTGTGTGCTTCCCTCTCACTTCACCAGACAAAGGGGCTGTGCTCCAAAAGCTTGTGATTTCAAATGTTGGACTGTAGCCTGGTGATGTGTGATTTCTGACTATACAGAGTTTGTGTATTCTCCCCACGTCTGTGTGAGCTTCCTCCTGCAGTCTGCAGAGGTGCAGGTTCAATGGGTTGGTCACGCTGACTTCCCCTGTAGTGTTGAGGGATGGGCAGTGGAGGTGAATGCTATATGTAGGGTTACAGGGATAGGATGAGAGCTGTGGGTCTGGCTGGGGTGCGTCATTGATAGTCTCAATTTGCACTCTAGGGATTCTATGATTCTGTCTCACCTGAAATGTCTATACCTTGTGACATTCAGCTGCCTGCCTCATGCTTCCTTCACCTAAGTCTGTGGCTGCGATCATATCATGTTCCTGTGGGCTGAACAACATTGTTAAGTTCATTCACCTTGCCAATCAAGCACTTTGTAGTAAATCAAATGCAATTTAGCTTTCCAGGCATCCCATGTGTCTTATCCTGACCATGTCCTCTCTGCCTGTTAGACTGTCCCACCATTCCTTGTGCCCAACCTTACCCATCCCCCCAACTGAATGTGTTCAAAAGCACCTCTACAGCATGAGCAAACTTCCCAGTGAGGGTATTGGACCATTCTGCTTCAGGTACAACTACCCCAGAAACCACTACAATGATCCGAAAATCCAAAACCCTCGCTTGTACACCATCCCTTTAGCCACATGTTCATCTGACTTAGCTTCAGATTCCTACATTCAGCAACACGGGACCCTGGAATTAACTGAAGATCATAGCCTTAGTAAATCCTTTTTAATCTTCCACCTAATTCTAAATTCCTGTTGTAGGATCTCACTTTTTCAAAATTCCATGCTGTTGTTACCAACAGGTTGGTAACATTGTTAAGAAAACGTGTGACCATAAATCGACCAACATTGTAAACGTGTTCAGATGCATTACAGCAATAAATCCAATGGATAAGGTGCTCTTCTGCATTCAGCATTACTTAGACTCAGATTGTAATGTATCAGTAACAAAAACAAAGTTGCTGGAAAAGCTCAGCAGGTTCAGCAGCATCTGTGAAGGAGAAAACAGAGTTAATGTTTTGGGTCTGGTGACCCTTCCTCAGAACGGATGGTGGCTGGGAAAACGTCAGTTTCTATGCAGGAAACAGGGAGGTGGATGGGGCAGGGAATACACAATAGGATAGAGCCCAAAGAGAGAGAAAGAAGTTGGAGGGATGTATCAGTGTCTATTAATGATTCAATCTTCTCTTTGACTGATATTCTGACACCATAAATGTGTGTGTGTGTGTGTGTGTGTGTGTGTGTCTCTCTCTCTGTCTGTCTGTGTGTGTATACGTGTCTGTGTGTGTGTCTGTGTGTGTGTGTGTGTGTGTGTGTCTCACTCTGTGTGTGTGTGTACATGTCTGTCTGTGTGTGTGTGTGTGTGTGTGTGTGTGTGTGTGTGTGTGTCTCACTCTGTGTGTGTGTACATGTCTGTCTGTGTGTGTGTGTCTGTGTGTGTGTGTCTCTCTCTCTCTCTCCCTCTCTGTGTGTGTCTCTCACTCTGTGTGTGTGTGTGTGTGTACATGTCTGTCTCTGTGTGTGTGTGTGTATACATGTCTGTGTGTGTGTGTGTGTGTGTGTGTGTCTCTCTCTCTCTCCCTCTCTGTGTGCGTGTCTCACTCTGTGTGTGTGTGTGTGTGTGTGTGTGTGTGTGTACATGTCTGTCTCTGTGTGTGTGTGTGTGTGTATACATGTCTGTGTGTGTGTGTGTGTGTGTCTCTCTCTCTCTCCCTCTCTGTGTGTGTCTCTCACTCTGTGTGTGTGTGTGTGTGTGTGTACATGTCTGTCTCTGTGTGTGTGTGTGTGTATACATGTCTGTGTGTGTCTGCGTGTGTGTGTGTCTCTCTCTCTCTCCCTCTCTGTGTGCGTGTCTCACTCTGTGTGTGTGTGTGTGTGTGTGTACATGTCTGTTTGTGTGTGTGTGTGTGTATGTGTGTGTGTGTCTGCGTGTGTGTGTGTGTCTCTCTCTCTCCCTCTCTGTGTGCGTGTCTCACTCTGTGTGTGTGTGTGTGTGTGTGTGTGTGTGTACATGTCTGTGTGTGTGTGTGTGTGTGTGTGTGTGTGTGTGTGTGTGTGTGTGTATAGTATAATGGGATTGCCTGTAGTGTGACATGAACCCAAGATCACGGTTGAGGCCGTCCTCATGGGGACCAAACTTCCCAATCAGCCTCTGCTTAGTGACTCTGCGTTGTCGTGTATCCCGAAGTCTGCCGGGAGAACATTTAGCCGAAGATCTGAGGCCTAATGTCATTGAGCACTTGTGTGGCTCTGAAAGCTTGCAATTTCAAATAAACCTGCTGGGCTGTGACCTGGTGTGGTGTGATTTCTGACCCTGTGCAGAGGAACCGTTGCTTTTACGCTATGCTAACGTCATTCGTGCACGGGTACGAGATAACAAGGTGTGGAGCTGGACGAACACAGCGGGCCAAGCAGCCTCAGAGGAGCAGGAAAGCTGATGTTTCGGGTCTGGACCCTTGTTCAGAGATTAGCACATGGAGGCTGTGTTTGTACTGTGTCTGTTGTGTGGGTTTTGTGTTTTCAGTGTTTTACTTTACAACTTAGACATCTGTCTGTGTTTCAGCAGCCAGGAGGCTGCTACCGTAACCACGGCTGCGACGCAGAAACTAAGTTTGTGCACAGGTAGATCCCACAAACAGAAATCCTTTTTGACACCTCTCGTTCATATTTAAAACCAGAGCCCTCATTCTCTGTGCTATAAGGGAAGAGGCAGGATTACAGGAGAATTACAGCACTCACTGTGCACTCCCCACAACCTCTGAATGGTGAAACTCTTGTGGTCGGAGCTTTTGAGGTTCACAGCAGACGGCCACACCAAGATGCAATTCTTCACTCCGGCCATTCACCAACCAAACAGCCCCTGGCCTCGCTCCACTCACAGGTTGAACTGACAAAGGTATTAGATGGGTAGACATGGTAAGGGATCAGCATCATGCCGCCTCGCCCATGACACACACAGTCCCACACACACACTCCTTCCCCCCATTACACACACAGGCCCTCACACAGCCCCTCCCCATTACACACACAATCCCTCACTCACCCCGTCACCCATTACACACACAGTCCCTCACACACACCCCGTCACCCATGACACACACAGTCCCTCACACACCCGCCTCCCCCATTACACACACAGTCCCTCATACATCCCCTCCCCCATTACATACACATTCCCTCACACACTCCCCTCCCCCATTACACACACAGTCCCTCACTCATCCCCTCCCCCATTACACACACAGTCCATCCCACACACTCCTTCCCCCCATTACACACACAGTCCCACACACAGACCCCTCCCCCATTACACACACAGTCCCTCACTCATCCCCTCCCCCATTACACACACAGTCCCCTCGCCCATTACACACACAGTCCCGCACTCATCCCCTCCCCCATTACACACACAGTCCCACACACAGTCCCCTCCCCCATTACACACACAGTCCCTCACTCATCCCCTCCCCCATTACACACACAGTCCCTCACACACACTCCATCCCCATTACACACACAGTCCCTCCCACACACTCCTTCCCCCCATTACACACACCATCCCTCACTTAGCCTCTCCCGCATTACACACACAGTCCCACACACACCCGCCTCCCCCATTACACACACAGTCCCCTCGCCCATTACACACACAGTCCCGCACTCATCCCCTCCCCCATTACACACACAGTCCCCTCGCCCATTACACACACAGTCCCTCACTCATCCCCTCCCCCATTACACACACAGTCCCCTCGCCCATTACACACACAGTCCCGCACTCATCCCCTCCCCCATTACACACACAGTCCCCTCCCCCATTACACACACAGTCCCTCACTCATCCCCTCCCCCATTACACACACAGTCCCCTCGCCCATTACTCACACAGTCCCGCACTCATCCCCTCCCCCATTACACACACAGTCCCACACACAGTCCCCTCCCCCATTACACACACAGTCCCTCACTCATCCCCTCCCCCATTACACACACAGTCCCACACACACCCGCCTCCCCCATTACACACACAGTCCCCTCGCCCATTACACACACAGTCCCGCACTCATCTCCTCCCCCATTACACACACAGTCCCACACACAGTCCCCTCCCCCATTACACACACAGTCCCTCACTCATCCCCTCCCCCATTACACACACAGTCCCACACACACCCGCCTCCCCCATTACACACACAGTCCCCTCGCCCATTACACACACAGTCCCGCACTCATCTCCTCCCCCATTACACACACAGTCCCACACACAGTCCCCTCCCCCATTACACACACAGTCCCTCACTCATCCCCTCCCCCATTACACACACAGTCCCTCACACACACTCCGTCCCCATTACACACACAGTCCCTCCCACACACTCCTTCCCCCCATTACACACACCATCCCTCACTTAGCCTCTCCCACATTACACACACAGTCCCACACACACCCACCTCCCCCATTACACACACAGTCCCCTCGCCCATTACACACACAGTCCCGCACTCATCTCCTCCCCCATTACACACACAGTCCCACACACAGTCCCCTCCCCCATTACACACACAGTCCCTCACTCATCCCCTCCCCCATTACACACACAGTCCCTCACACACACTCCGTCCCCATTACACACACAGTCCTTCCCACACACTCCTTCCCCCCATTACACACACAGTCCCTCACACAGCCTCTCCCGCATTACACACACAGTCCCACACACACCCTCCCCTATTATAAACAGAGTCCTTCACACAGCCCCTCCCACATTACACACACAGTCCCTCACACATCCCCTCCCCCATTACACACACAGTCCCTCACACACACTCCTTCCCCCATTACACACACAGTCGCTCACATATCCCCTCCCCCATTACACACACAGTCCCTCAAACAGCCCCCTCCCCCATTACACACACAGTCGCTCACACACACCCCTCCCCCATTACACACACAGGCCCTCCCACAGCCCCTCCCCATTACACACACACTCCCTCACACAGCCCCTCCCCAATTACACACAGTCCCTCACTCATCCACTCCCCCATTACACACACAGTCCCTCACACACACTCTGTCCCCCATTACACACACACATCCCCTCCCCCATTACACAGTTCCTCACACAGCCTCCCCCATTACACACACAGTCCCTGACACAACCCCCTCCCCCATTACACACACAGTTCCTCACACAGCCCCCTCCCCTATTATAAACAGAGTCCTTCACACAGCCCCTCCCACATTACACACACAGTCCCTCACACAGCCCCTCCCCAATTACACACACAGTCCCTCACACACACCCCTCCCCCATTACACACACAGTCCCTCATACAGACCCTCCCCCATTACACACGCAGTCCCTCACACAGCCGCCTCCCCCATTACACACACTGTTTCTCACACAGCCTCTTCCCTATTATAAACAGAGTCCTTCACACATCCCCTCCCACATTACACACAGAGTCCCTCACACAGCCCCCTCCCCCATTACACACACAGTCCCTCACTCATCCCCTCCCCCATTACACACACAGGCCCTCACACAACCCCTTGCCCATTACACACACAGTCCCTCACACAGCCCCCTCCCCCATTACAAACACAGCCCTTCACACAGCCCCTCCCACATTACACACACACTCCCTCACACAGCCCCTCCCCAATTACACACAGTCCCTCACTCATCCACTCCCCCATTACACACACAGTCCCTCACACACACATCCCCTCCCCCATTACACACACACATCCCCTCCCCCATTACACACACAGCTCCTCACACAGCCCCCTCCCCTATTATAAACAGAGTCCTTCACTCATCCCCTCCCCCATTACACACACAGTCCCTCACACACACTCCTTTCCCCCATTACACACACAGGCCCTCACACAGCCCCTCCCCATTACACACACAGTCCCTCACACAGCCCCCTCCCCCATTACAAACACAGTCCTTCACACAGCCCCTCCCCCATTGCACACACAGTCCCTCACACAGCCCCTCCCCAATTACACACAGTCCCTCACTCATCCCCTACCCCATTACACACACAGTCCCTCACACACACTCTGTTCCCCATTACACACACACATCCCCTCCCCCATTACACACACAGTCCTTCACACAGCCCCCTCCCCCATTGCACACACAGT
Organism: Stegostoma tigrinum; assembly: GCF_030684315.1. Classification (NCBI taxonomy): domain Eukaryota; kingdom Metazoa; phylum Chordata; class Chondrichthyes; order Orectolobiformes; family Stegostomatidae; genus Stegostoma; species Stegostoma tigrinum. The sequence continues at coordinate 66,081,015 of NC_081369.1, read as the reverse complement.
CCCACACACAGCCCCCTCCCACATATACACACCGTCTCTCAAACAGCCCCCTCCCCCATTCCACACACTCCACCATTTAAATCATGGCTGATGGGCATTTCAACTCCACTTCCCTGCACTCTCCCTGTAGCCCTTGATTCCTTCTGAGATCGAGAATTTGTCAATCTCTGCCTTGAAAGCATCCAACGTCCCAGCCTCCACTGCACTCTGCGGCAATGAATTCCACAAGCCCACCACTCTCTGGCTGAAGAAATGTCGTCTCATTTCAGTTTTAAATTTACCCCCTCTAATTTTAAGGCTGTGCCCACGGGTCCTAGTCTCCCCCCCTAACGGAAATAACTTCCTAGCATCCACCCCTTCTAAACCATGCATTATCTCATGAATACAATCCCAGGATCCTTAGCCGTTCATCATACGTTAAACCTACCATTCCAGGGATCATCCGTGTGAATCTCCGCTGGACACGCTCCAGGGCTAGTACGTCCTTCCTGAGGTGTGGGGCCCAAAATTGGACACAGTATTCTAAATGGGGCCTAACTAGAGCCTTATAAAGCCTCAGAAGCACATCACTGCTTTTATATTCTAACCCTCTTGAGATAAACGACAACATTACATTCGCTTTTTTAATCACTGACTCTACCTGTAAGTTAACTTTTAGAGAATCCTGGATCAACACTCCCAGATCCCTTTGTACTTCTGCTTTGTGAATTTTCTCACCGTTTAGAAAATAGTCCATGCCTGTATTCTTTTTTCCAAAGTGGACTGTGGGAGGAAACCCACGCAGACATGGGGAGAACCTGCAACAGACAGTTGCCTGAGGGTGGAATGGAACCTGGGTCCCTGGTGCTGTGAGGCAGCAGAGCTAACCAGTGAGCCACCGTGCCGCCCTCAGTTAATCTAGTTCCATTAACCAGCATTTGGCCCATATCCCTCGAAACTCCTTGAATCACGTACCCATCCAGGTGCCTTTTAAATGCTGTAACTGTGCCAGCCTCCACCACTTCCTCTGGTTGCTCATTCCATACATACACCACCCTCGGTGAGAAAACGTTACCCCTCAGGTCCCTTTTAAATCCTTCCCCTCTCACCTTAAACCTATTACCTGGAGTTGTGGATTCCCCTAGCCCAGGGAAAAGAGCTTGCCTATTCATCTCCATGCCCCTCATGATTTTATAAACTTCTATAAGGTCACCGCTCAGCTCCCATCCTCAGGATCTGACTGAGGACTGCCTACGCTCATCGCATTTCCCAGGCCTCAACAGCATCGATCACTGGGCTCAGTCTCCCACCAAAACAAATAGAAGTTATGGACAGAAGCTGCGCAGGGATCTGAGCAAAGCCCCTCCCAGTGGTCAATGTTGGGATGGAGGGTAATTGCGCGGTGTCACTGGGGTGGGAGGAGACGGTGAGGGGCTTTGCTGCTGTACCTGGGGCAGGATGGTTTGTCTTTGGGAAGAGCTGGGGCACGTCTACAAAACGGAGAGCTTCCTGAGCTGTTATGAAATGTAGCTGAGTGTGGTGTTGAAAGCGGGGATGAGCTCGGAGCTTACATCAGAGCCCAGAGTGAGAGAACCTTCTGGGTTGTATGCCCAATCCCCAAGCGTTTTACTGAAGGAGGGGAAATGGGATGAATCAAAGCAGTAACTGTGTCAGAACAACCTGTTCCTGTCTAAAGTCCAAAACTTGTGGTCAAAGGCCTTGATGTCATCATTGTAGTCAGTAAAAATAACAGATGTTTCCGGGCAGCCGAACGCTGCAATGTCTGAACAGGGTGAAGATAGAAACAACAGGAGTGAGGGAGCACAGAAGGGAGAGGGAGAGATGCGGTGGGGTTGTTAGCGGGCAAGGAAGAGAACGGAAGAAACGAGAGGGGGACAAAGAGGATAGGAGGATACAGGAAGGGAGGGAGAGAAACTAGGGCTGGAGAGCAAGAGCAATGGGACAAGAGAATGGCAAAAGAGCATAGGGGAAGGTAAGAAAATAAGGAGAGAAGAGAAAGAAGCACAGATAGAGAAAGTGAGGGGGAAAGAAAGCAAAAGACACAGGCCAGAAAGAGACAGTGAGCGAGACAGTGGGAAAAGGCATATTGGGTAAGCGAGAGTGTGGTGCACATCGAGGAGCAAAGTGAATGAGCTGGGAAAAATAGAGGTTGATTGAGAAGATGGGAGGAGTCGGACAATGAGGGTGAAGGCATGGACCCGAGGGGAAAGTCAATGAGGTGCTTGAGCAAACTGGCATTGGGAAGGGAAGGTATTGGGGGTTTTGGCAGGTTGAAAGGTGAATACCTCTCTAGGTCCAGATGAATTGTGTCCTAAGTTGCTGTGGTAGGCAAGAGAGGGGGGGCCACAGGACACTGATCCAAATTTTTAATTCCTCTCCACAGGAGAGGTGCCAAAGGATTGGAGATCAGCTAATGTGGTTCCAATATTGAAAATGTAATTATATAGGGTTGTAGAGCTGTAGAGAACTACAGACCAGTGAGCCTGGCGTCAGTAAACGGGAAAACTTTGGAGAAAATTCTGAAGGAGATCATCTCCACTTGGAGAAGCAGGGCCTGATCAAGGGAGAGTCAGAATGGCTTCACCAGAGGGACGGCATTCCCAAAAGGCCTGGCTGGATTTTTTGAGGAAGCGACCAGATGCGTGGATGAGGGTCACGCATTTGATGTGGTTTATATGGATTTCAGCAAAACCTTCGACAAGGTCCCACATTAGAGACTGATAAAGAAGGCAAATGCACATGGGATACAGGGCAGGATTGGCTGAGCTGTGGGAGACAGGAGGTGATGTCTGAAGGAGCTTTATGGCCTGGAAGCCAGTGTCCAGTGGGGTACGCAGGGACTGGTGCTGGGTCCTCTGTTGCAGAAATGATATTGCTGACTTTAGTAAATTTGGGGATTGGTTGGTGGTTGACAGTGAGATCGAGTGTCTTAGGCTACAAGAAGATATAAACAGGATAGTCACGTGGGCTGTTAAATGGCAGTTGGAGTTTAGCCCTGAGAGTGTTATGTGGTAGACTCTGGAAGGAGAAATTTGACGAACGATATAACACTGGGAGGTTCCATGGAACAAAGGGGACCATGGATCCCTGAAGGTGGTAGGGCATGAAAAAGGTACGTGGACACATGCCTTGGTCAATCAAGGCATAGCTTACAAAAGTAGGGAAGTCACTTTGGAGCTTAATAGAAGTTTGGTCAGGCCACAGATGGAGTACTGCGTACATTTCTGGGGGTGGGGGGGTTCGCTGCACTGTACGAAGGATGTGATTACACTGGAGGGGATGTGGAAGGGATTCACCAGGATGTAAGTTATGATGAAAGGTTGGATTGGCTTGGGTTGTTTCTGTTTCAGTAGAGATGTCCGACGGACGATCTGACTGAGGTGCACTGGATTATCAGGGACATAGAGTGGATAAGGAACAGCTGTTCTCCTTGGTTGAAGGGTCAGTCAAAAGGGGAGATGGGTTCAAGGTGAAGAGTTGAAGGTTTAGAGGGGGTGTGAGGAAAAGCAGTTTCACCAGAGCATGGTGACAGACTGGAATCTGCTGCCTGGAGGGTTGGTGGTAGTGAACTGCCTCAGACCCTATAAAAGTACCTGAATGGACATTTGGCACGTCGCAATATTCAAGGATATGGGCCAAGTGCTGGTGAATGGGATTAGGCTAAAGGTCTGGTGTTTCTCACATGTCAGTGCAGAACCGATGGGCTGAAGGGCCTCCTCTGCACGGTACGATTCTATGGAAGAGAGGAAGGGAGAATGAACAAGAGTGAAAGAGGAAGAGAGAGGGAGAGAGAGATGGAGAGAGATGAAGGGGGGATGAAGTGGTAAAAAAGTAAGGATGTTGGGGAGTGGGGGTGTGGAGAAAGTGAATTGAAGATGTCATCTTTTGGATGAAGCACTAATGTGAGGCCAGGTCTCGAGCTGGATTTAAGATCCCATGGCTGTGATAAGGAGACCAGCAGTCACAAGCCTCCAGGCCAATATTGCACACTTTCCAACACCCTCCAAACAGACAAAGCAAGGATTGCAGCGTGTGGGATCGCACTGTGCACAGCCTGGCTGCCTCTTTATACACCAGTCCCCACGTGGCAGCGTGTGGGATCGCACTGTGCACAGCCTGGCTGCCTCTTTATACACCAGTCCCCACGTGGCAGCGTGTGGGATCGCACTGTGCACAGCCTGGCTGCCTCTTTATACACCAGTCCCCACGTGGCAGCGTGTGGGATCGCACTGTACGCAGCCTGGCTGCCTCTTTATACACCAGTCCCCACGTGGCAGCATGTGGGATCGCACTGTATGCAGCCTGGCTGCCTCTTTATACACCAGTCCCCACGTGGCAGCGTGTGGGATCGCACTGTGCGCAGCCTGGCTGCCTCTTTATACACCAGTCCCCACGTGGCAGTGTGTGGGATCGCACTGTGCGCAGCCTGGCTGCATCTTTATACACCAGTCCCCACGTGGCAGCGTGTGGGATCGCACTGTGCGCAGCCTGGCTGCCTCTTTTTACACCAGACCCCACATGGCAGCACAGTGTGAGGAGCCTTGGGGTTCCCTGGGGGATTCTATTGGAGCTGAACCCTGACCTCACAGCGTCCACTGGCCCCACTGAGCATTTCCAGAATGTTCTACGGTTTTTTCAGACTTACAGCTGCTGTAGTATGTTGCTTTGGTATTTGTCAAATCAGTTTTACCTCGAACTTGTGATTGTCGAAGTGAGAATTCATCTTGTCCTGGGCGGAGATCGTGGAGCCATCGAATTGTTACAGGACAGAAATACTCTCTTTATGTCATGAGGGCAACGCTGTCAGTGTAGAGAATAAGGATTCCCAGAAGGTGTCTGATACAGTGCCACACGACAGATTTTCCTGTGATCAGTGATAATGGGAACTGTAGATGCTGGAGAATCCAAGATAATAAAATGTGAGGCTGGATGAACACAGCAGGCCCAGCAGCATCTCAGGAGCACAAAAGCTGACGTTTTGGGCCTAGACGCTTCATCAGAGAGGATGAAGGAGGGTCTAGGCCTGAAACGTCAGCTTTTGTGCTCCTGAGGCTGCTTGGCCTGCTGTGTTCATCCAGCTCCTCACCTTGTTATCTGAGACTTTCCAGTGAGGAAGGTTCTAGGGCATGGTATAAAAGGGACAGTAACTACATCGATAGGAAATTAGTTGATTGATAGGAAACAAAAAACAAACAAAGAGCAAAGACAATTACATCACAGGGACAGGCCTTTTGGCCTTCCAAGCCTGTACCGGCATGCTGCCCGTCCCAACTAAAACCCCCTACCCTTCTGGGGACCGCATCCCTCTATTCCGATCCTATTCATGTATTTGTCAAGACTCCCTTTAAAAATCACAAGAGTGTCTGCTCCCACTACCTCCCATGGCAGCGAGTTCCATGCACCCCCACCCTCTCTGTAAAAACATTGTGCACTGTACATCACCTTCTAAGCCCTGCCCCTCGCACCTTGAACCGATGGCCCCTGGTAACTGACTCTTCCACCCTGTCTGTCCGTGCCCTCATAGTCTTGCAAACCTCTCATCGGGTCGCCCCTTGCCCTTCATTGTTCCAGCGAGAACAACCCAAGTTTCTCCAACCTCTCCTCAAAGCTAATGCCCTCCATACCAGGCAACATCCTGATAAATCTTTTCTGTACCCTCTCCAAAGCCACCACATCCTTCTGGTAGTGTGGCAACCAGAATGGAACACAGTATTCCAAATGCAGCCTAACTAAGGTTCGCTAAAGCTGCAACATTACCTGCCAATTTCGAAACTCAGTGCCCCGGCCGATGAAGGCAAGCATACCGTATGCCTTGCTGATTACTTTTGCTACCTGCGTTGCCACTTCCAGTGACCTGTGCACCTGTTTACCCAGATCCCTCTGCCCATCAGTACTCTTAAGGGTTCTGCCATTTACTGTATATTTTCCATCCGGATTAGACCTTCCGAAATGCATTACCTCATATTTCTCCGGATTAAACTCCATCTGCCATCTCTCTGCCCAGGTCATCAACCAACTTATATCTTGCTGTATCCTCTGACAGTCCTCATTACTCTCCGCAATTCCACCAACCTTTATGTCATCAGCAAATTTACTGATCAAACCAGTTACATTCTCCTCCAGGTCATTTATAGATATTACAAACAGCAAAGTTCCCAGTACTGATCCCTGAGGAACACTCAGTGAGTGACACTCGAAGGATATTTTACAAGCTGGAGGAAGGTTTGCTGTGGAGTTCCCCAGGCGTCAGCATTGGGATCATTGTTTTTCCTGAGGTATATTAACAATCTGGATCTTGTCTTGTAGGGGATAATTCCAAAGTTTGCAGATGGCCCTAAACTGGGAAGAATTGTAAACTGTGAGAAGGACAGTGTGAGTTCCAAAGGTACATTGACAAATTGGTGGAGTGGGCAGGGAGATGGTAGGTGAGGCTTATGCGGAGAAGTGTGAGGCAATGCACTTTGTCTCGGGGTGTTCACCTTACCAATACAAAATAGGGGTACAATTCTAAAGGAGCGGGTGCAGGAGTAGAGGGAGCTGTGTGTATAAGTGCACAGATCAGGTTAGGGTAAAACATACAGAGTCCTCAGCTTTATTAATGGGGCAAGGAAGTGATTTCAAATGTGTATAAGACAGCTGTTAGACCTGAGATTGTGAGCAAGGGTCACTGGACCCAAAACGTTAACTCTGTTTTTACCTCCACAGATGCTGCCAGACCTGCTGAGCTTTTCTAGCAACTTTGTTTTTGTCATTGTTAGACCTCAGCTGGAGTATTGTGTTCAGTTCTGGGTGTCACAATATCGGGAAGATGTGAACGTATCAGAGAGAGTAAAGAAGTGATTTACAAGAATGGTGTCAGGAGTTAGGAACTTCAGTGATGAGGAGAGATTGAACAAGTTGGGACTGTTCTCTTTGGAGAGAAAAAGGTTGAGAGGAGATTGGAGAGAAGTTTTTCAAAATCATGATTGGGCTGGAGACAGTAGACAGGGAGAGACTGTTTCTGCTTGCAAAAAGAACAAAAACCAAGTGCCCATAGATTTAAACTGCTGTGTAAAAGAAGCACGTGTGATGTGGGAAGAAACTCCTCACCCAACCAGTAGCGAGGGTTTGGAACGCTCTGCGTGTAAATGTGGTGGAGGCAGCTTCAAATGAGGCCTTCAAGAGGGCATTGGATGATTATTTGGACAGAAATAGAGTACGGGGATATGGGGAAAAGGCAGGAGATTGGCTCTGGGTAAGTATGTTTATTTGAAGAGCTGGTGCAGGTATGATGGGCCGAAGGGCCTCTTTGTCAAGGGGGAAACGGTGGATGTGCTTTTCCTAGGGCTTTCAGAAGGCATTCTGTAAGGTCCTACATAAGAGATGGGCATGTATGATTAAAGTGCATGGAACTGGGGGGTGGTGTAGTGAGATGGACTGAGATCTGCTTAGCAGATAGGAAATAAAGGGCAGGAATAAACTGGTCTTTATCTGAATGGCCGGCAGCAACTTGTGCTGTTCAGCAGGGATTGGTACTAGGACCCCAGCTATTCACTATGTACATTAATCATTTAAAGGAGGGAACGAAGTGTAAAGGCTCCAGGTTTGCAGATGACACGAAGCTGGGTGGGAGGGTGAGCTGTGAGGAGGATGTGGAGATACTTCAGTGTGATTTGGACAGGCTGTGTGAGGGGGCAGATGTTTGGCAGACGCAGTATAAAGTGGATAAAAGGGAGTGTATCCATTTTGGGAGCAAAAACAGGAAGATGGTTTCTTAACAAAAACAGAAATGGCTGGAGAAACTCAGTGGGTTTGATAGCATCAGTGGAGAGAGAAACGGAGCTCATGTTACAGCTCAGGTGGCCCTTCTTCAGAACTAAACTTGAAACATGAACTCTGTTTCTCTCTCCACAGGTGCTGTCAAACCTATTGAGTTTCTCCAGCTCTTACTGTTTTCTTCAGACCTCCAGCACCTACAAACTTTTAGTTCTGTTTTTACGGCAGATTATTATCTGAATGGCAATAGATTGGGAAAAGGGGAGGTACAGAGAGTAAGCCTTGTGTACTAGTCAGTGAATGTGAGCGTGCAGATGCAGCAGGCGGTGAAGATGATAAATGCTATGTTGGCCTTCACAGTGAGGGAATTCAAGCACAGGAGCAGGGATTCTTCAATTATACAGGGCCTTGGTGAGAGCGTGCAAGGAGTATTGTGTGCAGTTTTGGTCTCCTAGTCGAAGGAAGGATGGTATGGAGAGGGAGGAAGTGCAGCAAAAGTTTACCAGACTGACTCCTGGGATGGAGGCACTGTCTACTACCCACTTCATCCTCACTACCCCGTTCTCCACTGGGAATCTGAAATCTATCAATCTCTATGTTAAACATCCTCAAGCACTGAGCATCCTCACTTTCTGAAGAAGGGCCCCGACCCAAATTGTCAGCTCTCCTGCTCCTCTGATGCAGCCTGGCCTACTGTGTCCCTCCAACTCCACACTGTGTTATCTCTGACTCCAGCATCTGCAGTTCCTGCTATCTCTGAGGAGAATCTGCTGGGGAAGCTGAGGGGTCTGAAGGCAGATAAATCACCCGGACAGGATGGACTCCATCCCAGAGCTCTGAAGGAGACAGTTGAGGATATTGTAGAGATGTTGATGGTCTTTCAGGAATCACTGGAGTCGCAAATGACTGGAAAATGGCTAATATAATACCACTGTTTAAGAAGGGAGGGAAGCAGAAGGGAAGGATCTTTAGGGTGGTTAGCCTGACCTTGGTTGTTGGTAAGATTTTAAGAGTATTATTAAGAATAAGATTGTGGAGTACTTGGAAGTACATGGTAAAATAAGGCTGAGTCAGCACAGCTTCATCAAAGGGAGGTCATGCCTAACAAATCTGTTAGAATTCTTTGAGGATTGGGGGAAAGTTTGAAAAAGGAGAGCCAGTGGACGTGATCTGTTTGGATTTCCAGAAGGCCTTTGACAAGATGCTGCAGAAGAGGCTGTTAAGTAAGAGCCCATGGCATTAGGGGCAAGGAACTGGCATGGATAGAGGTTTGACTGACTGGCAGAAGGCAGAGAGTAGGGACAAAGGGGCCTTTCTCAGGATGGCAGCTAATGACAAATGGAGTTCCGCAGGGGTCAGTGTTGGGGCCACAATTATTTACGTTATAAATCAGCGATCTGGATAAAGACAATGAGGGCATTATTGGTAAGTTAGCAGATGACACAATGACAGGTGGAGGGACGGGTAGTGTTGAGGATGTGGGGAGGCTGCAGCAGGACTTGGACAGGCTGGGAGAGAGGGCAAAGAAGTGGCAGGTGGAATATAAAGTAGGAAAGTGTGAAGTTATGCACTTTGCTGGGGAGAATAGAGGCATTGAATATTTTCTAAATGGGGAAAGGCTTCAGAAATCAGAAGCACAAAGGGATTTTAGAGTTCTAGTTCAAGTTTCTCTTAAGGTCAACATGCAGGTTCAGATGGCATTTAGGAAGGCAAATGCAATGTTACTATTCACTTTGAGCAGGCTAGAGTACAAGGCCAGGGATGTACTGCTGAGGCTGCGTAAGGCTCTGGTCAGACCACGTTTGGAACATCGTGAGTAGTTTTGGGCCCTGTATCTAATGAAGGATGTGCTGGCCCTGGAAGGGGTTCAGTGGAGATTTATAAGAATGTTCCTGGGAATGAAGGGTCTGCCATATAAGGAGCGGTCACGGACTCTGGGTCTGTACTCGATGGAGTTTAGAAGGATAAGGGGGTATCTGATTGAAACTTACAGAACCCTGAGAGGCCTGGATAGAGTGGGTATGGAGAAGATGTTTCCAACAGTTGGAGAGGCTGGGACTCGAGGGCACAGCATCAGGGTGAAAGGATGGGGAATCTGTGAGACTCATTGTCACAGAGGGCTGTGGGGGGCAAGTCATTGAGTGTATTTAAGACAGAGATAGGTAGGTTTTAATTAGGAGCAAGGGTTATGGGGAAAAGGCAGGAGAATGGGGTTGAGAAACGTACCAGCCATAATTGAATGTGCTAAATGGCCTCTTTCTGCTCTTATTTGTCTAACTCAGTCCCTTGTTCCCATATTCTCCAATATCCATTGATTCCTTTAGCCCTCAAAACTATAGCAAACTCCTTCCTGAAAATATTCAGTGTTTTGTTTCAACCACTTCCTGTGGCAGTGAATTCCACAGTTTAATCGACCTCTGTGCTCTCCCTGCGTATTGGATGTAGGGTTAGGGTTGATGGGCTGAATGGCCTACTCCTGTTCTTGTGAAGCAGACGGACAAAGTAATGCAGTGTGAGGTTGTGGGGTTTAAATTGGAAGAAGTTACAGAGACACAGGAGTTTAAATGAGGACCTTTAAAGTTAGTGAACATCACAATATGATTAGTTTTATACCCTGTGGGAAATTTGCTGTGTCACTGATTGTTGACTTGAAGCTGAATCAAATAACAACTTCATTTCAGTTCATTCCACCTCCTTAAACTGTGAACTTCTTCTGTTATTGTGAAACAATATCTTACCCAATTCAGAGATAGCAGGAACTGCAGATGCTGGATTCAGAGATAACACAGTGTGGAGCTGGAGGAACACAGCGGGCCAAGCAGCATCAGAGGAGCAGGAAAGCTGATGTTTCGGGTCTGGACCCTTCTTCAGAAATGGGGGATGGAGAAGGGAGTTCAAAAATAAAGAGAAAGGAGGTGTGGGGCTGGGGAAGGTGGATTGGATGGTGATAGGTGAGTGCAGGTAGGCAGTGGTGGGGGTGCGAGTGACGGTTAGGTGGGAGAGAAGATGGACAGGTCAGGGAGGCGGGGATGAGAGGGACGGTTAGTCATGGGATGAGGCTGGGGGTTGGGGAGATTTTGAAACTGGTAAAGTCCACATTGAGACCATTGGGCTGACGGCTCCCAAGGTGGAATATGAGGTGCTGCTCCTCCAGTTCCTGGGTGGCGTCATTGTGACACTAGAGAAGGCCCAGGATGGACATGTCGTCCAGGGAATGGGAGGGGGAGTTAAAGTGGTTTGCAACTGGGAGGTGTTGTCATTTGTTACAAACTGAGCAGAGATGGTCCACAAAGTGGTCTCCATGCCCCTGCTTGGTTTCCCCGCTGTAGGGGCCACTTTGAGAACAGCAAGTACAATGGGCAGGTGGCGGAAGTGTTGGAGAATGAAGAGTAGAATCTGAAAGTTGGTGGGGTGATACGTGAGGACAAGCTCATGTTTGAATCAGTACAATCCCTGAGCAATACTGCCGCACACATAGAACATAGAACATAGAACATTACAGCACAGTACAGGCCCTTCGGCCCTCGATGTTGTGCTGACCTGTCATACCAATCTCAAGCCCATCTAACCTACACTATTCCATGTACGTCCATATGCTTGTCCAATGACGACTTAAATGTACCTAAAGTTGGCGAATCTACTACCGTTGCAGGCAAAGCGTTCCATTCCCTTGAGTAAAGAAACTACCTCTGACATCTGTCCTATATCTTTCACCCCTCAATTTAAAGCTATGCCCCCTCGTGCTTGCCGTCACCATCCTAGGAAAAATGCTCTCCCTATCCACCCTATCTAACCCTCTGATTATTTTATATGTTTCAATTAAGTCACCTCTCAACCTTCTTCTCTCTAACGAAAACAGCCTCGAGTCCCTCAGCCTTTCCTCGTAAGACCTTCCCTCCATACCAGGCAACATCCTAGTAAATCTCCTCTGCACCCTTTCCAAAGCTTCCACATCCTTCTTATAATGCGGTGACCAGAACTGTACACAATACTCCAAGTGCGGCCGCACCAGAGTTTTGTACAGCTGCAGCATAACCTCTTGGTTCCGGAACTCGATCCCTCCATTAATGAAAGCTGAAACACTGTATGCCTTCTTAACAGCCCTGTCAACCTGGGTGGCAACTTTCAAGGATCTGTGTACATGGACACCGAGATCTCTCTGCTCATCTACACTGCTAAGAATCTTACCATTAGCCCTGTACTTTGCCTTCCGGTTACTCCTGCCAAAGTGCATCACCTCACACTTACTCACAGTATTGGCCCTCCAATCCTGCAGATGCCAAAGTGCTCTTCTCTGCTTCTCCCCAACATCCCAATTCTCCTTCACCCAAATCGGCTCCATTTCCCCAATGCCTGAAATTTAAATCCTCCTTCAGACCAATCCGTTCTCATCCCTCTGTAACATCTTCCAACATAAACCCCACACTGCATCACTTTGTCCCTCTGTCTCATAGGAACAGGAGTAGGCCAATCAGCCCATTAACCCTAACTCTACCCCTTCATTCAATACAATCATGGTTGATCGAACACCAACAATTTCTTTTACATATCCCACCCCCATTTACTCTGCACCCCATTGGCAGTCAGAAATCGATCAATCTCTACCGTCAACAAGCCCACATTGAGTCTCTGCAGCCCTCTGTGATGGAGAACTTCAAAGGTACACATCCCTCTGTGTCAAAGAAACTCATTGTGGACCGAAGTGGTATTCTTTTGGCTTTTAAATTGTGCTTCCTGGTTCTATCTCTGTGTCCAGGAGAAGCATCGCTCCTGCATTTATCCTGATTAGTGTTGAAATATTTTGTGAGTTTCAAAGAAATCACAACACATTTTTTGAAACTGCCATGACTCCAGGCCCAGTTTGCCCAATCTGTCTTTGGAGGAGAGTCCTGCCATCCCAGATGAATCTTCATTGTACTCCATGCATGGAGTAACATCTTTCCTGAGATAAGGAGACCAAAACTACACACAATACTTAAGGTGTGTGGTCTCATCAAGCTCCAATGCGGCCGAAGTACAATTTCAATGCTCCTGAACTCACACCGCTCTGTGTGGATGAGAGCCACTGAGACAGTTCTTAAAGCAAAATATTATTTATAATTGTGTTATTTCAGTTTTATGCTTCAAGCATTAATTGGATCTGCCAGGATGTATCTGTGGCCAATTTAATTTGTTGTGTGTAAGCAACATGAAACAAGAAATGGAACAGGAATTGGTAACTGGCTCAAACCTCCATACACTGCCACAGAAACCCAGCTCATGTAAATACACTGCCTGCTGCTTAACTTCCAGCATTTGACTCAGAATGTGCTGCCCACTGCTGAGCAAGCGAAATTCCGAGAGTATGTGAGCAGGGCCCCTTCACCTGGGACCCGACAATGAGGGTCTTTTGGGACGTGGGTTTCGCCTTGGGAGAAGCCTCTTGTTTTGCTGACTGCATCGGATTTAGCTGCGCTACATCTCCTTGACATTCAATGGTGTTCCCATCACTGAGTCCCCCCACTATCAACATCCTGGGGGTTACCATTGACCAGGAACTCAACTGGACTCACCACATAAACACAGGGGCTATAAGAGCAGGTCAGAAGCTGGGAATACTGCAGTGAGTAACTCCCCAAAGCCTGCCCACCATCTACAAGGTACAAGTCAGGAGTGTGACAGAATACTCCACACTTGCCTGGATGGGTGCAGCCCCAACAACACTCAAGAAGCTTGACACCATCCAGGACAAGGCAGCCGCTTGATTGGCACCGCATCCACAAACATCCCACTCCCTCCACCACCGACACTCAGTAACAGCAGTGTGTGCTATCGACAAGCTGCACTGCAGAAATTCACCAAAGACCCTCAGACAGCACCTTCCAAACCCACGATCACTTCCATCTAGAAGGACAAGGGGCAGCAGACACATGGGAACACCACCCCCTGCAAGTTCCCCTCCAAGCCACTCTCCATCCTGACCTGGAAATATATCCCCATTCCTTCACTGTCACTGGGCCACAATCCTGGAATTCCCTCCCTAACGGTCTGGTGGGTCGACTCTCAGCACATGGACTGCAGCGGCTCAGGAAGGCAGCTCACCGCCACCTTCTCAAGGGGCAATTAGGGATGGGGCAATAAATGCTGGGCCCAGGCTGTATTACCCATATCCCATGACTGAAAAAAAGAAAGGTTGGTGAATCTGGCTGGTGTACAAAGTGGAACAAATAAATTGAAGCAGTTTAAATCTGAAAAGGAGAGAAAATTATTTTCAACAACAACAAAAACAAAGTTGCTGGAAAAGCTCAGCGGGTCTGGCAGCATCTGTGGAGGAGAAAAGAGAGTTAACGTTTCGGGTCCGGTGACCCTTCCTCAGAACTGAGAAAATTATTTTGTTGTTTGAAGTGTTGTTGTGGTCTGAAGATTGAATGTGAAGATGATCTTGCTCGATTTTATTAACGGGCTGCTTCTGGGAGAAACTTGTCTTTCTGAACAGGAAGTTTAGGAGCACATCCTAATCTCAAGTGTCAGCACTTTCCTTTCCTCATTCTTTACAAACCAAACTTGTTTGAATGTGAACAGAGAGTTTGCAAATGAAGGTGGATTTTCTGTGGATATATGACTCATTCCACCCTGTCAGTTTTTTACTGGCAACGACAACTCTGTCAGAAATAGAATTTTGCAAAACAGTACTGTGCTGACAAACTATGCTGGTGGGTGGTAGTGCTGTTCTTTGGGAGGAGGACAGAGGCTTTGCCCCCTGTCAAAACCTCATTCCCCAAAGCTTGCCCACTCCCAGTGATTTCTGCAGATTCTCCTTGTGAAGTGAAACTTGTGATAGGGTTAGGGTTCGTTCACACCACGTCCACTTCATTATTAGCCATTTACACACTCTCCAACTCAATTCTTGGTCCCACCAAAACCCAGCGTAAAAATCCTTCATCTTTATTTCCAAAACCCTGCCGTGGCCTCACACCACCCCCCACCCCACCCCACTACATCACTGTAATCTCCTCCTGCTTCACCTCTGCCCCTCACCGCCATCTCCCTGATTTCATCACGTCTTGAATTCCAGCCTTGTGTTTTCTCACTCTCAGTCCCTCTTTCATCAGTGACTGTCACATCTCTGCTCAAGGAGACAGCAGTGAGGAAAACATTGGATTGGCTGGGTTTCCCTCCTGTTCTCCCCTCAGTCGAACCCATAACCTTTGCCCTGTGCTTGACATTTGGGGGAGTTGATGTATTCACAACTAAAAATCAAATAGTGAGGGCCACAGATACATGGCAACACCACCCCCTGCAAGCTCCCCTCCGAGCCATTTACCATACCAATGTGGAAATATATCGCTCTTCCTTCATTATCACTGGGTGAAAATCCTGGAATTCCCTCCCTAAGGACATTGTGGGTCAACCCACAGAATGTGGACTGCAGCGGTTCAAGAAGGCAGCTCACCACCATTTTTTCAGCACGGTGGCTCAGTGGTTCGCACTGCAGCCTCACAACGCCAGGGACCCGGGTTCGATTCCGGCCCCAGGTTACTGTCTGTGTGGAGTTTGCACATTCTCCATGTCTCTGTGTGGGTTTACTCCCACAGTCCAAAGATGTGCAGTCTAGGTGGACGGGCCGTGCTAAACTGCCTGTAGTGCTCAGGATGTGTAGGTTAGGTAGATTAGCCATGGGAAAGCAGGGTTACAGGGATAGGGTTGTGGGGGCAGGTGGGTTGTAGATCTGGATGGGATGCTCCTCAGAGAGTTAGTATGGACTCAATTGGCCAAATGGCCTACTTCCACACTGCAGGGATTCTATGATTCTCAACTGCAACCAGGGACAGTCACTAAATGATATATGACCCGACATATGGCATACATTGTAATAAGAACATAGGAATGATAATGGTGAAGAGGTTAGAGGTTGAGCTTATCAGCAAGATTTGATCTGGAAACCGATCCTGATCAATAATTTATTTTCTCAGTTGCCCTTGATCTGTCCCCAAGAGTGAAGCAGTGTTAATATTAATCAGGACCCCACTCCCAGCGGATAGTGAGCCATGCCTCTGGAAAATAGGCATTGCTCCCACACTATGTAAATAACCTGCATTTGTATAGTGCTTTTTACAACCTCCAGAACCATTCTACAGCATGTAGGGTAGTTCCGAAGTGTACTTGACTCTCCTGCTCCTCTCATTCTGCCCAACTTGCTGTGTTGCTCCAGCTCCACGCTGTGTCGATTGTGCGGGTGAATGTTGGGTGAGGAATAAATATTGAGTAAAGGAAATCTCCCTCTCTGTCTTTGGAGGAGTCTCTGAGAGGGAGGACAGGGGAGTGGTTTAACATTTTGTCTGAAGGGCAGAGCATCTCCATGGTGAGACCGCTGGAGCTGCGCTGGGCGGCTGTTAAATCTCACAGGCTCATGGCATGGCTTACAACTGATTCAAAATTCATCACTTCTCTGCCTGATGGCATTTATCTAAAGATAACTTTACTCAAAATATCTCCATCTGATTCGATGCTCTCTTGTATTGGAGTGACAGATTTTCCCAATCGCTATGAATTTCCTGTAAGGGGACAGAACATACTGTGCTGCTCTGCTACTGGGACAAATAACCGGAGAGTCTGACACTAAACCTGCTAATATATTAGCCGAGTGACTGTCCCATACAGCCCCATCTCCACAGGCTGGGGGGGGGGGGGGGGGGGGGGGGGGGGGTTGGGGTCTGTCCCGACTGTACAGGAACTGGGCAACTGTGCTAATTGCCCAGATGCAATGAGGCTGAAGAGACCGTGGCTCAGAGACCGTGAACACGTGGCTCAGAGACTGATGTGGGAGAATCGGGTTGATATCGATGGGAGGTTGGCAGCAGCTCTGGGGAAGGAGGGAGCTGCTCTGCAGGCACATACTCCACCTGGATCATACTGGGATCACACAGCTAGGGCAGTGGGCAGGACTCTAAGTACACAGTGGAAGGGGTGTTCAGTTGCATGGAAAATATTGGGAGATGTTTAAGTGTGGGCAGAGCTCAGTGGGCATTATTAAAGTTTCTGGAACAAGAAAGTATAGAAAGGGTGAGGAATCTAAATTCAGGCACAGTGGGTGAAGGGGACCATGATTATGAGGAGGGGAGGGACAATCGGCACAGGACTGAGGCTGATATACTTAATGCGCACAGTCTCTGAAACAAGGGAAATGAGCTTGTAGCACAGATTGTCATTGGTAGCTATGATGTGGTGGGGATCACAGAGGCGTGTTTGCAAGGGGATCAGGGCCGGGAACTAAGTATCCAAGGATACACGCCCTATCGAAGGGTCAGGCACATGGGCAGAGGGGGTGGAGTTGCCTAATTTGTAGAAAGTGAAACAGGAATTGCAGGAAAAACTCAGCAGGTTTGACAGTATCTATGGAGGGAGAGCAGAGTTAACTCAAGAGTGCCTGAAGATGGGTCACTGGACCCAAATATTTCTTTTGATTTCTCTCCACAGATGCTGCCAGACCTGTTGAGTCTTTCCAGCAATTTCTGATTTTGTTTCTAATTTCCAGCGTCTGCAATAGTTTTGACTTTTTGTTCAGTGAGAAATGAAATTAAATCAATGGCATGAAGTGAATTTGGGTCCGAAGGCGTGCAAACTGTGTGGGTAGAGTTGAGGAACTGCAAAGGGAAAAATACCCTGGTAGGGGTTATGTTCAGGGCTCTGAGCCGTAGTCATAATGTGGGAGAGAAAATAAATCCGGAGATAGAAAAGGCGTGGAAGCAAGGCACTATTCCAATAATCATGGGGGATCTTCCGCATGTAGGTTGGCAGTGGATCTGAAAAATTGGAATTTGTGGGATGACTAGGAGATGGTTTTCTGGAGCGGCTTCTGGCACAACCTACCAGAGAACATGCAATGATAACACAGTATCACAGAGGAGCAGGAAGGCTGATGTTTCAGGTGGGGACCCTTTCTCACTTTCTGAAGAGGGGTCCAGACCCGAAACGTCAGCCTTCCCGTTCCTCTGATGCTGCTTGGCCTGCTGTGTTCATCCAGCACCACACCTTGTTATCTCAGATTCTCCAGCATCGGCAGTCCCTACTACCTCAGGGAACGGCCAGAGTGGATTAGGGAGGTGAAGGTGCAGGAACCCCTAAGGGGTGTGATTCACCTCAGCCATTGTTAATCAGTGGAATGCACCGCTGCAGACTGCTGTGAAAGTAAATAAATAGGTTCTTGGTTAGTAAGAGGATCAAGGGCTATGGGGAGAAGGCAAGAGAATGGGACTGAGAATCAGCTATGATTGAATAGTGGAGCAGTCTCGATGGGCTGAATGGCCTCATTCTGCTCCTACATCGTATGGTCTGCAGGAAGTGAATGACTCCCCCAGCTGTACAGGAAATGAGTGACTGTCCTGGATGGCCAAGCGCTGCATATGACACCAACTCCCTGCGGCAGCTGGATTGTGAACGTGGCTCAGAGATTTGGAAATTACCATGTCCCACAAAAGCTGTCCGACAGGTGCTACATGAATGCAAGTTGTTGCTGCTGTCACATGTCACAATGCAGGGTGGGAATGAGATTGATGGTGAGCTGACATTATAAGGCAGAAATTTGAAAAATACATTATCATAATTCTACCATAACCCACTGTACCTATAATCGGCGCTACGTGAATGTAATTGTTTCATTTATGGTGTTGCCACTTACTGAGGATGACTGACAATAGATGAGCATTTGTGCTGACCGCATTGGCAGAGATAACATCGACTGTGTTCACCGATGTGACTGGTTAATCATTGCTAGCAGGTTTACACTCGGTGCGTGTGCAAAGAGGAACAAATATTTGTTAATTTCATGCCCATAAAGTCCTGGAGATTAACCCCTGACAAGAGTGAGATCAGGACGTCTCTCCCTCAAAAAACAACCCCTCACATTCATTCAGGCTTCAGCCAAGTTGCACCAATCACGACACACTCAAGGATTGGGGTCATTCAGAGAGATCTTAGGTTTCTGGGTCACTGGAAAGGGGGAACAGGGTGGCAAACACAACAGTCTGGGTGTTAGAAATTCATGGGCTGAATATACACAACAGAGTGAACTGTAACTTACAGGTACAGCCTCTCAGTGCAGCACTGAGGGAGTGGGCACTGTCAGAGGGTCAGGGCTGAGGGAGTGGGCACTGTCGGAGGGTCAGTGCTGAGGGAGTGGGCACTGTCAGAGGGTCAGTGCTGAGGGAGTGGGCACTGTCAGAGCGTTAGGGCTGAGGGAGCGGGCACTGTTGGAGGGTCAGTGCTGAGGGAGCGCCGCACTGTCGGAGGGCCAGTGCTGAGGGAATGCCGCACTGTCGGAGGTTCAGCGTTGAGGGAGTGTCGCACTGTCGGAGGGTCAGTGCTGAGGGAGCAGGCACTGTCGGAGGGTCAGTGCTGAGGGAGTGGGCACTGTTGGAGGGTCAGTGCTGAGGGAGCGCCGCACTGTTGGAGGGTCAGCGTTGAGGGAGTGTCGCACTGTCGGAGGGTCAGTGCTGAGGGAGTGGGCACTGTCGGAGGGTCAGTGCTGAGGGAGTGGGCACTGTTGGAGGGTCAGTGCTGAGGGAGCGCCGCACTGTTGGAGGGTCAGTGCTGAGGGAGTGGGCACTGTTGGAGGGTCAGTGCTGAGTGAATGCCGCACTGTCGGAGGGTCAGTGCTGAGGGAGTGGGCACTGTTGGAGGGTCAGTGCTGAGGGAGTTGGCACTGTTGGAGGGTCAGTGCCAAGGGAGTGGGCACTGTCGGTCTGTCAGTGCTTAGGCTCCTTGTTTTGGGAAATGAACCGTGTGCCATCAAATACTCCCAGGACATGAATCGCTGTCGGTCAGAGATACAGTAAATCTTCCTGCAGATTTGTGCTGCTATGTAGCCTGCAGGCTTGACAGTGTTTACGTGAGCACGGATTGGGGAGTAAAGTCTCCAATTGACAGGACTTGTACAAGTTCTTTGTAACCATGTGTTTGCAGTTGTTATATTGTGGGCCCGCACTGTCTCTCTGACTGTATTATCTGATATGTTATCGCAGCTTCACAGTTCCCCTTCATGTTCCATCACAGTGGTTGAAGTTTGTTACTTAATATCTGCTTCACGAGAAAGGAGTTTTTAAAAATCAACAAAGCCTGAATCTGTGGTCACTTTATTTAAGATGGGAGGAGAACAATGGAACAAGTTTCTCTTGTAGTTTGTTATTTTTGTAGAAGGAGTAAACCGCCAGCAGTGACCACTTCTGCTATGTGGCCAGCAGTGGTCCGTACGCCACGGGCAGCAGCTATCTTTCATCAGCAGAGCCTCCATGTGATGCTGTTTGTCACTCCAGCTCTTGCTGACAGCTCGTCACTGTGCTGGGGGTGAATTCAGCCTGCTGACACCGGGTAATGCCACATAGACCCATGGTCCGTTCTCACGGCAAAACCTCTCCACTGGCACTCCCCAGCCTTCCACAGCTTTTCAATTTCAAAAGCACAGTCAAGGAGTTGGGGCCGGGTGGGTGGTCTTCTGAGGAGGCAGAAGCAGCCTGTGTTTACTATCTGACCTAAGCACACTCAGGGCCGCACCACCTCCTGTACTGCATTGATGTGTCACCTTCCATCTCAGGCTGAAGACTCTGATTATCATCTCTTTGATTTGATATGATTTAATTTAATTTTTGTCACGTGTTCCGAGACACAGTGAAAAGTATTGTATTGCACGCCATCCAGACAAATTACATCTTACATAATTACATCAGAGTGATGGAACAGAATGCTGAATGTCGTGTTTTAGCTACAGAGAAGGTGCAGAGATAGATCTACTCTAATGTGCGAAAGGTTCATTCGCAAGTCTGATAACAGCAGCGAAAATGCTGCTCGTGAAACTGTCGGTATGTTTGTTCAAACTTTTGTACCTTCTGGCTGACGGAAGCGTGTCTAACTGGGTTGTGATGGCCCTTTGGTTGTGTTGGCTGTTTTCCCGAGGCTGCATGGACAGAGCCAGTGGAAGGAAGGCTGGTTTGCTGATGGACTGGACAACTCTCTGTAATTGCATGCAGTCTTGGCCAGAGAAGCTGTCGTACCAAGCTGTGGTGCATCAGGATGGGTAGGTGCTTGTTCTGCTTTCTTGATTGTAGTATAAATGTGGTTGGTCCAGGACAGATTGATGCTGATCTTTACTCGTGTGAACATGAAGTTATCAACCATCTCCATCTCAGCACTGTTGATACAGGCAGGGACATGCCCTCCACTCCACTTCCTGAAATCAATGTCCAGCTCCTTTGTCTTGCTGACATAGATGAAGAGATTGTATCAGAGATAATGGGAACTGCAGATGCTGGAGAATCCAAGATAACAGAGTGTGAAGCTGGATGGACACAGCAGGCCAAGCAGCATCTCAGGAGCACAAAAGCTGACGTTTCGGGCCTAGACCCTTCATCAGAGAGGGGGATGGGGTGAGGGTTCTGGAATAAATAGGGAGAGAGGGGGAGGCCGACCAAAGATGGAGAGAAAAGAAGATAGGTAGAGAGGAGAGTATAGGTGGGGAGGTAGGGAGGGGATAGGTCAGTCCAGGGAAGACGGACAGGTGAAGGAGGTGGGATGAGGTTAGTAGGTAGGGGATGGGGGTGCGGCTAGGGGTGGGAGGAAGGGATGGGTGAGAGGAAGAACAGGTTAGGGAGGCAGAGACAGGTTGGACTGGTTTTGGGATGCAGTGGGTGGAGGGGAAGATCTGGGCTGGTTGTGTGATGCAGTGGGGGGAGGGGACGAACTGGGCTGGCTTTGGGATGCAGTAGGGGAAGGGGAGATTTTGAAGCTGGTGAAGTCCACATTGATGCCATTGGGCTGCAGGGTTCCCAAGCGCAATATGAGTTGCTGTTCCTGCAACCTTCGGGTGGCATCATTATGGCACTGCAGGATGCCCATGATGGGCATGTCGTCTGAGGAATGGGAGGGGGAATGGAAATGGTTTGCGACTGGGAGGTGCAGTTGTTTATTGCAAACCGAGTGGAGGTGTTCTGCAAAGCGGTCCCCAAGCCTCCGCTTGGTTTCCCCAATGTAGAGGAAGCCACACCGGGTACAGTGGATGCAGTACACCACATTGGCAGATGTGCAGGTGAACATCTGCTTGATATGGAAAGTCATCTTGGGGCCTGGGATGGGGGTGAGGGAGGAGGTGTGGGGGCAAGTGTAGCACTTCCTGCGGTTGCAGGGGAAGGTGCCGGGTGTGGTGGGGTTGGAGGGCAGTGTGGAGCGAACAAGGGAGTCACGGAGAGAGTGGTCTCTCCAGAAGTCTCTCCGTGACTCCCTTGTTCGCTCCACACTTCCCTCCAACCCCACCACACCCGCCACCTTACCCTGCAACCGCAGGAAATGCTACACTTGCCCCCACACCTCCTCCCTCACCCACATCCCAGGCCCCAAGATGACTTTCCATATCAAGCAGATGTTCACCTGCACATCTGCCAATGTGGTATACTGTATCCATTGCACCCGGTGTGGCTTCCTCTACATTGGGGAAACCAAGATGAGGCTTGGAGACCGCTTTGCAGAACACCTCCGCTTGGTTCGCAATAAACAACTGCACCTCCCAGTCGCAAACCATTTCAACTCCCCCTCCCATTCTTTAGATGATATGTCCATCATGGGCCTCCTGCAGTGCCACAATGATGCCACCCGAAGGTTGCAGGAACAGCAACTCATATTCCACTTGGGATCCCTGCAGCCTAATGGTATCAATGTGGACTTCACCAGTTTCAAAATCTCCCCTTCCCCCACTGCATCCCTAAACCAGCCCAGTTCATCCCCTCCCCCCACTGCACCACACAACCAGCCCAGCTCTTCCCCTCCACCCACTGCATCCCAAAACCAGTCCAACCTGTCTCTGCCTCCCTAACCGGTTCTTCCTCTCACCCATCCCTTCCTCCCACCCAGAGCCGCACCTCCATTTCCTACCTACTAACCTCATCCCACCTCCTTGAGGGGCTGAGCACACAGCCTTGCAGGGCAGTGGTATTGAGGATTGTTGTGGCGAAGGTATTGTTGCTTCTCATTGCTGCCTGCTGCAGCTAAGGTCATTAAATAGGAGTCTGGTGTAAGTGTGCTTGTTATCCAAATGCTCCGGACATGAATGTCGGACCAGGATGATGGTGTCTCCTGTGGACCTATTGTGATGGGCGGCGAATTGTAACAGTTCGAGGCAATCTGGGAGACTGGAGTTGGCATGTACCATGACTAACCTCTTCAAGCACATCATAATGATGGACGTTAGAGCCACTGGGTCGTAGTCATTAAGGCTCACTGCCTGATTTATTCCTGGGATATGGGTATTGCCAGCTGGGACAACATTTATCACCCATCCCATATTGCCCAGAGGGCAGTTAAGAATAAACCACATTGCTGTGGGTCTGGAGTCACTTGGAGACCGGGCCAGGTAAGAATGGCAGTTTCCTTCCCTAAAGGGCATTAATGAACCAGCAATGACTGACAATGGTGTAATGGTCAATATGTGTCCAGATCCTCATTAAATTCACATCTCACCTTCTGCCAGGGTGTGATTGGAACTTTCTTGTAGAACATTAGTGTGTTCTGGTTGGCTATCCCAGAGATAAAAACACTACCCCACCCCAATGTCTGCTCTGGGAGCAGTGGCCCCTTCTGTACATTTCCCAATGTGTTTGTGATTCCTCCCATGGTCCATGCCTCTTGGCAAAAACTGAATGGATCACTTGAAAAATCCCTTCCAAGCCCAAAATGATTACTCTCCATCTCTCAAGAGTCTCTTTGTATACCTTTCCTCAAACATTTGTTCCTTAAATACACCCTGACAACTAACCTTCCCAGAAACTCTCTGCTGGTGATACATTGTCAATGAGTTAATAAGCTGCTCTGTGGTGAGTTATCAGAAATTTACTTTGAACTATTTCATCATCAGTTTTCAATGTTATTTAATAAATTTAAGTTGAATGTAGTGATTTCTCACAATAACAAATGTGTAAATCCATAGATACACTCTGAATGATATCATTGATTTAATCAGCAAATATGATGGAATGGAATTATCTCTTGAATGATATAATATGGTGACAGTAGGCAGAATGGTCTTGGCTGTAAGCTCTAAACCGTGGGATAGTTTACATGACCACAAATGTAACATTGGGCAGAATCTGAAACTGAATACCGTTACAAATATACTACAGTCTGAAATGTCACTAAATTCATTAACAACTGGATTCCTGATGCAACCAAATGATTGAGGTGTCATGGACAACAAAGGAAATGGCGTCAGGGTGCAGAGTGACCTTGACCATATCAGCAATGGGCCCAGGGGTGGCAGGTGGAGTTTAATGTAGACAAATGTGAGGTGCTGCATTTTGGGGCAGGATTTATACAGTTAACGGGAAAGTCCTGGGGAGTGTTGCTGACTGAAGAGACCTTGGGGTCCAAGTTCATTGTTCCTTGAAAGTGGAGTCCCACGTAGACAGGGCAGTTAAAAAAGTGTTTGCTATGCTTACCTTTAGATTCCCGACAGTGTGGAAACAGGCCCTTCAGCCCAACAAGTCCACACCGTCCCTTGCAGCATCCCACACACCCCTGAACACTACGGGCAATTTAGCATGGCCAATCCACCTAGCCTGCACATCTTTGGGCTGTGGGAGGAAACCGGAGCACCCGGAGGAAACCCACGCAGACACAGGGAGAATGTGCAAACTCCCCACAGACAGTCACCTGAGGGTGGGATTGAACCCGGGTCCCTGGCGCTGTGAGGCTGCAGTGCTAAACCACTGAGCCACTGTGCCACCCAATAGTCATAGAGTGTAGGGGCTGCGGGGTGAGGGGGGGTGGGGGGGTGGGTTGCAGCCATATTGTAGCTCTATAGGACATTGGTTTGGCCACTTTGGAATACTGCGTGCAATTCTGGTCTCCCTGCTATAGGAAGGATGTTGTGAAACTAGAAAGGGTTAGGGTTAGGGTTAGGGTCAGAAAAGATCTACAGGGGTGTTGCTGGGGTTGGAAGGTTTGGGCTACTGGGAGGGGCTGAATAGGCTGGGGCTGTTTTACCTGGAGCATTGCAGGCTGAGGGGTGACCTTATAGCGGTTTATAAAATCATGAGGGACATGGATACGGTAAATAGGCAAGGTCTTTTCCCTGGGGTGTGGGATTTCAAAACTAGAGGGTTTTGGTTTAAGGTGAGGGGGGAAAGATTTAAAAGGGGCCTAATGGGCAACATTTTCACGCAGAGGGTGGTGCGTGTATGGAATGAGCTGCCAGATG